>NC_060127.1:57033074-57345826 GCF_021461395.2 Schistocerca americana
GGTACGTGAGAGAGTGCAATTCACCCGCCGGAGCCTTGAGTTTATCTCACAGGAATTACTCAAACTACATTTGCAACTGGCTAGTAAGTTCACTTCTTGTTCCTGGGATTGGATTGATGGTGTCACCTGGGTGTCAGCTGATTCCGCCCATAAGAAGGCTACAGGACGTCAAACAGCTAAGTTCTCACGTCTCCTTGACAAACCATCCCTGCAGGTTCCGTGCAAGACTGTCATCAATTTGAGTGGCATGGTGTTGAGTGATGATGCGGTCTCGGTTTTGCAGAGAGGTCTCAACTTCGCTCCCACCCCCAAGTTCACTCCGGTCGCAGAAATTGTTAGTGCTGTTGAACAGGTTGCAGCTCGACTTCCGCCAGAATCAGCCGAGGAAATACGTCATGAAACTTGTCGTGCGTTGACGAAATCCAAGCCGATGAAGTCAAATATCAGCAGTAAAGAGAGGGCGGCCATTCGTGATCTGAGGGAGCGCTCTGAAATTGTTGTCTTACCAGCTGACAAAGGCAATGCTACAGTTGTTGTCTCCCATAAGGACTACACTGATAAGATGCAGAGCCTGCTAAATGACGATTCCTACCGGAAGATCAGCGTTGACCCTACAAAGAAGGTGGAGAACAAGACGAGGGCGCTTCTCAAGGACGCAGATTTACCGGAGGGTGACGCTAAGAAATTGTTACCCCAAGGTCCGGTACCGCCTAGACTATATGGACTCCCGAAGGTTCACAAAGAGGGGGTACCATTACGCCCCATTGTCAGCAACATCAGGGCACCTACATATTTGTTGGCCAAATACCTGACGGGAATATTAAGTCCTTATGTGGGTAAATGCCCTCATCACATCCGTAATTCTGTGGATTTTGTTAAACGCCTTGATAGCTTCAGGTTGGATGAGTCAGATATCATGGTGAGTTTTGACGTCGTTTCCTTGTTTACGAGGGTACCCCTGCGAGAGTCACTAGAATTGATTAGTTAGAAGTTTGACGAGAAGACCACTGAACTTTTTAGGCATGTCTTGACTTCCACGTATTTTCTTTTTAATGGAGAATACTACGAACAAACGGAGGGAGTCGCCATGGGTAGCCCACTCTCACCGGTGGTAGCGAATTTGTACATGGAGAACTTCGAGGAGGAAGCCCTGTCGTCATCTGTATGGAAACCTACTTGCTTTTTCCGTTACGTGGACGACACGTTCGTCATCTGGCCACATGGTATGGATAAACTCCTTGACTTCCTTACACATCTAAACTCCATACACCCCAACATCAAATTCACTATGGAGACTGAAACGGAGGGTAAATTACCTTTCCTTGACGTCTTGGTCAAGAGAAGGGCTTACGGCACCCTAGGTCATGGGGTGTATCGGAAGGCTACGCACACTGATCTGTATTTGCATGCAGACAGCTGCCACCACCCTTCACAGAGGAATGGGGTACTTAAAACTCTAGTACATAGGGCGCGCACTATCTCTGACGCAGAGAGTCTACCCCAGGAATTGGAACATCTGAGAACTGTATTTCGAAAAAATGGGTACTCAGAGTGCCAGATTCAACGTGCTCTCCGCCCAACCACTGCAGCACAACCAGTTGAGATGGATGAAGTCACGAGGGAGGAGGTAGGCACTGCATTTATTCCATACACAGGCGCACTCTCGGGGAAAATCGCCCGCATTCTGAAGAAACACTGGGTCAGAACTGTGTTTTGTCCTCCAAATAAAACTCGTGCACTGGTGGGGAGCGCCAAAGATGACCTCGGTTTGAGGAAGGCCGGCGTGTACCAGATTCCGTGTCAATGTGGCAAGTCGTATATTGGTCAGACGATGCGTACCGTCGAGGATCGATGCCGTGAACACCAGCGGCACACTCGACTGATGTATCCGAGCAAGTCGGCGGTCGCTGAACATTGTTTGTCGGAAAATCACGCCATGGAGTATGACCGCACGAGGATTCTGGTACAGACGTCGAGGTACTGGGACAGCGTTGTTAGAGAGGCCATCGAAATTCGCACTAATGACGACCTCATAAACCGTGACTGTGGCTATAATCTTAGCAAGGCTTGGGAACCAGCGATCGGGTTAATCAAGAGTAAATCGAGCAGACCTATAGTTGTGACGACCACGGCGGACAGAGCCATCACACCGACGTCACCTCAGACGCCGTCGCAATCTGTTCCACCGCGCGACCGTGGCGCTGGGCGCGAACGGCGAAGGGAGCGCGCCGCGGGCGGAGGGTATTTAAATCGGCCGCCGCCGTGACCGAACCCAGTTCCCTCTGAGCAGCCATAGCGTACGGATCTCCGTGCCGGCATGCTCACAGGAACTCAGTCCGTCAGTTCACCTGATGATGGTGACATGTTTGATCGCCGAAATATTGTGCCCGTTGGACACTATAGACCGGCAGCATACCCGTGGATATTTTGATTATTAACAAATTCCTCTTTTTCAGAACATTTTTTCTTGCTGTAGCCAGTACGCCTTTATATCCCCTCTACTTCGACCATCTCCTGTTACTTTTCTGCCCAAATAGCTAAAGTCAGATACTACTTTTAGTGTCTCATGTTGTTGTTGTTGTTGTTGTTGTGGTCTTCAGTCCTGAGACTGGTTTGATGCAGCTCTCCATGCTACTCTATCCTGTGCAAGCTTCATCATCTCCCAGTACCTACTGCAGCCTACATCCTTCTGAATCTGCTTAGTGTATTCATCTCTTGGTCTCCCTCTACAATTTTTACCCTCCACAATGCCCTCCAGTACTAAATTGGTGATCCCTCGATGCCTCAGAACATGTCCCACCAACCGATCCCTTCTTCTAGTCAAGTTGTGCCACAAGCTCCTCTTCTCCCCAATTCTATTCAATACCTCCTCATTAGTTATGTGATCTACCCATCTAATCTTCAGCATTCTTCTGTAGCACCACATTTCGAAAGCTTCTATTCTCTTCTTGTCTAAACTATTTATCATCCACGTTTCCCTTCCATACATGGCTACACTCCATACAAATACTTTCAGAAACGACTTGCTGAAATTTAAATCTATACTCGATGTTAACAAATTTTTCTTCTTCAGAAGCACTTTCCTTGCCATTGCCAGCCTACATTTTATATCCTCTCTACTTCGACCATCATCAGTTATTTTGCTCCCAAAATAGCAAAACTCCTTTACTACTTTAAGTGTCTCATTTCCTAATCTAATTCCACCAGCATCACCCGACTTAATTCGACTACATTCCATTATGCTCGTTTTGCTTTTGTTGATGTTCATCTCATATCCTCCTTTCAAGACACGGCCCAGTACGTTCAACTGCTCTTCCAAGTCCTTTGCTGTCTGTGACAGAATTACAATGTCATCGGCGAACCTCAAAGTTTTTATTTTTTCTCCATGGATTTTAATACCTACTCCGAACTTATCTTTTGTTTCCTTTATTGCTTGCTCAATATACAGATTGAATAACATCGGGGATAGGCTACAACCCTGTCTCACTCCCTTCCCAACCACTGCTTCCCTTTCATACCCCTCGACTCTTATAACTGCCATCTGCTTTCTGTACAAGTTGTAAATAGCCTTTCGCTCCCTGTATTTTACCCCTGCCACCGTCAGAATTTGAAAGAGAGTATTCCAGTCAACATTGTCCAAAGCTTTCTCTAAGTCTACAAATGCTAGAAACGTAGGTTTGCCTTTCCTTAATCTTTCTTCTAAGATAAGTCGTAGGGTCAGTATTGCCTCACGTGTTCCAACATTTCTACGGAATCCAAATTGATGTTCCCCAAGGTCGGCTTCTAACAGTTTTTCCATTCGTCTGTGAAGAATTCGCGTTAGTATTTTGCAGCTGTGAATTATTAAACTGATAGTTCGGTAATTTTCACATCTGTCAACACCTGCTTTCTTTGGTATTGGAATTATTATATTCTTCTAGAAGTCTGAGGGTATTTCACCTGTCTCATACATCTTGCTCACCAGATGGTAGAGTTTTGTCAGGACTGGCTCTGGCAAGGCTGTTAGTAGTTCTAATGGAATGTTGTTTACTCCAGGGGCCTAGTGTCTCATACTATAATCTAATTCTCTCCATACCATCTGATTTAATTCAACTACTTTCAACTACATTTGTTTTATGGTGGTTGATATTCAACTTCTAATCTCTTTTTCAAGTCACTATCCATTCTTTTTGAGTGACTTTCTGAGTCCCTGCTGTTGCTTACAGAATTATGTCACCAGCAAACCTCAGAGTTTTTGTTTCTTCACCATGAACTTTAATTCGCTTTCCAGATTTGTCCGTGGCTTCCTTTACTGCTTGCTCATTGGGCAGATAGAAAAATATTGTGGATGGGCTACAATTTTTTTTTACTCTCTTCTCAACCACTGCTTCCCATTCATGTCCATGGACTGTTTTAACTGCCATCTGGTTTCTACAGAACTTGTAGGTAACTTATCACTGCCCATATTGTATCTGTGCTAACTTCAGGATTTGAAAGAGTGTATTCCAGTCAGCATTCTCAAAAGCTTTCTGTAAATTACAAATTTGATAAACTCAGGTTTGTCTTCTTTAACTCCATCTTCTAAGATAAGTCATAGGGTCGGTTTCATCTTGCGAGTTGCTGCATGTTTCCGGAACACAAACTGATCTTCCCCAATGTCAGCTTCTACCTTTTTCCACTCTCCTGTAAAAACAGTACTGCCTCTGTACGGAAAAGTGTGTGTGTGTGTGTGTGTGTGTGTGTGTGTGTGTGTAATGTACAAAAAAAGAACTATAGAATAAAAAATAAAAGTAACTGCATGCAATACACATAAATATGTAACTTGAAGTATGTGGTAGACCAGGTATTCTGCAAAGGGCAACTACAGTATTCAAAATTCAATTGACATGCACATACTAATGCTGAATATATAATTGTGGTATGCAATTGAAGATGGATGCAAATCTGATATGTGTGTCAGCATAAATGAAGTTGTAAAAAAAAGTTACTGTCTGCTGTATTTTTTCAAGTTAAGTAGTGGTAGGGATATCCAAAATCTGTGAAAATGAAAAGCTGTGTTAAAAATCGACACGTGCACTCACATGTGGAGAAGCATGTCGAAAAGTGCCTTTTAGTGTCAATCACAGGAAGCTGCAGTGTGGGTGAAACCACTTGTCTCAGCATAACACACAGCCTAGTTTTTCAATAAATTGTGAGGAACAGTAACTGAGATAGGCACATGACATCGCGCGAGTTTATGTAACAGAAGCTGTTAATAGTATTTCTTTTCACATCACATTGCCCCCCCCCCCCCCATCTTTTTTAAAAAATAAAAAGGTAAGGGTGGACTGGAAACAGTTGGTGATGCACCAGATGCAGGTCAACAGTAGATGTCTTAAAGCAAATGTGACAGGTGTTTTAGCAAAAAGTGGAATCTGCCTTTGGAATTTGTATTGGAGAAATTGGGACAAAGCTTGCCCTGGAGTCTCACTGTCGCGGAGATTGCCAGAAAAGTATTATCGGATTTTCCAACTTTTTTATAATTTATTTACCACTATATGATAATGTTAGCAATCTATGTAGCAGAAAATTATGTCTTTTATTTCTTCGTTTCTAGTGCCATCAAGACGACCTTTCCCCGTCTTGCAAAATTGGTGAGTGTTTAAAATGTGCATTTGATAATATATTAATTTACAGTAATTGTTTGTTGTGCTTGCTATCTGGTACACTGCCATGTTTTTATGGAATGTGGCACTAAACATCTTACTTAGTGGTAAAGATATGATCAGAGTAAATATGAAACCATTTGCATTTTATTGTAGGTCATAAGGCTTCCCACTACTTAACACTGTGTGACAAGGAGCACTGCCATGTAGGAGGCACCAGTCCTCTGATCACATTTTACTTTGTTATAAGTTTACTCTGTGTTTTGAGTCTCTCTTGCCATGTCTTGTGTACCTCAGTGCTAACTTATTGCAAGAGGTTCTACATCTACATCTACATTGATACTCCGCAAGCCACCCAACGGTGTGTGGCGGAGGGCACTTTACGTGCCACTGTCATTACCTCCCTTTCCTGTTCCAGTCGCGTATGGTTCGCGGGAAGAACGACTGTCTGAAAGCCTCCGTGCGCGCTCTAATCTCTCTAATTTTACATTCGTGATCTCCTCGGGAAGTATGAGTAGGGGGAAGCAATATATTCGATACCTCATCCAGAAACGCACCCTCTCGAAACCTGGCGAGCAAGCTACACCGCGATGCAGACCGCCTCTCTTGCAGAGTCTGCCACTTGAGTTTATTAAACATCTCCGTAACGCTATCACGGTTACCAAATAACCCAGTGACGAAACGCGCCGCTCTTCTTTGGATCTTCTCTATCTCCTCCGTCAACCCGACCTGGTACGGATCCCACACTGATGAGCAATACTCAAGTATAGGTCGAACGAGTGTTTTGTAAGCCACCTCCTTTGTTGATGGACTACATTTTCTAAGCACTCTCCCAATGAATCTCAACCTGGTACCCGCCTTACCAACAATTAGTTTTATATGATCATTCCACTTCAAATCGTTCCGTACGCATACTCCCAGATATTTTACAGAAGTAACTGCTACCAGTGTTTGTTCCGCTATCATATAATCATACAATAAAGGATCCTTCTTTCTATGTATTCGCAAAGGTCAAGAGAATTAACACTCTCTTTCAGCACCTGTCCACACACTAAGGGACTAAGTCTAGTGAAGATTGCTGCAATGTGGTTGGGTGGAAATGACTAGCAAGGCCACCTCAGCAAAAATCAAGAAAGGTGAGGTTGTAAGATCTGCTATAAATCAAATATTTTTAGGGAACTTGGCAGTAGCATGTTTTTTATCATTGCTGAACGCACAAGCATTTAAGAAAATAAGTGTTCCAATGAAACTGCTGCTTCTGCATAGTTGGTGGTTAAGCACATGATTCAAAACTTTAAGTAGTAGAAGCAGAAGGACCAAATCGGAGAATCCATTACAACATGCCCCTTCTGTCTCCAGAACATATTGCCTGTACACCCTCCTGCATCCTAGATACCTTTCTCTCTTCGTAAAGAAACAATAAAGTAAGTTCTGTAAGTCCGAGTTTGTATCTCAGATCATTTCCTTTTGGAGCCATTTTTAAGTATGTGCTCCTTCTTCTCTGGAAAACTCCATGGAAGAAGTGTCCAGTAAGTTTATTACGGACCTCATCGAGACTCTTTTGGTAAAGTATAATGAACGTAGTTCCTCACAGATGAAAGATGTCGCATGTGCTGTAGTCACTCAAGACACAAGTGGAATCCACTGGCAGTGACATATAAAACACATATATATACTGTGAAATAATCCAGTTCAAAACTGAATAAAAAAGGAAAGAAAATTGTAAAAGAATTGCATCAGTGACATCAATTAACATTTGTTGTGAAGTGTGACATGACATTTTTATGAAATAACACGTCCCACTTCCAGGCTTCCATGTTGACAAAAGATGTTCGTGACATTTGGTAGTGAGCGTTGGGACATCCCTCTGTGGGAGATATTATTATACATTGTGCCGATGGGAGAACATCTTGAACCCATCACTTGAACAAGACAAGACAATGAGTGAGTGTCTCACCCTGCTGTGTGGGGAGCCACTTGTTCCTTGGTGTCATGCTTTGAAGGTTTTTACAAGACAAAAACAAAAAGAGAAAAGGTCATGACTACATGGGACGCTGTGGCAAATGACTGTCAAACTGGCACGTTTAAAAAAAAAACTTTTTGTCTTGATCTTGCCCAAGTAATACAAAAGGTTTAAAGTTCAGTCATTTACATCATTCACATAGCAAGGAAGAGAATTAACACTCTCTTTCAGCACCTGTCCACACACTAAGGGACTAAGTCTAGTGAAGATTGCTGCAATGTGGTTGGGTGGAAATGACTAGCAAGGCCACCTCAGCAAAAATCAAGAAAGGTGAGCAAAAGAAATTCACTAAATAAATCTATTAACATCGAACATCAAAGGGTTACAGATCAAACACAGGAAATGTAACATTGGTGCCGTACCAAAAAACCATCTACATTATATTCCATTATGGCAACCAAAGTGCAGGACTTGGATTAGTGTTGCTGGAGAAAGATAGAATAAGAAAATCAGTTGCTGTCAAGGACATGTGGCATCAACAACAGCCAGTAAAGAAGAATAAAGTTACACAGTGTAGCCTAATAAATTGAACTACAAAAAGAAAGAAGAAAGAATAGAAGAAGAAGAACTACAAGAAGGAATTGAACTAAAAGAGGAAGAGATACTATCTGAAAGAATAATTTAGGAAGATTGAACAAAACATGGAAGTTTGAGATTATATTTTGTTGTCTGTAGCGATTCCGACGACGACTGTTTTCAAGTCAAATCAGACACTCAAATACTAGAACATTTCACTGCTTGACTAAGATGATTTCCTGTCTCGGGTCGGAGGGCTACAACTGACTCAGTTGTCCGCAGCGGTGCTACAGCATCTGACAGTCGACATGACAGCGGCTCACCTACACACACTGTCCATGATGCAGGTCACCTACATGCTGCATCAGTTACACAAATGCTGCTCACCAGCATTGCAGCACAGTGAGCTATTTCCATCATCCGGTGAGCATACACTCAGCCCAGAACTGTGATTTTGTGTGCTTTGTTTGTATTTAAACTCCCAAAGATTTGAATTGGTGTGTAAAAGTAAATAAGAAGTGATGTGACATTATTGAAGTAATTTTTAGAGCCAAATATTTATTTTGGGTCTGTATTGTATGCCTGCAGTCACACAATAAATGGAAGGGACTGTAACAGCCATATTGGCAAAAGTAGAGGAGTTTATGAATGAGATTAAGACAGAAGGTATTAAGGTTTATAAGAAACAGTAAAAACAGAATTAAATTCAAACATTAATAAACAAGGAGCTAAGATTTCTATTTTTGAAACGAAATATCAAATTTACCTCAGGATTTACATACTGAATAGATAGAAAGTGTGACTTAGTAAGAAATGAAGTGAATGAGGACTCGAGACATTAAATGATCAAATCTCAGATATGTGAGGACAAGTAGAGGTGTTAGAGCGAGATAAAGAATTTAACGGAACACTGGGTGCTCAGAACACATTGACTAGCTTGGAGGGACAGCTACAGGAATTAATGGAGCAGAAAGTATGAGTAACAGTAGACTGTGCGAGTGCTACACCTAATTCTGTGGAGGACATAGAAGAACACAGAAAAGAGTTTCAATAGTTGTGGAAAGAATTAGAATGTGATTCCAAATACCAGAACAATTTTAAAACGTTTTGTCAGCTCAGTGGAGCCATTAAGAGAGAATTTAGGTGCCTGAGTGAGCTTACCGAAGTGTAAACCTAAGTCTGATAAATATTTAACTTGTATTGAGTACAGATGAAGATTTGAGATTTAAAGTTACTGATGGGCATATGGGTACACTTGCTGGTTGAGGTATTCGTATGTGTACAGGATTTAAATTTTGTACTAATAAGAGTGTAAACATCAGCAAGTATTTAAAAGAAGCTTTAAGCTGTAGACGTGTATTTTTAACTTATTTTGTAAACTATTGTCATTCGTGAAAACCAGTCCTCTTATATCTGAAATTTGATCATCTAGTGTCTAAAGTCCTTATTTACTTTGTTTCTTACTAGGTCACACTGTTCATTTACTTCGGTCTATGATGCCTCGTTATGAGAAGCATTTTGCAAAATGTAGGTGGTATGTGTATACTTATAAGTAGTGAATGGTTTAGCAGAGAAGCAGGAAGAAACTTAAGGTTCTCCTGACCCTGGAGGGGGCTATCATATATCATGTTGAGCAAAATCAAACCATGGAAACCCCAGGTAGGAATATCAGCAATGTAGGAAAAGAGAGATTGCTACTTACCGTAAAGAAGACACATTAAGCTGCAGACAGGCACAGGAAAAGACAGATTAATGCTCACCATAAAGAAGACATTTAAAGTTGCAGACAGGCACTGCCTGCATCTTAATTTGTCTTCTTTACGGTAAGTACCAGTCTGTCTTATCCTACATTGTTGATATATTGCATTGAGCGCACCTAAAGATCATTACGGATGCAGTGTGCCTTAAGTTAAACTGTCATCAAATGGGAGAAAGCCCTAGGGTTTATTTTAAAGCTGTAGACTGAATTTTTACAATTTACTATATTTATTTTAATTACTTACCTGAGATGAAGTTACCTTTGTATATACATTTGAACTTAGCAGAGTTTAAATATATAATGTAGGAAGTGTTGTTATGTGTTCCGTTTTCTTTTCAACTGTGGCAGTTGAAAGTTTAGTTGTTAAACAGAGTTGTGGGCTTCACGTAAGAGAGCATGTGTTCAAAGTCAAATGAAATTCTCACAGGCAGAATTGCCCATCTGTGTAATATATATTTTGTGACTCGTCGATCATTCAAAGTGCCGCTATGCAATTACGCACGTCCTACACATGCGGCGCTGTCTGCCAGCCATGCAGCAGCTGCGCCACCTGAGTGGCCAGCCAGACAGCGGCCGCTAGACTTGGACCCAGTGCTCATTCAGATGTTACCGTGTTCACATGTATTGCTTGTCAACTTGCTCTGTGAAATATATGTGTTGTATCGTTTTGAAATATATGTGTTCAACTTGACGTTAAAACAATTGGCGACGAGGTAGTGGATTTTTCCTTTTCACCGTTGACCCACAGGTTTCCATGGCTACTGTCGAGCAACTATTGCAAGATCTCATTGAACAGCAAACGCTTGTAACATCAGCGATTCGCAATTTCGTTGTGACATCAAATGCGGAGCATTTCTCGTTGTTGGCTATACCTCCTTTTCCTCCTTATGACGAGACGGCAGAAGACTGGTCTGATTATGAAAAATGTCTTCGACAGCACTTCTTGGAATTTCATGTCACGGATGAACAAACATGTAAGTCTCTGTTCCTATCCTGGATTTCACCTCAAATGTATCGGTTGTTGTCGCAATTGGCTCCTTTGAAAGATCCTGCGTCTTTGTCCTTTGCTGAAATGTGCTCACTTCTGTCTGTCTATTTTCAAAAGCAAACGCATGTGGTAGCCTCTCGTGTTGCCTTTTATCATTGTCAATAACAACCTCATCAATCCCATCGCGCTTGGGCTGCTGAACTTCAT
This sequence comes from Schistocerca americana, assembly GCF_021461395.2. NCBI lineage: Eukaryota > Metazoa > Arthropoda > Insecta > Orthoptera > Acrididae > Schistocerca > Schistocerca americana. Next base: position 57,044,192 of record NC_060127.1, read on the forward strand.
GGCCTCAGTCGAAAGTGTCAATTTGTTATTGACATTCACAAAGAATCCTATGCCGATTCCATGGTACGGGATGCTATTATCCAGTCGGCGCCCGACAAAGAAGTTCGGTAACGTGCCCTTCAGTTGGCAAATCCGACTCTAGATGAAGTCCTCTCCATCGCGCAGTCTTTTGAAATTTCTTGCGCCGCTGGGGCGCAGATAGAGGCGTGGGGTGATGTCGGGGAAATACAACCTCTGTGCGCTGTTGACGCCGCATGCGGTGCGTCCCCACCGGCCGACGTGGCCGCAGTGCGCTCCCACGTGCAGCCTCGGCCTAGCCGTAAACAATCCACTAAGAAACTGCAGCAAAACCCCCGGAAACTTCCTTCATGTCCGCGGTGTTTTACAAAACATTCACGCGAGGATTGTCCCCAACGTTGGGCTGTGTGTCACAATTGCAAAAAAGAAAGGTCATGTGTCTTCCGTTTGCAAATCCAACCGCATACATGATGTTCATGAACATGACGCTGATTCTGATTCCGTGTTGTCTGTCAATTGCACTTCTTCCCTTTCAGGGAAGTTATTCCTCACTGTCCAAATCCTTGGTCGAGATGTTCGCATTCAGGTGGATACCGGTTCTGCTGCCACTATAATTAATTCTCAGATGTATCTTCAGTTGGGTTCTCCACTCCTGTCGCCTGTCACTCAGCAATTACGGACATACAATAAACAGAAGATTTCTCTCTTGGGACAATTTAATGCTGAGGTATCTTACAAATACGTCGTTCGGACTGTTCCCATATTTGTGGTTGACCAGAGTAACGCAGAGAATCTTTTTGGTTTCGATGTCTTTCGCATTTTTGGGTTCTCCATAGATGACTCTGTCAATATTGTCTCTGATGCTATTCCTTATGCTCAGTTGGATTCCTTGTCGACGACATTTTCGTCCCTTTTTTCTCCTGGGTTAGGCTGTGCAAACGACTTTGAAGCTCACATCATGCTCAAACCCACTGCTCGGCCTAAGTTTTTTCCGGCTTGGCCCATTCCTGTGGCCCTTCGTGATCGGGTAAAACGGGAGCTGGTTCGTCTCACTACTTCAGGGGTCTTGCTTCCTGTCACTTCCAGTGAGTGGTCCTCTCCTGTTGTTGTCGTTGCTAAGCCAAATGGTGATATTCGCCTCTGTGGTGATTTCAAAGCCACTGTAAATGCTGAATGCCTCATCGACACTTATCCTATGCCCTGACCTGAATTGTTCACTAAACTTGCTGGAGGCCAGTATTTTTCTAAAATTGACCTGTCAGAAGCTTATTATCAACTTCCTCTCGGCAGTTTCTGGTCCTTAACACGCCTTTCGGCCTCTATCAATACCAACGCTTGCCATTCGGGGTTGCTAGCGCGCCTGCTCTCTTTCAGCGATTCTTGGAACAATTATTGCTCCCTGTCCCTGGGTGTATAAATTACATGGACGACATTGTTGTCACTGGCTCCACCACTGAAGAACATCTTCAAAATCTCTGCACACTTTTTCATGTCTTATAGACTGCCGGTCTTGAGTGTAATCTTCAGAAATCACAATTTCTTCAGGCCTCTATCACGTACTTGGGGTTTCAACTCTCTCAGGATGGTATTCGTCCGCTTCAGCAAACTGTCGCTGCGATCAATGCCCTTCCTCGCCCTACATCTGTTAAGGAACTGCAGGCCTTCTTGGGGAAAATAGCATACTATAACAAGTTTTTACCGTCTGCGGCTTCGGTGGCTCAGCCATTGCATCGCTTGTTGCATAAAAACGTGCCTTTTCACTGGTCCACGTCATGCGATGCGGCTTTCCAGAAATTGAAGACTATGCTGAAACAGGCCCCATGCCTGGCTACTTATCGACCTGGCCAACATCTTGTTCTTGCCACGGACGCCTCTCAATACGGGGTCAGTGCAGTCCTTGCGCACCGTTTTTCTGATGGTTCGGAACAACCCATTGCTTATGCCTCCAAAACGCTCACAGATGCCCAACACAAGTATGCTCAAATTGAAAAAGAAGCTTTGGCCATTATGTATGCTCTTCATAAGTTTGGTGTTTTTCTCTATGGCTCCAAATTTCATCTTGTTCGGATCACAAACCACTTGTTTCCTTGTTTCATCCATCAACGTCACTTCCCAAAAAGGCTGCACACCGCCTCCAGCGTTGGGCTCTTTACTTGTCTCGTTTCAATTATGAGACTCATTTCCGGCCGACGGCTCAACATGCGAATGCTGATGCTCTGTCTCGCCTTCCCATGGGTCCTGATCTGGCATTTGATAGGGACGAATTTTTGTGTTTCCACCTGCATGTTGCCGAGCAGCAGGTTGTGGACGGGTTCCCCATCACCGGGGACCTGCTGGCGGCTGCTACGGGTTCTGACCCTACTGTCTCCCGGGTTTTGCGCTGTATTCAGAAGGGCTGGCCAGATCGCCCGTCTGCTGAGACTTCTGATCCGTTGCGGAACTACTACTCTTTGTGCTACCGCCTCACGGCTAGGGATGGGGTTATCCTCCTTTCCACTGACAATGCTTCGCCGCGCGTTGTGGTACCTGCGTCTTTGCTTGCTTCGGTCTTGCGCCTCCTTCACCAAGGGCACTGGGGTGTGTCTCGCACAAAATCTCTGGCGCGCCGTTATGTGTACTGGACTGGCATCGACTCTGAAATAGCACACATGGTCGCTGCCTGTGGCCCTTGCCCTCTCGCCCGCATTTTTTCTTTGGAACGCCTTCCCTCTACTCTCGTTACTGATAATGGTCCGCAATTTGCCTCTTCCGAATTTGCGGATTTTTGTGCTCGTCACGGCGTTATGCATGTCACAGCCCCGCCATTCCATCCACAATCGAATGGTGAGGCTGAACGACAGGTCCGCACATTTAAGGCTCAGATGGCGAAACTTCTGACTTCTTCTGCTGCTGATGATGCGCTTCTCCAGTTTCTGGTGTCTTACTGTTTCACCCCCATGGGCGAGCACAGCCCGGCTGAGCTCTTACATGGCCGACAGCCCCGCACGCTACTTCATCTTCTGCGGCCTTCCACCTCACGGCTGCGGGTGCCTTCGCTTGGCCGGTTCACCGCTGACGACCTCGTCTGGGTACGGGGATATGGCAGGCGGCCAAAATGAAGTCCGGGCCGCATCTTATGACACCGTGGCCGACACCTGTATGAAATCCAGATGGACACGGGTGTTGCAGTGCGTCATTCGGGCCAGATGCGGCCTCGTGTGCCGTCAACGCCTGTTCCAAATGCCGCTACACCACCTTCGGCTCTATCTGACACTCAGAATCTTGGCATCTCTCATTACTCACAACGCAGCCCTCTCACCATCATATCGGTGCCAGCACAAGAACGGACGCCACCAGGAGACGTGCCCATGCAGGAACCGGATGACCATCATCTGTCGGAGCCAATCTACTCGCCTCCTCCTCCTACAGACGCCGACACATCACCCATATCTCCTGTTATATCAACTGGACTTGCTGCAATGGGCAGATTGGTGCACGGGGCCCCAGCAGATTCGACCCCTACGTCTCCTGTCATCTCGACCCGTTATCATCGGGGACACTTCCGTCCGTACGGGAAGCCTCCTCCTCGAGACTTTACGCCTATGGACGTTAGCCATCTCCAGGCCACCTCCATCAAGACCAGTGCAACAATTTCAAAGGGGGAAAAAGTGTTGTGACTCGCCGATCATTCAAAGTGCCGCCGCGCAATTACACGCATCCTATACGTGCGGCGCTGTCTGCCAGCCATGCAGCAGCTGCGCCACCTAAGCGGTCAGCCAGGCAGCGGCCGCTAGACTTGGACTCAGTGCTCATTCGAATGTTACCGTGTTCACATGTATTGCTTGCCAACTTGCTCTGTGAAATGTATGTGTTGTATCGTTTTGAAATATATCATTGTCACTTTATTGGAGTTGCCTATTAAATGAATACTAAACAAGTTATTGTTAAAAATATGTTACCAAAGTCAAATAAATGTAGGGAAGAGGAAGGTAAACTATTCCGTAAATGTGATTTTGATGTGCTAACATGTTGTGAGCAGCCATAACTTTGTATTGAAGAGGAGGAAACTAGAATGTAGAGTTGTTCCTGGATGAACTCCTGTTGTGGATACTTATATAAATTGATCTAAGGATGTGAAGGATGAGAGATTAAGAGAAGATATAACATCTTACTCATCTGCTCCTTGGAGTTTTGAAAACAGAATGTGTTCTTGCTAGGAAAGTTTAAAATATTTAAAATTAGAGCAATAATATTTTAAGGTAGCACAGAGTAGTGAAGAGTTTACAGATGTTATTGCACTGTACTAAAATGAGTGGTCTAGAATATAGTAATAAAAGTGATAAATTTATGTAATACCAGCACTCGGGTATCAAACAAAAAGAAGTATAGGCATGAATGTAAATTTAGAGGAGTGTGGAAATGCAAGTGTATAGTGGCCAGGAAGAGATGGAAAAGTGAGTGCTTTTGATGCAGTGTACTAAGTATAATGAATTTGTTGGAGAGTGAAGGGTAGGCGGACACGTGGAAGAGATGACCTACACCTAGGTGTGATGAATCCACAGGAGGAATGACTTGATGACTTGAACTTGGTGAGCGGGGGTGGGGGGTTTGTAAGAGTACACTGCCATCTTAAATGGAAAGGTAATTAAGAAGTATCTGCCTGCAGAAGGTGGTGTAGAAGCAAGTAACTGTTGTTACCATTCATGAAATATTCTCCAAACTTGTACATTGTAAAGAGACTTAACCTGGTTATTATCAAAGGAGGCGTGCTTGACTTTATGAATGTTTGGGATTTGCAGTCAGCAATCGCAGACTGAGTTTACAGATCAGCCTGTAGCTCCTTGGGTGCATAAAAGTAGGTATGTATCTAGTGTATGCATTTATTGAGTTGGAGTGAAGTACCACTGGCTGCCTTTGTTGTACAAAAGAGACACAGTATGCGATCATGAATATAAGCTGACAAAGCAAAAGGAATCTTGCAGAATATTTCACATTCCTTGAATTAGCACGATTACATTATTATATGTAGAATGAAGATATTATCTAAGGTGAATGGAAGTAATCCACATACCTTGTATTGGAGTAAGGTAAGGTAATGAGAATAGGTTTCATAGGGTATTTTGACACGTACAGTGGGACTACGCAGAGGATTGGCTAAACTAACTGATGACATTAAGTTGTTGGTACATTAAAAGTTGGATGGCTTAGTAAGAAAGATAGTCTTCTTGATATAGAGAAATATAATCTATATGAACCAACCTAAAGATAAAGTAAAAAGTAATTTCAGGATATAATGATTGAAGTGGAGAGCAGGGCTCTTTTTGTTTCTTAAAGGGAAAGTTTTTATATGTGGAAATGATTACAGTCTAAAATCAAAATCCACGATGGAATGTAACAATATTATGAGAAGGAAAGTTGCTACTCACCACATAACGGAGATGCTCAGCCGCAGATAGGCACAACAAAAAGATTTTCACACTTACGGCTTTCGGCCAATGGGCTTTGTCAACAATAGACTCACATACGCATGCACACACTCACGCAAATGCAACTCATAACACACGACTGTGTCTTGTGCACAGAGAAATGTTAACTGATTTTGTGGATATTCTGGCAAATATGAAACTATTTTCTTAAAGACAATGTGACTGATAAACATGAGGAGGAGCTATTCTAAACCGTACTCTGATTAATAAAGACAGAACTAAAAGGTATGAAGATTCCATGTTTTTCTCTGTGGTACCAAATTCCACCGGGTGCCAGTCATAAATCATTGATTTAGTTATTCAGTCTTTCTGAGTTGTTACCAGATAAAGCGGCACATCGTGTTCAACAGTTGGGTTATTTTCTTGTCATGTCACAACTATGAGATTCATTTCCGACCTACGATCAACAAGCAAATTCTGATGCTCTGTCCTGCCTGCCAGCCGGTCCGGACCCAGGATTTGATCACGAGGAATTGCTTTGTTTTCAAATTGATGTCACTGCACAACAGGCAGTTGATGGTTTTCGTGTTAACTAGCACACAGATCTTGGAGGCTGTTGCTTCAGACCCTGTTTTGTAGAACATCATAACTTTTGTACAACTTGGTTGGCTGGCTGGATGCACCACATTATCGTACACCTGACCTCTGTGTTCATCCCATCTTTCGACATCGATTCTCTGTTGTGGATGGTGTTCTGCTCTTATGTATGGAACACGCAGCCCCTCGGGTAGTGATCCCCCAGTACATTGTTTAGATGTTCTCTGTTTATTACATGCAGATCAATGGGGTGTATCACACACTAAAGCATTGACCCGTCGACATGGGCTTAGCCCGGACTTGGACAGAGACGTTGCCTGCCTGGGTGCCTCCTGTTCACAATGTGCGGCGCACCAGGCAGCTCCCCAGGCACCTTTGTCCCCATGGCCCACACCATTGCATGCATGCGACTGTATACACTCAATGGCCCATTTGTCAACACTTATTGGCTGCTGGTTGTTGACGCACATTCTTGTGTTCAATGTGTCGTTCGTTGTATTTCCACATCCACAACTGCCAGCATCGGAGCCTTGTTCAAAATTTTTTCACTCAAAGGCTTGACCACGACATATGTATCTGATAATGGTACACAATTTTCATCGCCAAATGTGCGGAAGTATTATGTTGTCCGCAGAGGGCACCTGTCGTGTGTATGTTTGTGTGTGTGTGTGTGTGTGTGTGTGTGTGTGTGTGTGTGTGTGTGTGAGAGAGAGAGAGAGAGAGAGAGAACGCTAGCCGAGCTATGTTCAACCACAGTTCTCAATGTGTATTGTCATAGCTTATTGTTTTTTCCTGCTGGATGTTACTTAAATACTATGTTCAAGTTGTTAATGCTTCCGTGGCATAAAGTTGTGTTCAGTCTATTGGTCGTGTTGTCCTTACACCTAATTACAACATAAATATATGACAACATAAAGAAAATGATAAAGCATTGATAAATTAAAATTGTCTGTCACTTGCTCCTACACAAAATTCATATTGTATACATCCTTACTTAATAAGTATGAAATCTAAGGCTGTTCCGTTTCAGCGGAGTTGTCATTCTGTCCTCATGCCATGCTTGCATCCTCCAGTTACTTTCCACATTCCACTGGGATGTCCAGATTGAAAGGACTTGTGTTTCAGGAGAGCATAGAAGTGATGCAAAACCAGTTGGCTCCTTTGCAGCATTTCTGAACCTGGCTTAAACCCAGACAACCATGCCCTAGAAACTGCATCTGACGGTGGCTCCCAGTTTATAGCCTCCACATTCAGACACTTCTGCCAGCTCAGTGGTGCGAACACCTGACCGTTGGCCCCTTTCTGCCTGGTGTCTATTCTGAAGGAGCAGAGATCGAGACATTTGAGATGCAATTGTGGAAGACTGTGCAAATTATGTCCTCTGAGGAAGTTCTCAATAGCTTATTTGACTTGTCTTGACCCAGCACCATTAATTGACCTAGCCCTTCTGCAGTTGCTCACAGGTGCAGACCCCTTCCATTATTTGACCTTCTGCATGTGACTGTGAGCTCAGAGCCTCTGGTCATGTGCACCGTACTATCGTGTGGGCATCCCGAATCTGGGTTCACACCATTGGCCAAGCCACTGGGTGGATTTGAGGTGACATGACCAGCAACAGACATTCCCTGCTTCCAAAGTTTAGACTGAATGGGAATGTTGGACACAGCTGCAGACAAGATCCCTCCCTCCCCCCCCCCCCCTTCCTCCCACCCCCCCACCCCCCCTCCTCATCAAACTTGGTGAGCAATCGACAAACGCAGTCCTACTGCCAGGCATATCCATAGCCCAATTGGCAGGCATAAGGCCACCCTGACCCCACCTCCACTGACAACAGGGCTCTACCTGCAGTGGCTGTATAATTTTTGGCCCTACCACTGGCTGAACAGTCTGCAAAAGGAATGAGTGCCAATGGAGACGGGAACCCTGCCCAGTGTCCCGGCCTCTCAGCACCCACCCTTCTGGATGAGGGCTCAAATGACATTATAACCTGCTGTTTACTACTCTGGCCTAACCACAGTACAGGCTGTTCCAAAATGAATGAAGAGATCTTGAAAAAGTGCTACCGAAAAAAAGGTCGAGATAATGCAACAATTAAATGTCAAATTGAAGAGAGAGAGAGATAAAATTTTCTTCATATCTTAAGAAGTTTGAATGTGAGCTCTATTTCTTGCTCTGCAGGCATCAAAACAATGCTCGATTTGTTGCCGTATGTTTTGTAGGATCTCTGGCACTACAGTGGTGATGCCTGTCAAAATTCGCTCTGGTAAATGTCTTATATTTCAAATTTTTTCTGCATTGGCAGTGTTCTGTATGTTGTCCCAGAAAAGAAGAAAGAAGGGGGTAAGATCAGGACTTCTTGGAGGCCAGGGAAATGGCACATTCCTACGAATTCAACCATTTGGAAATCTATTGTTCCAGTTTTGAGTTCCAGTCTGGTACACAATGTTATTCTGCCAGAAAGTTTCATATCAGCAGGAGACAAGATGTAAGTGTTTGTTATGACTGATAGAAAAATATTGGACAAATAATTTAGTAAACCGCTGTATTTATTTATCTGTTAACAATGGAACTGTCAATTTGTGAATCCTCATGTTTTTATGCTAGGCCAAACTCATCCTGTTTATCTGGATGGTTTCAGATTTTTCTTGAGGTTCTGTTACATTCCGGAAATACTTAAAAAAAAAAACATGAAACTAATAATAAATGCATTATTTTCATTGTAGCTTCCACATTGTCACATCGTTCAAAAAACCTCTCGTGATTTGGAGGGTTTTGTGTGAAGACTTTTTTTTTTTATGTGTAGTATCCTCAGATATACAACTCCTGTAAAATTCTTAGATTTTTTGAGATTGATGCTTTTAAGATGAAAAATTATAACACAGTTGTAATAAAGGTACTTGACACAGAAGTTAAAACTTAAAACATTGTTAGATCTTGTTACACTGAAAAATTTAATATCTCTTTTTCAGAGAATGTAAGAGAAATTGGGATTGTCAATTTTTGAAAAAAAAAAAAAAAAAAAAATTCAAATAAAAAGATTAGGTAACTACATAAAAAGAATGGGGGCAATATTTTAAACCTGAAGATACAGTTTTGTCACTGAGTGGGTAGGCACAGAGGTTAGCATACTGGACTCACATTCGGCAGGGGGGCGGTTCAAACTCACATCAGGATTCATAAATCGCTTCAGGCAAATTCCGGGATGGTTCCTCTGAAAGGGCACAGCTGATTTCCTTCCCCATTCTTCCCTAATCCAAACTTGTGTTCCATCTCTAATGACCTCATTGTTGATAGGACATGAAACATTTATCTCCTCCACCTACACTGTTTATCAGAATATTTTCATCTTTCAAATAATATAAAAGGCAATAAAATACCTTTCTCCATTCCAGAGAAAGCGTGTTTTAATGTTTAATATATGGAAAAATGTCAACATTTTTCCATCTGTGTACCAGGAATCTGCTTTGGATTAGACAGTATGACGCAGCTTTCTTACTAACACCCATCCCCCTCCACCCCCACTCCCCTGACACACGCATGCGTGCCCACCCACCCACCCACCCACACACACACACACACACACACACACACACACACACACACACTCGCTCCCCTATGCCTGAATTAATGTAGACTATACAGCAAATAAACCTCTGCAACAATAGTGTATGCAGTTTGTGTTTATTTTCCATTGTGTTTGCAAGTTCTTGATATTACTCAAAAACATGTGGTAATATGTTTGTAGAAACATAGCTGTGCCCAAATTATAAAGCATGTGCAAGAATCACATCTGAAATGGGTCTGTAGTAAATGTCAAGAAATTTTTGATTTTGACACAAAGTTTACAGCTCCAATGGAATCATAACTTTTACCTCCAACAAGGCCTAATCATTCTTTCTTTTCTTCATTGATTGGGCTTGGTGCAAAGCTGATGTTTTCAGTCACAAGAGAGAAGGTGGTGCTCTGTCCAGCTGACTTTAATCTTAATCATTTACTTGAGACTGCTTTAAAATTTTTGGAAAAAAAAGTTTTTCCTTCCTCAAAGGACTGTTGCTTCCTGTATGCAATGAAATATCTTTATAAATTTGTTTTTAATTATATTGGAAAGTGTAGGATGTTGCTTGTAAGAAATTAAACCCTTCCATTACCTTCCATAATACTTTGTATGTAAATAACTGTAAATGTATGTGTATGTTTTATGGAAAGTGACCCAACATAGTCTGCATGAAATTTTTTTGTAATTTGTGGTGAGTGAAGGAAAAAAAATGGTATTAGGTTTGTACTGTCTGGCTGCTCATAATTCTTTTACAACCCACTGTATACATGCTATCATCATCATCATCAGCTTTGAGTATCTGATGTTTGGTGACTACATTGATGGTTCAATCCAGAGACAGTGCGGTCTTCCCAATGGTTGATATTGTAGCACTTTGCCTGGCAGCGTATTCCCTAGCATCCTCAGAACATACTGGTGTCATTTAGATTGGTGCATTTGTACATTATGTACCATTTCTTTTATGTACCATAGTTTCCTGTGTATTCACTTCTCACTCTGTCCCACATTTCATAGAGAATGTAAAAGTTTCATTTGTACCATGTTTATGCTGGTTCAAGGTCTGACATTCATTCCCCTGTAGAACAGCTATTTTTGATGTCACATTGTGAAATCTGTATTGTTTCTTCCCCCATTTTTTTTATCAAAGTTTCTTTGTAATTTTCCTACATAACACCACTCTTCAAGTGTGGAAGCTAGCATCTGAATGCAGCCAATGCCTGACTGTGAGCAGCACTGCCAGTTTGTGTGTGTGGACTCTTGGTGCTCATACATGGCTTTTGGAAATCAGTGTTGCTTCAGAAATCTTGTCAGTTACAGGATTAATCATATGTTAGTCGCACACTGTTGTAGACATTCTCAGTATTCATGTTCCACGACTCTTCTGCCATGAGAATAGCTGTGAGAGGTCTCTCAGTTAATAGGTGGCCACTCAATGTTCCTCCATTTTTATTTGAGATTATGTTCTGCCTTTTCCCAAGCTACTTTCAGATTTATGAAGATATATCCATGCTGATTTCCACCCTGTAGATGAAGGCCAAAAATCTCTCATACAGCAAGGACCTAATAATCATGCTGTTGTGTTTTGAGGTTTAATTATTGTAGAGTATTTGAAATGTCAAAAAATGTAGTGTGATGTAGTTAGAAAGTGTATGTTTTAGTGTAGCATTTGTAATTGAATATTTCTTATGTTGTGTTAAGGATGGGACTTACCTACACACCTCAGCATGCATACCTTACTGGAAGCCGAATTTCATTGTGAATGGTGCTGGTGATCCGGGTGAATTTGCTGACCAGTTCATCGAGCACTTTTTCACACTCTATGATGACAGCGATCGAATGAAACTCCGTGGATTGTACCACAAGAATGCTTACTTCTCATTGAGCTGTTTGTGTTTGGATGCACAAATGACAACTCCAAATGCAAGGTAAGGCCCCCCCCCTCTCTCTCTCTCTCTCTCTCTCTCTCTCTCTCTCTCTCTCTCTTTCTCAACCCATGGTAAGCAACCAAAAAAATAAATAAATAAAATTAAAGAAATTTTTGCATTATTGTCTCTTTTATTGAAAAACAAAGAACTGAGACTGTTGTGAAATACTCCAGTAACAGAGTTCTCCATACATAATTCTGATAGGGCAAGAACTGTGAATGCTTTATGTGAGGAACTATCCAAGAATTTCCTGAAGTGACTTAGGAAAACCACAGAAACCAGAAATTTGAATGACGCGGTATGAGTCAATGCCTTAACCACTGCAGGACATCATGGTGGGTTTTTATTTTATTTTTTACTAAGGAGGCTGAGTATAATAGTTTCAATACAAGAAACCGCAAGATTATAATTTTCACATGAAAGCATGAAGGTGGTTGATATTCAAGGTAATACTTTTAAAACATCGTTGATTGTGCTAAAATAGTCCAGTCCCTCTGGTTTCATTTGGTGTCGATTTCCATCTCATCCTTTATTGATTAGTGACTGACTTATTCCCATTATGAAAGTGTCTGTGGCTTTGTCAAATCTTGCATTTCCATTATTTTCCTTGTTTTTTATATTACTTTTCTTTTTCCTGAAGGTCTTTGCAAAAATTCTGCACACTGTTAAATTTTAGACAAAATATATTACTTCATAATACACTACTGGCCATTAAAATTGCTACACCATGAAGATGATGTGCTACAGACGTGAAATTTAACTGACAGGGAGAAGATGCTGTGATATGCAAATGATTAGGTTTTCAGAGCATTCACGCAAGGTTGGCGCTGGTGGTGACACCTACAACGTGCTGCTGGTGGCGACACCTACAACGTGCTGACATGAGGAAAGTTTCCAACTGATTTCTCATACACAAACAGCAGTTGACCAGCATTGCCTGGAGAAACGTTGTTGTGATGCCTTGTGTAAGGAGGAGAAATGCGTACAATCACATTTCCGACTTTGATAAAGGAATTGTAGCCTATCAGGATTGCGGTTTATCGTATCACGACATTACTGCTCGCGTTGGTCGAGATCCAATGAGTGTTAGCAGATTATGGAATCGGTGGGTTCTGGAGGGTAATATGTAATGCTGTGCTGGATCCCAACAACCTCGTATCACTGGCAGTCAAGATGACAGGCATCTTATCTGCATGGCTGTAATGGTTCGTGCAGCCACATCTCGATCCCTGAGTCAACAGATGGGGACATTTGCAAGATAACAACCATCTGCACAAACAGTTCGACGATGTTTGCAGCAGCAAGGACTGTCAACTCGGAGACCCTGGCTGCAGTTACCCTTGACGCTGCATCACAGACAGGAACGCCTGCAATGGTGTGCTCAACGATGAACCTGGAATGGCAAAACGTCATTTTTTCGGATTAATCCAGGTTCTGTTTACTGCATCATGATGGTCGCATCCGCGTTTGGCGACATCGCGGTGGACGCACATTGGAAGCATGTATTTGTCATCACCATACTGGCGTATCACCTGGCGTGATGGTATGGGGTGCCATTGGTTACATGTCTTGGTCACCTCTTGTTCGCATTGACAGCACTTTGAACAGTGGACATTACATTTCAGATGTGTTACGACCCGTGGCTCTACCCTTCATTCGATCCCTGCAAAACCCTACATTTCAGCAGGATAATGCACGACCGCATGTTGCAGGTCCTGTACGGGCCTTTCTGGATACAGAAAATGTTCAATTGCTGCCCTGCCCAGCACATTCTCCAGATCTCTCACCAACTGAAAACGTCTGGTCTATGGTGGCTGAGCAACTGGCTCGTCACAATACGCCAGTCACTACTCACGATGAACTGTGGTATCGTGTTGAAGTTGCACAGGCAGCTGTACCTGTACACGCTATCCAAGCTCTGTTTGACTCAGTGCCCAGGCGTATCAAGGCCGCTATTACCGCCAGAGGTGGTTGTTCTGAGCACTGATTTCTCAGGATCTATGCACCCAAATTGCGTGAAAATGTAATCACATGTCAGTTCTAGTATAACATATTTGTCCAATGAATACCTGTTTATCATTTGCATTTCTTCTTGCTGTAGCAATTTTAATGGCCAGCAGTGTATATACTTGGGAAATTGGTGTGATTATGGCATCTCATTGTATAAAATGGAAGCAATCTTTTGCATGCAGTATCAGTTCTTTTTTCATCTACATACTGTGGCAATTATCACCTGTTCAGGAGATTAGTAGCTATTGTGGTCAGCTGTCCAAAGATTAGTTTTATGTTGTTCGTCAGGTTAGTGCACTTTGTGCGGGACTTTTTATCTCTGTGTAACCAATGCAACCTACTCAGCATAGAGTGTGGTACTGAAGGTGGCATGAAGGACATAGGAGCAGAAGCAGCTTTCACTCAAATGGGGTTTGTTGTGGTTGTGCAGTGCTATGGCCAACCTTAGGTTAACATAGCTGGTCAGCTGTGTAGAAGCGAGTGGATTGTTTTCGACTGAAACAAAGTCTTGTATATGTACTGCACCTGTTGCTGCAATTGGGAGATGGTGATACACAACTCGATGCCTGCACCTGAATTGGAGGGGAAGGACAGATTGACTGAGTAGCTTGCAGAGAGTTTAAGGGGGGCCGCAAGCTCACTAAGTAAAATGCCAGTCCCTACTGCAGTCAGAGGGGCTCATATTATAGGTTATTCTCAGTTGCAAATACAACCAACCAGCAGCTGTGTAAGGAAATGACGACAATGAAAATTTGTGGCAGACTGAGACTCAAAACTGGATTTCTTACTTTATGCAAGTGATCTCCTTAGCTGCTTTGGGTATCCGTGCACAACTCACAGCCAGACCTAAACTTCCATATGGCATCATTTCTGCATTATTACCTGTAACTTTACACACGTTATGTAGTTCCCAAACAGGGGATGACATTTTATGAATCCCACGACGAGTCTACAACAGCCGCTGTGAATTGCAGCTGTGACTGATCAACCTGCAACAACAGCAGTGTCTATAGCGCACTCATTTGTAGCGACACAGTGTGACCTACACACTGAGCCAGCTTTCTGTTAAAATCTAGTTGTGGCAAGATTCTGGTGAGCTGTATAAAATCCGAATTCATTAGTTTAAAAAAAAAAAATGAAAAAGTGTAGTGGTGCTTATGTTGTGGAGGTAAACTGCAAGTGGTTTTACAAGCAGAGTTTTTGGGCATACTAGAGTGTCATGACTAGCTGTGTGGCAGTATTAAGCTGAGTTTAATTGAACATGTGTTATTGTAGACATTGTATGCTGTGATGATGAGAAGAATGGATGCAGATGTTCCATACAAAATCAGGATGTGACTATTGAGAAAATAAAATCAGTATTTAGAAATGAAATAAAAATGACAAAATATAACACTGACAGCAGATCAGTGAGTCACATAATGAAAAGCAAGAAATCCAAATGTAACATACTGCAGTTATAGAAGACACTTTCCACCTTACCAGAGGACCTAAATTTGGAAATATTGAAACTACTGAAACATTACGATTTAGTTCGAACTGAAGACAATGAGCAGTTAGAGATGTGAACAGGGACTTGAAAAAATTGAAAGAATTAGTTAAGGAGAAAATTAACAAAATAAACAAACAAATTTTAGGGTCTCTAGTAAGGATAACCACATTGGAACAAAGCAAAGATTCAGATGTAGCCACTATTCCAGGCTCCTCACATGCTAATTTGGAGGAGCGTGTAGTTGACTTAGTCAATAATAAAGCACAAGAATGAACTGAATTGTCTTTAGATACACTTCATTCTAATGCAGAAAACACAGAACAGAGAGTGAACTGCAGAAAATTTGTGACAAATTAACTAAGGTTAAGGAGGATTTAATAAAAGAAAAGTGTAGTGGAGACAGTGGACTGTCAGCTGAGAAGATAGAAGAGATGCAGCTAGGAAATGGAATTAGTCGATGCAAACAATTTCCTAAATTTAAACCAGATGGGGAGTTTCATCCTACATATTTTTTGTTAACAGTATTTAATAAATCTGTACACAAGTGATGGGATGATTCAGAGAGGATTTATTTCACACCAAGTTATTTAGAGGGTGGCGCAGTAGAGTGGGGAACTGCTTTCAGCTTTAGATTTCTGTATTGCAGTCTCTTAATTCAATTCCTACCTTCTTTAGAACTGTAATTACTCTTAACTATCCTATATTTCACAACTGATGCAGTGATGCATTACTACCTGGCAAACAGTAGAAATTAACAAATTTTAGCCGGAAATTACAGAGTGATCAACTTTCTCTACTTGGAGGGTCTTCATGAAGAACGAGTGGTTGTAGGAAACTGAAATTTTTTTGAAACATTGTAAGGACATGTGGGAAAGAAATAACAAATACACATTCTAATTTCCCCACAAGAGGGTAACATTTGTTAATTGCATACCACGTTTATGTTCCAGGTTACAAATATTGCTCATTGTGGCAAATACCTGCATCTGCGACAGCCTGGAACTCCAGTAGAGATATCGTTTCACTATTGCCCACAGCATTTTTCAAATGGTGGACAGTGGAATATTTATCTGTTGTGATGCTGCCAATGAACAGCTTGAAGATTACACATCGTGCCCAGCATTCTCAGCTATGGGAACAGTAACTTCTTCAACAATTTGTGGCGCAGTTGGCTGTCTGCCTCTTCCCGGATCCCGAACTGCCAGTTAATTCGAAATTCTGAATCATGTTCTCCAGTCCCGGTGCGTAAACAGGATCTCTCCATATTCCTTCAGTGCATTGATACTCATGAAGAGCAGCAGCATTATTGCCGTTGTTTTGTTAAAACCGCTTTATGAGTAAAAGCTTGCTGACCTTGTCCAGAGCCATGTTGACCGTCTGCAGCTGTAATGCACACTGATGCTACCTACATCAGAGTACTAGCTCCGGCTCCTAACGGCAAGTTGTGACACTAATACTACTAACAATGCATATCCTGCAGCACACTGCCTGAACATCATTCCTACCCATACCCTCAGGTAGCAAAAGCTTAATTATAACCACCCTGTAGACTGTAGAACCTAGGTGAGTTATTTTTTCTGTGCAAGTGGAGGTGGGTGTTAGCTCCATCACTTTTGGAAGGGGGAATCAAAGAGGATAAACTCTTAGCTATGAGAAAAATATAAAGATAATGGGCTAACATCCAGGTATGACTACTGAAGCATAAAAGAGGAGGGCATTTGATGAAACACAAAGTTTAGAGTTACAGGAGTGAGTGACTGTACAGAGGAGTAAAATAAGTACAGTACATGAGACAGATTGAAAACCTACTATGAATACGGCCTATGGTAGGAGTAGCTTATCTCAATATACATGTATGAAGGAGAAAGTAGAGTTATAAATGCTGTTAACACGATGTTGTACTTTAATTTGTGTGTATGTATGTATGGTGTGTTGGAAAGAAGGAAAAGGAAGATACACTATTACTGTGGAAAAGTAAAAGATTGTGTAAAAGTAATCTTTCTGTGGAAAGATGTCTATCTTGATGGTTACTACATTTGAAAAGTCTGTGCAAAAATAAAAACTACTTACGTGTTTGGGGTAAACCTTTTTTATTTTTCGACATAGTCTCCTTTGAGACTTGTACACATTGTCCAATACTGTTCTAATTTGTTGATCCCCTCTGAATATTAGGAATTGTCCAAGTCTGCAAAATAGCTATTAGTTGCTGCAATCACCTCCTCGTTTGAAAAAAATCTTTGTCCCACCAGCCATTTCTTCAAATTGGGGAACAAATAGTAGTCCGAGGGAGCCAAGTCTAGAGAATAGGGGGGATGTGAAACGAATTGGAATCATATTTCCATTAATTTTGCGACCAATCGCAAGCATTTTCCTTGCAGCTTGGTTTTCAAACGGTCCAATAACGATGAATAATATGCACCTGTAATAGTTTCACCCTTTCCCATTTAGTTGATGAGGATTATCCCTTGCGAATCCCAAAAGACAGTCGCCATAACCTTTCCGACTGAAGCAATGGTCTTCACCTTTTTTGGTGCAGATTCTGCCTTGGTAAACCATTGTTTAGATTGTTATTTGGTCTCAGTAGTATAATAATGTAACCACGTTTGATTCACAGTGATGAAATGACGCTTAAAGTCCTGCAGATTCTTCCTGAACAGCTGCAAACCATTCTTGCAACACTTTACACGATTCCATTTTTGGTCAAGTGTGAGCAATTGTGGAACCCATCTTGCGGATAGATTTCTCGTGTCCAAATGTTTATGAAAAATATTATGTACCCATATATTTGAGATGCCCACAGTACTAGCAATCTCATGCACCTTAACTTTTCTGTCATCCATCACCATATCACTGATTTCTGGAGTTGTAACCTCCACAGGGCGTCCAGAAAGTTCAACATCACTTGTGCCCATATGACCACTCCGAAAATTTTGAAACCACTTATAAACTGTTGTAATCGAAGGTGCAGAGTCACCGTAATGCTTATCAAGCTTCTCTTTAGTCTCCTGAGGTGTTTTGCCTTTCATAAAGTAGTCACAATCACTTGACTTCCTTGATTCACACGAACGCCAAACACAAAGAAATAGACCAATATGGCTGAAACTTGGTGTGCGTTCTTTCCAAAGATGCTACTAACTAAACATGACCTCGATACGCACCGGTGGTGCCATTTCTCGGACTTTGCATGGACTTTTCAAATGCCCATTGTACTTACATTGATACTGTTGGTTTCAAGGTTTCTCTAAAGTTGCAGAGTAGTTGAATTTGCCTGAGTTTGTTGATGTGTTCCATATACCCATTTGAAGATGACATAATAAAGAAGTGAACTTTTCATGCTATTCTTCAGGTTTGGAAAAATAGGTAACTGACTATAGAATGCCCAACAACAATGGTTCTTAACTGTTCAAAGTGTGTAACTCCTCTTGCTCGGTGGCAGTTTTATGAATGCTGAAAATGTCTGATGATGAAACTGCCATATAGTAATGGATGTGGTGTTCTCTGTAACAACTACACAGGGCAATATCCCAGTATAGCTCCATGTTTTGTAGTCTCATATACTCTTCTTAGAAGAATCCCCTTTTTTTTCTTTTTAATTTTTATTTGAGATGGTAAATGATATCGTTAGGTTTATAAGAGTTTTCTATGGAAAGTTTTGGGTAATTTAGTCCATGAAATTTGTTTAATTTGAATGTAGAGTTTACAACGGCATACGTGATTACTGCGTCATGTTGCTACCTTCTTCATTGGCTTCAGTAGTAAGATGTTTAGGACTAGTTTTTGGGAACTGTATGGGTGAAACTGGGGAAGATTGTTGTGTAGGGTATGCCAAACATCTTCATTCTCCAGCTCCTTGGCAAAGAAGCTGTTAGGAAGGGAATTGTGGGCTGGAGGGAGTGGGGGAGGGGGAGTATCAGTCTTTGGGGTCTATTTATTAAAACCTTTATTCACAGGCTTGCCTAGGGCGTAGCAGTACAGTGATTCCCGAAAATATTATGAGGATGGCTGGAAAAGCCTGAATCCTGCAAGAAATATCTTTGATTAGATGAAATATGGACGATTAGACTAAATGGCTACTGGACTCTAGATCCTGGTAATGATGAGTTGTTCATTAGATAAAACAAAGAAACATTGTAAAACAGTTTCATGAGCAATGTTGGTATGAAATATTTGTGAACCAAGATCCTGTATCAACATCTGCATCTACATACATACTCTGCAAGCCACCATATGTGCATGGCAAAAGGCACCCTGTACCACTACTATGTAGTCAAATCTGTTCCATTCACAAATAGTCAACTCAGAAATAGAGTGAGGGAAAAATGACTATCTATATGCCTCTGTGCGAGCCATGGTGGCCTTACATAAAATTTACATTGACAGCAGTAGAATGATTCTGCAGTCAGCCTGAAATGCCAATTCTCTACATTTTGTCACTGTGATCCTCGAAAAGAAAGTTGCATTCACTCCTGTGATTTCCATTTGAGTTCTCAAAGCGTTTCCGTAATACTTGTAACCTACCAGTTACAAACCTAACAGTCCACCTCTGAATTGCATTGATGTCTTCCTTTAGTGTGGACTCCAAACACTTGGACAGTACCCAACAATGGGTTGCACTAGTGTCCTTTATGCAGTCGCCTTTACAGATGAACCACACTTCCCGAAAATTCTTGCAATAAACCAAAGTCGACCATTCACCTTACTGCAATACTTACATGCTCATTCCATTTCATACTACTTTGCAACATTATATCTAGATATTTAATGGGCATGACTGTGTTAGGCAGCACACTACTAATGCTGTGTTTGAACACACACTACTAATGCTGTATTTGAATACCGTTGGTTTGTTTTTCCTACTTACTTGTGTTAACTTACGTTTTTCTACATTTAGAGCTAGCTATCATTCATCTCTAAGTCATGTTGTATCCTCCTACAGTCACTCAACAACGGAACCTTCCCATACGTCACAGCATCATCAGCAAACGGCTGCAGACTGCTGCTTACCCTGTCCGCCAGATCATTTATGTGTATAGAAAATATCAGCGGTCCTATCACACCTCCCTGGTGTTCTCCTGACGATGCCCTTGTCTCTAGTGAACACTCGCTGTCGAGAACGACAGACTGGGTACCTTATGTAAGAAATCAAGCCACTTGCCTATCTGGGAACATATTCTGTATACTTGTACATTCATTATCAGTTTTCAGTGTGGCTTGAGTCAATTATTTTTCAGAAACTAGGAATGTATAGTCATCCTGTTGCCCTTCAATCATAGTCCACACAATATCATGTGAGAAAAGGGCAAGCTGAGTTTCACACAAGCAATGCTTTCTAAAGCTGTGCTTGTGGGTAGAAGCTTTTCCCTCTCAAAGAAATTTATTTTATCAGAACTGAGAAGATGTTCAAGGATTCTGCAACAAACTGAAGTTAAAGATACTGTAATTTTGCAGGTCCGTTCTTTTATGCTTATTATATACAGAAGTCCCCTGCACTTTTTTTTCAGTCATTTGGAAGTTTGCACTGGGTGAGAGATTTGCAATAAATATAAGCTAAGTAATGGGCCACTGCCATAGAGTACTCTGTGTAAAAAACCGAATTGGGATTCCATTAGGATCTGGCTACTTATTTCCTTTCTACTCCTTATTTCTCTACACCAAGGACGCTTATTACTATGTCCTCTGTATAGGAATCTATACGATGGTCAAACAACAGTATGTTTGTACATTTCTCCTGTGTGAACTTTTCTTAAATGTGAAATTTAAAACTTCAGCTTTACTTATGTTACTTTTTATTGCCTGAACAGATTGGTCAACAATTGACTGGATAGAAGCTGCAGACCCACTTAATGATTTTACGTAGTGGCAAGATCTGTTGCTAAAGTATTACAGTGACAGTTGTCCTAAGCTTCAGGCATCGATCTTTTTGCAGACGCATGAATTTCTGTTAACTTTTGCCTGTTGTCCTTTGCGCATTTTGTTTTGAATCATTGCGCATTCTGTTTTCGACTGAGACTGCAACAGCTTTTGCCTCCTATGTATCTTTTTCGAATTTTGTTGTTAGACCGTGATCGAGCAGGGTAGCGCAGTGGTTAGCACACTGGACTTGCATTTGGGAGGACAGCACTTCAAATCCGAGTCCGGCCATCTTGATTTAGATTTTCCGTTATTTCCCCAAATTACTCAAGGCAAATGCCACAGTGATTCCTTCGAAAGGGCACGGCCAGTTTGCTTCTCCGTCCTTCCACAATCCAAGCTTGTGTTCCTTCTCTAATGACCTTGTTGTCAATGGGATACTAAACACTAATCTCCTCCTCTGTTAAACTGTGGTGAGTCTTTTCCATCCTTTATCCACTTACTTGGCACATGCTTCTCCAGAGTATGATGTGCAATCCATTTAATCTTTGCCTATAATTGCTCTATGTCCATCATACTGGAGCTAAATGATGTCAGTTCATTGTTTAAGTGGGGTGCTAACAACTGTCTCTCTGCTCTTTCTAGCAGAAATACTCTCGATAGTAAAAGAATAAGTACTTGGCAGAAATGTTGAGAAATTTAATCAAAGTGAAGTAGAGACAAATAAATGCCTATGATTGATAATTTATTTGTATTACTATTCATTGTGGGACATTCAGTGTATAATAAATATGAATAAGCATATTTGTTACAAGTTAGATACAATTACAGCTGTGATTATACATCATATAGACATTAGATATCGTTGCGGCCACATGTAGTAAGCATTGATTCACGCAGTGGAGGAGAATGGCAAAACAGAGGCATGCTGGTGACCGAGGCGTTGCGAAGGAGGCATGCACAGATAGCCTTGCTGACAGCAGCAGTCTACCAACAGGCTGATGCAAGGATGCACACAGACCGAGCGAAGCCTGGAGAGTGCTGAGTAAGGGGAAGGGCCAGCACGCTAAGTTACGCTGCAATATACTGCGGGAGTAATAACAAAAAGCTACCACCGAGGGTAAAAAAATGTCCTCCTGCTGGATATAAATAGTGGAGCGCAGGCAGCAACAGACAGAAGCCATTGGGAAGCTGTTCGGATCTGAGGATGGACATAGTCCGTGTCGGAATGTTCAATCTTCATAGGTGATGATTCCAGAAGTCTGTTCCAGCTTGCAGGAGTCATCCATTCGCCATCAGATGTCAACTTCAGCTCTGGAGGTTGGGCCGAGTTCGGTTGGCACCATGGCTGACTACTACAGTGAGAACTTTCAGCAGGACTGGCTGCAGCACGGTCTTGGTCACAGGGGACTGACGCCCGGACTTCACGGCAACCCGGCCCCACGGCGCATGGTCCGTCTGTGACGGGACCTTGCGGACATCGTGACTAACGGCTTCCCAGCCGCCGGTGCAGCAGGCATCAGCAGCTGACCTCACGGCGACGCGGCTCCGTGGGCGTGCCCGTACTGGGGTGACGAGTTCGTCTCAACCACAGGGCATCCTGGCTTCAGCGGAGCACTGGTGGCCTGAGGCTCCCGAGTGCGATCAGCGGCGCGGAGGGATCCGCAGGGCTGGGCAGCGACATCGAGGGAGAAATTGTAAAGAAAGTTCAATAAATAATTGTAAAACTCCACGCCGCCTCAGTCTTTGGCACAGCCACTGTGTCTGCTGCTAACAAGTGGTGCCAGAACTGTAACAAGTGGAACATTCGGACACGGACCACTGCGTGAAGCAAGTGGCAGCTCCTGATCAGATTTTACTTCGCCACTCAATATCATGTTCCTAAGTCTTGAGAAAACACACTATAATCATTGATATATGTGTTATGTCTGTTCTTTTGGCCATGTGAGAAAGAAGAGACACGTCACATATATAAATAAATATAGTGTGTTTTCTCAAAATTTGGGGAGAGACCAATTTCAAGAATGCTATGCCCTGCTGGTTTTTTCTGACGTGCTCTAGAGAACAGACAACACACATTCATAAATATATGTGTTGATGGCTATTAAGATCACTCCCATGCAGGTCACATTCTGTCCCAAATTTTTGTGATAATTAGTGTGAGGTGGACAGGAACCATGCTTGGGTGGCCAAAATGGTTAAGGCAACTGTTCATGTAAAACGGAAAATTTGGTTTTGAGAACCGGTCCAGCACAAACTTTCACTTGTAGCCACAGAATTCATTTCAGTGCCTGATTGTGGCCATATTTAGCAAACAGAGTCATACCAAGAATTAATGTAGCAATTGAACAGCAGTCAGTAAACAGAGTAAAATGCTCCAAACTCGTGGGTGAACTTACTAATGAAAAATAGTGGACTAGAATTATTCCCAGAGTACTACAGCTTGTATGCTAGGAATGTTTCTGTGACACCGACACAACCAATTTCCTACCCTAAACTGAGCTTGTAGTCTGTCTTCAATCAACTTGTCAACAGAATGCTAAACCCTTCCTTCTCTCCAAACCAGAATCACTCAATTCTTCTTCCAAGGCTTTGTAAATTTTGTACTTGTTCAACAAAAGTGATGTAAGAGGGCATGCTAAAGAGTAATGTCCAAACTTTTTTGTGAAAATTCTTAAAGCTTTAAATAAAACAAATGCTTCATTTGACGTGATGTTTCACGGCTCTCACATGCTCAATTCTGACAGTACTAGGCATCAATGGTGCTTAGTGCAGCCATTTAGGGGAACCTGTGTTAACTCAGTGTCAAACTGTTGCAACTGTGTTGAAACGAATGTTAGAATTATTACATTCAAGTTTGTGCATGTGCAATGGCTAATTCTTCACATTCAGTTCTTCCTGAGTAAGAGATTTTACAGCATTCGGTTTAGGGAATCTCTAAGTGACTATGATAGAGACAGTGATGATGATGATGATGATGAGAGTGGTTCATTTATTAACAATTCTAGTGAAGATGACAATGAAAACCTTGAAAATGTGCATTTTTCTGGTGATTCAGCAGAAGATTCGAAGCAAATGTGGAGTGAAAATGATTCTGAAGTTACAGATTCTTCTTTTGATGATTCAAAGTGTGGTTTTATCACTGAAACTGGTAATGTTCCATTATTGCCAGTTGGTTTCTTTCTGTTAATTTTTACAGACAACCTATTTCAACAAATAGCAGACCAAACAAATACAAGTAGCAGACCAAACAAACAGGTATGCTATAGCAAAAATATGTAAAGTGACACCATTTCCACAATGTTCTGCATGATGGGATTTGAGAAACGTTACCAAGGAAGAAATGAAATGCTCCCATGATGTGCTGCTAAATATGACATTACCAAAAGTGTAAGAACTTGCAAGACTTTTTTTTCAAGAGAATGGTTACAATTATCTGACTTCTTTTCAGCCTGTTTTACTTGTAGACAATTTATGAAAACTTTCTGGGCACTTCATGTTTCTAATCCAGAGAGTGCTACACACATCAAAACTCAGGTTCAGTCACGTCTGAATAAAGTAAAGAATGTGTCGGATTACTTGTCGGGCAAGTTTCTCAAAATTTATCAAACAGTTATATTTGCAGTTTGATACCCTTTTTTGACACAGTAACACCATAGTCGTTGATTTGTCAGACTTGAATTTTTCTGAGGGAATAGTTCTTCAATTGATAGCTAATATCAGAAATGCTAAAGGGAAATGAGAGTCTCACTCGTACACTGGCCATTTTTATACAGTTGTTGCATTAGATGGTGAACTTTTGAAACAAAATGTGCATCTCACATGAGCGGTCCAGGCCAGCCACAAAAACCTTCCAGCTGCACTCAAGAAACAAGTTCTGCATCTGAAGAACCATCCACAATAACAAAATTATGGTTCTGGCACGGCAAAATAAACAAACTGTTCTAATGCTTTCTACAAAAGGGAAGAAACAGTGAAACAAAATGTGATTATTGATATATGTCAGAGGTGGGTGCAGCATATCAATCTGACATTTTATTTCCAGTTACGATTCTCTAATGAAAGATCTGAAATGGTGGCGAAAACTGTACTTCTGGTTGTGGGAAATAGGACTTGTAAACAGCTATTTGCTATACAAGAATCACCGCAAGAAAAACAACTTAAAAAACTGTCTCACAGAGTATTCTGTAAAAGTTTTGTAAGATACTCGGTTGGTGAAGAGCCAACAGCCTTGCCGCAGTGGTAACACTGGTACGCGTCCGATCGCCGAAGTTAAGCACTGCCAGGTCGGGCTAGCACTTTGATGGGTGACCATCCGGTGTGCCGTGTTCTGTTGCTGAGCAGGGTGCACTCAGCCATTGTGAGGCAAACTGAGGAACTACTCGATTGAGAAGTAGCGGCTTAGGTCTCATAAACTGTCATACCGCTTGGGGAGCGGAGTGCTGACCACATGCCCCTCCACATCCACATCCACATCCACTGACGCCTGTGAGCTGAGAATGACACAGCGGCCGGTCGGTACCATTGGGCCTTCGTGGCATATTCGGGCAGAGTTAAGTATTTTTTTGTTGGTGAAGAAATAAATCCAGGGTAGAAACGGGGATGTCGTTCAACTTCTGATGGTGAAGAATGCTTTACTGGACAGTTGCACATTATCAACAAGCTTCCTGGGAACAAGCATAAGGATTGTGCAGTGTGTTCAGACAGAAAAAAGAAAGGTGGCAGGTGTGAAACACTGTTTTGCTGTGAAACATGCACACAAAACCCAGCTCTTCATCCTGATGATGGTTTCAAAAAATATCGTACACTGAAAAGTTTTGTACTGTAATAGTTTTGGAAATATATTTAAATGAAAGTGTACTTTTTGTTTTAATGTATATCCAACCTGTTGGACAGTGACCTCATTGTTTCCACAGAGAGACTGTACTATTCTCTGTGGCACGCTCGCTGCCCAGGTAGTTGCAATTTACATAAGAGTGTGCCGAGCCACTCTGTGTCTGCCTTATGGAGTGCAAAGGGCTAATAATTTACAAGACATCTCTGTGTTCATCATGCATTTTTTTCAGGTAAATTAACAATAAACTTAAACTTATGTGCTTTATGTGTAACATATGGAGTATACTAGAACGCAGAGTGTCATCCATCCACTCCCCGTCATAAAATAACTGCATCATCCACTTCTTCACCATCTCTCATCAGAATTCCATTGATAGTTGGAGGGCATCAATCAGACTCAGATTTACTTGCAAGTTAACTGTGTCTGCTGGCCAGCTGCACTCGAATCACACCAACATTCCCATTATATCTTCCATCTGGTTTGTTCATCTGCCCATTGTGATTGTACTGTATGTAACTGTGCAGAGTGCACTAATCAGGAACCTACTGTATGTAGATGAGAGTACCTGAGAAAGAGCCTTTTGACAGGCGTTTACACAGGATAGAGCAGAGGAGCTTGCTTATTTAAAAATTCAATTTCAAAAAAAGTAATACCAATATTTATTTAATTATGTGAACAACATCAAGTACAAAATTTAAATTTTATATTTACACAGTTTTGAAGATGATACCAGGCTGATGGCATCCATTATTCTCAATACACTGCATTAATTGAACTCAGAAGTTTGGTTCAACTCTTTCCAGCACATTGACAGGTGTGTTGGTGACAGCTTGATGAAAACTTCTAAATCATGTGCACATAATGTTCAAAAGTCACTGAAACTGCCCATTTGTTGTTTTTTTTTTTTTTTTTTTTTTCAAAAAACCATGGACCAATTATTCCAACTCGTGATAGTGCACACCAAACAGTTACCTGTTGTGAATGTAGGGGATGCTGAAGAAGTTGTCAGGGGTTATCAGGACGCAAGAAGCACACATTATGCTTATTTACAGATCCTGAAAGATGGATGTGAGCCTCATCACTGAAGAAAACAAGTGTCATGAGACATGCCAAGAAGTGCATACTGTGCATATTCTCGAGCAACAAAATTGAGCTGATTAAGTTCCACTGCCAAAACAAGGGATGAAATTTTAGTTCTTCCTGAAGGATTTGCCTCACAGAATGATCAGACAGTACAACAGTATTTCCACATTTGCAGGCAGAGCATTGAGAGAATCGCAGTGTGCCAATGTTTTGGGGTGATCTTACTGCTCATGGAAGCCCCAGGTTTTTGTTGGTGGTGGTGTGCTTTTTATTTATTTATTTATTTATTTATTTATTCATTCATTCATTCATTCAGTTTCCCTGAAACTGTTTGCCCACGAAACAATCAACTGTTGTCCAGGAAAATGACCACAGGGCGCAGTATTGAAATGGTTGCGGATGCCGCATTACATGGCAACGATTGAACAACTATTAGAAAAGTGTGCCTCAACCGCAAATGTGCTTGCTACCTTTGTTCACTCCATGATGCTAACTAAACTGAAAGGAGCTACAACTTTATGCCCTGTTCCCCCAAATGTGCCTACCCCAATCCTCCTCAGAAAAACCATCACTTCGAGATGCCAAATTCAAATAAGCAAGTTGTTTTTCTCCACTTTGTATGTTGTTCAAAATTGTTGAGGCTTTTGTGGCCACTTGTTGATGTACTGCCTGTCAGCTTTTGTCTTGGGATCTTCATCTGACTGCCAACTAGTGGTTGGCAGTCAGGGGTTCACTGTTTGTTGCTGGTGGCAGACTGGTGGAGAAACTGGCTGGGGTGAAACACCTGCTGTCTAAGATTGATCACATAGTAAAATTCGCCTGTACACAGATTCTCACTGTGGAGAAGAGCATCTCTGCCTGTTTGTTCAGGGAAATCTTAGAAATTCACAAAAGTGACAGTAGTTTCAACAAAAAATAAGAAAGACTTGAAGTAAATGTCTCGTGGAAACCCCCGGATGCAGTGAATGATCATTGCAGGTACTCAGGGAAAAACCACAGTGCTAATGACCAGAGGAAACCCACAACATTGGTACAAGAGGTATGTATAGTCTCCAGCCGCAGACACTTTTTCCCGTACATACTGGTAATGGAGGAAGAAGGTTTGATATTGCCAGCCAGCCACTTGTGCTAGTGAAACGTCATTAAACAATTGTTGGCTCAAGGTCTCCAGAGAGGCAATATGTTGCTTAAACACTCATGTTCAGAAAAAACAGAACACTTCAAACGACAAGAGACAGGGCATTCATAGTCACAGGACATACTTGTATATGTTCTGCAGAAATGATTAGCATTTGAACAATGTTGGTTTATGGCTCAAGGTCAACATCGATATCACGGCATACCACCACCCAACAGGAAAATGTGCCTGCGGCTCTCATTGTCACTATAAACTAAAGGTAACGGATCAGTGTGACTCGAGCAGAAATGCAGGGTGCCTCACAGACATCTACACAGACTGTACCATCAAATCAGTGAGTTTGAAAAAGGGTGCATTATTACCATGAGAGAATGTGATGACTCCATCCAGGACATTGCTGCTTGTGTAAGACCAAGTGTTTCGGCATTGTAAACGGGTGTGTGCAGCATGGTTCATGGATGACCATAGAACACAACGAGATGGGTCAGGTTGCGCAACCCACACCAACCCCCCTCCTGGTGGACTCACCACTCTTTATTATTTCATCAGATTCCAGCAGATGTTAATTTAAAGATGATGATATTTCCCATTTATATCCTGTTATTTCTGTAGATTGTTGGTTCTACTCTTTGCTGTGAGATTGTATGAGGCATGCACTAAAATTAAGTGTGATAAATTGTTTAAAAATTGAAAAGGCGATAAACATTTAGATATTCACTGACTCACATAACAATCTATTTCTCTATGCATTCTCTTTCGTTCTCAATGTACTTTGTGAGCCAAGAGATGAACTTTGTGAAACCTTCGTCAAAAGTCTCCTGCCACCTCTTTGACCTATTTTATGATGGCATTCTAGACCTCACATCGTCCATCCGTAAGCAACTTCAGTCAGATGAAAATCTGAAGGTGCCAGATTGGAGCAGTCTAGTCATCGCAACAAGTCATTTCTTCGCATTGCCATCTCATCAGTCATGCTTCAGGAATGCTCACTACTTCATTCAGCCTTCTGCCTTCTTTAAACTCACAATAATACTTTTACGCATTAGTATGATTCATTGAAAATCTAGAATGGAGAATATCCTGTTGTTGTAAGAAACTGAATTATCCTCCTCAACTTGTGGTTAGAGAGATCTATAACCAAGACACTCTTTCAACACTGAATCACAACAAGAATTTTCATCTGATAGAGACAAATGAGTAAACATTCTACTGCCAAAGCCTTGTCGTTGAATGCAGTGCTGCCAACTTTGTCAAAAAATTGCTTTAAGCGTAGGAGACTCGGCACATTTCCTTTCTGGACATGCATCATACCATTCCTTCTTAATGCAGTAAATACTCATACTCCCAAACATCCCAGTACCTGTCTGAACCTCAGAACAAAATAAGCTGAGAAATGGCAAGCGTGTCAAAAGAATTGAGCACCCTACACTTCTATATTGCAGAAACTGACACATGGCCTCTCAGTTTTGCACATAGCAGTCAGAGTGTTAAGAAGTTGGATTCTTATAGTGACAGTGCACTACATCTGCATACTAGATTTGTGGCTGGCAACAGGACCTTGCTTAAATAGAACAGCAGCAGTCAGTTGGTAAACTAAACACAATGCAGTGAAACAACCTTAATGTTGATGTTGTGGGTACATTCTGAGACACTGTTCAAAAAAGTATGTAGGACTCTATAGGCTTGCAGAAGAGTAGAAAATTATAGTGAGAAATTATAGTTTTTGAAACCCTTTTTTTCAGTTTAAAAAAAAACTTCTTTTATTCCTACTGGGATAATTTGGATTCAAGTAATTGTATTGTGGATATGTAATTCATTGAAGTGAATGAAATAACCATTGGCCCAGGTCATAATAAAAACATATCATGATTGTTACAATAAAATATCCTAGAAAGTACAGAATCTAGTCATGTAAAAAAATATGTAGGCCGCTGTTTGTGATCTAGTCATACTGATTGGGTTATTCCTTGCTTTTCACAAATCATCCCAGACAAAGGCTGATTCTTTATTTGTTATTGTTTTTGTTCTTATTCTTATAATTTAGAAATTTGAGAGTTGCACAGCTGATTAGTCTTACTAATTAAAATGGGCTTTATAAGTTTATGGGTTATTCTGTGCACATTTTTCAGCAACATAGAGGTCCATTTGAATAAAAATAAAACGAAAGTAATGTGAATCAGAGTTTATCTTCAGTAATTTTGTGCAATAGATTTGTTATGTGCCCCCATTGCTTGCAATTACAGTGCTCAATTAACTACTATTTTAGACCCATGTTGCCATCAGATGATCAAACTAGCTGGGGCATCTATTTCTGAAATGAAGCAAGTTTTCCTCGGTTCCAGATTGTCTGCTTACTTGGGTGAGTCCCGAAATCTGTTACGTTGCTCCAACATGAAGAACGTGAGGGCTGCACTAACACAAGGCTCAGAGGAGATCCTCGAAAAATTATCAAACCTACCCAATACACAGCATGATCCCTACACCTTCGCTGTGGATCTTACAGTGCACACGGTGAGTTACTCAGCTCCACTTACTTGTTTATACACGATCATGCCTCCTTTTGTTCTTGTACTCTTGGGAAGTATGGCACACACACACACACACACACACACACACACACAGAGAGAGAGAGAGAGAGAGAGAGAGAGAGAGAGAGAGAGAGAGAGAGAGAGAGAGAGGTGGGGGGTGGGAGTACCTATCAGTACTTGACTGCATCCCGCCCCTTTTTTTTTTTTTTTTTTTTTAATGATTTCACATCCAGATCTATTTCTTCTTTGCAACTTTTCTCTTTTTCTATGCAACTCTATAGAATCTAGGATTCTTGCAAATTATTACTTTTTCCAATTATTACGAATTTTTGTATTTTAATCACTCTTCAAAACTTTCTCCAGTAAAACTTATTTTGTACACTCCAAATAGTTTACGAGATAAAGCAGATTAATAAGTGAAAGCTGTTTTGTTAATTGCACCCCTCCTTTAAACTTGTGTGAAATTAGTAATAATAATGAAGTAATCTCAGGATGCTGCGAAATAACTGAAGACAGTATCTTATGCTCTGAGGCCATTGGACAGGCTAGTTGGTGACTACAACAATAACTTCTTCTTCCACAGTACAACAGAAATTTAACCCCATTTAAATTATGTGCCATGACACTTAACCATTTCCAAAGCTTATGTTCATCAATTCTAGCTACAGTTACTATAATTGGAACAGGTTTCAACAACTGTTGATTCCTATGTTTCTCTGTGTAAATATGTAAAACAGTAAGACAGGAACTGTATACTCTATTGCAACTTTTTTAGCTGTTCGATGTTTGAAACTATTTCATAATGTGCTGGGAGTGTCGTATCTCTGTACAGAGCTCGTGGTAAAGAATTGTCTGTACTTACAAAGTTGAAGAAAAACTCTTAGAGGGGTAAGAGATTACTATGTGATCAAGGAGTAGAGAAATAACAACAAGCCGTTAACCATTTTCTCAAGTCTTAACGAAAGAGGTCATGTAAAATGTACAAAATATAAACAGTCAGTCACTGGCATGAGTAGTGTGATCAGATGAGTTTACTTAAGTACTGTTTCCAACCACAAAATGTGTCTTATATGTGGAGATAACCAAAGAAAGTGTACAATCCAGAAAGATTTCTTCCAACTGTGAAAGCATCATGGTGGCTGTGGTGGTGGTTGAGTAGTCGTTTAGATGATCACATTGTGGTTTTCAGCTAGCCATAAGACTGCATTGAAAGGGTAAGTGGTGTGTGAAACCCTTGTAGTGGCAACATTCATTCAGTGGTGCAGTTGGTACTATATTTTTCATGCCCCTTACATATCTGCACCATATGTATCATGTGAAAGCTCATTCTCTGGAACATATATGCCTCTAAAATGTTCTCTGGTAAATTAACTGAGACTAAATGATAAAGATGTTATTTTATCCCATATACAGTTATTATAATGACTGTGACAATGAAAATGGAGAAAAACCACCTTACAAACTGAAATATCAAAACGTAAACTTGCCCTGTAATATTTGTGAATGCTATGGGAATGGGTGGGTGATATTGTTACACATACTGTTTACTGTGCACTGTATGTGGTGTACAGAATACACATGTAGGCTACTGTAGATATAGGCTTGGTGTATTTTTGATGAGCTACACTTAGGGTTTGTCATTTTTCTAAAGCTTAATTACCATTTAATGATGAAAATTCTGTGAAAAATTCTGTGTTCTTTCTCCCTCAGCCAAAGTTCACCATACTGACAGTAACAGGTGTGTTCCGTGACATGACCAAGGAGAAAAGTTCTCACAGACATTTCTCACGCACTTTTGTCCTTAAGGGTCAAGAAAATGAAGAATATCAAATTACTAATGATATCTTGTATATCTCAAATGCAAGTACACGAGAGGCAGAGGTAAGTGTGTGACACAAAATAATCTTTGTGTGTGTGTGTGTGTGTGTGTGTGTGTGTGTGTGTGTGTGTGTGTGTGTGTGTGTGTGTGTGTGTCCGTCCGTCACTGTTTTTATTATTATTATTATTATTTTTATTATTATTCCAATCATACAGTGACAAGCGGATATAATATATAAATATATTAACTTCAGCTTCTAAAGTGATATTGATGTCTCAAGACTGTCGACCATTTAAAAAATGTGCAAATGAGTTAGTAAACAATTTTAACAAACCTATTTGTCCTATTCTTAACTCTGCAGTGTCACAAAAATGTGTCCAGATCCACACTTTCTAGGCCTACATTTGTGTGACTCCTGTTGTGTCCTGCAGATGGCAGGAAATAACTAACATTCAATTGGAACACACTTTATTAGAATTGAAGGAAAAATGCCTTCTCAGCATTTAAAAAAAAAAAAAAAAAAATGGGGGGGGGGGGGGGGGGGGGGGGACGGGGGGGGGACACAACTCTGTGGTAGCAAAACATATAAGGATACAAGACAATGGAAAAAAATACTGACCAAAACTAGTCTACAAAATACAATGTGCTACTACAAGATTACGGCGAGTGAATACAAGGCTAGGGCCTGCATAAGTACTGGCTGGAGCTGTTCCTAGCAGTTGGTAAACACTGTGGGTCTGACGGTCTAGGCGTGTTTATAAAGCCGGGTCGACGGAGTCCTACATCAGTCATATGAGTTCTGATTCATGGAACACTGTCATATGTTGTCTGGCGAAGAGTTCCGTGTTTGTTTTGAAAGTCTGTTACTATTTCTGTCCACTGGCAATGTTTCTCTCCGTGCTGCTGAAAGGGGGTTAGCAACCCATCTTGCGTGTCAGTTCTGTAGGTCCTCTAACAATAAGCGGCTGCTACATTTCACCCTGTGGGGAAAAAAATGCACAGCACCACAAACGTCCATAGGAATAGGGGCATCCTGATCGATGTCCATGGGCTCATGGCCGGCAGGGGCAGGAGGCAGTGACACAGCTGGGGGAGCTGGCAGCGGAGACAGCGGCTGAGGCAGAGGCAGAGGCAAAAGTGGAGGTTCCACCACAGTGTGGTTGGCAGTTGTCACTGGCAGGTCCTCCGGGGCATCGTGGTCCACCAGACAGGGGTGGAGCTGGTTGAGGTGCCAGCGGGCGGCAGAACCGTCGGCCCACTGGAGAGACACAATCGCCTGGCCGCAGAGCTCGGTGATGACGACAGGCACCCAGTGGATGAGAAAAGGTCCGTGCCCAGACCTCCTGCCCAACTTGAAAGAAGTGCTTTGGCATGCGAGTGGAAGGGTGAGAAGCCTCGGGAACCAGGACAGATAAGGGGGAGCGGAATGGTCGACCATGAAGTATCTCTGCTGGACTTGTACCAGCCTGGGGTCAGTGCAGTACATAGTCAAGAAACGAAGCACGGCCTCCTCCAGCGGGTGATGGCACAGCAGCTTATCGAGCTGGGTCTTGAATTTCCACACAAAACATTCCGCCTGGCCATTTGATGCTGGGTGAAATGGGGCGGTATGGACTAGGGAAATATCATTGGCAGTACAGAATTGCTTAAACTCGGTCAGAGTAAACAGTGGACCATTATCCATAACAATCATTTTGGGGATTCCCTCGACGGCAAAGATGCGCCGGAGAATTTTGATAGTTTCAGCAGAAGTGGTGTTCATCATGCTGGAGACATAAGTGTATCCTGACCTGGAGTCTATCAGTATGAGCCATTGGGAACCATGAAATGGCCCTGCGAAATCCAAATGGATACGTTCCCATGGAGCGGCAGCATCCGGCCATGAAAAATACTGGCGTGGGGGTGCTGTGTGAAGTGTTTGGCACGTGGTACAGGCTGGCAAGAGGGAGGCAATGTCTTTATCCATACCACGTCAGTAAAGGTGTCAGCAGGCCAGCTGTTTGGTGAGGATGATGTCTCAATAGCCAGTGTGGAGAAGGTCAAGGACACGGCAGCGCAATGCATGTGGCATGACCACCTGGGGAATGTCAGAATCACTATGCAAAAAGATAACGCCACTGCGGATAAAGAGACTGTGCCGATGATCTCAAAAGTGCTGAACCTCTGTATTGTGGGTGCTATGGCGGCTGGTTGGCCAACCTGCAGTGATTTGGCGGCAAAGAGCTTGCAGAGTCTGATCCTGAGCGGTAGCCCACCGGACTGAATCGAAATCCAACGGAAGCGCGTCCAGAGCCGGGTCCATGTGGAAACAAACCGAGGGGGAAGCATCAAACTCACAGACCGCCCTTGCAGACAACCAGGACAGAAAAGCAGCATTTGTGAGCCATTCAGTCGAACGTCGCCAGGAAGAGCATCCAGTGCTGTAGGTGGTGTGCCGTCCAGGTGGGTACTGCAGCACCCGGGTGAAACAAAGAAACCAAAGGTTTGTTATCGGTCTGCAGTGTGAAATGTCGACCATACACAAAATTGTAGAACTTAGTCAGTACAAAAACCAGTGCCAAAGCTTCCTTTTCAATTTGACTATAGTTGGTTTGAACGTCGATCAATTTTTTGGATGTGAAAACCACCGGCCTCTCAACACTGTCGACCACTTGTGACGGGACTGCACCCAGGCCATAGTCTGAGGCATGGGTGGTGACGATGAGGAGCAGGGAAGGATTGTAAGTGGCCAGACAAGGAGGGTGGGAGAGAGCTGACTTGAGACATGTGAAAGCCAGCTCACGTGCCATGTCCCAACCCAACATGTACCCTTGTGCAATAACCCAGTCAGGGGTGCCAAAATCTCTGTGGCGTAGGGTATAAAATGCCTATAATAGTTGATTTGACCGAAGACGGAGTGCAGTTGGTTCACGTTGGTGGGAGGAGACAGGTTTTGAATCACCTTAACATACTCCTTAGAGACGTGTAGGCTGCGAACCCGAGATAGCTGACATCTCGCACAAAAAAGCCACACTTTTCTTTCCGGCAACACAGGTTAGCCTCAGAAAAAACGTGAAACAGTCGGTCCAGCTTGTCCACAAAGTCCACTGTGGACGAGACAGTGACGATGACATCGTCCAGATAATTGGCCACCCCAGGCACCTTGCTTGTGAGGCGTTACAAATAACATTGGAAAATGGCAGGAGTGCTGGCAATGCCAAATGGGAGGCGGTTGTACTGGAAAAGACCACACTGGGTGTTGACGACTAGGATCTGCTGCGATTCCTTGTCCAATGGCAGCTGCAAATAAGCATCGCGCAAATGAATTTTGGCGAAAACGGTCGAGCCCACAGACATTGAGTATGTCATCCACTGATGGGACAGGATAGGCATCGATGACAGAATGAGAATTGACCGTGAAAACGGTCGAGCCCGCAAGACGTGTGAGTATGTCATCCACCGATGGGACAGGATAGGCATCGACGATGGACTAAGAATTGACCGTGACCTTAACATCACCGCAGATACGTAAAGCACCATTTGGCTTCTCGACTATCGTGACAGGCGTTACCCAGTGACTTTGTGCGATGGGAGAAAGAATGCCTTCATCCTGTAAGTGCCGAAGTTCCACCTGGAGCCTGCCTCGGAAAGCAAATGGGTCCAGGCGGGCCTTAAAAAAGAGGAACGTGCAGTGAAACCCTTCACGCCTAGTGTGGAGGATGAGAACAACGAGTCATATTTTCTGAGCAATGGGGCGAAGAGGGTATCTGATGAGGGAATCGACACAGCTTATATCGCATCTTGCACTGATAAACCCAGATGGCTAAAAATGTCCACACCCAGAGGATTAGTAGCTCCAGGGGATCCGATCACCAAAAACTGAACAGTGGAGAAACGACCACTGTAAGAGATTTGTGTGGAAAAAACGCCATTTACGGATATAAAGTGATTACTGAAACTGCACAAGGTGCAAGTGTACGGGGATGAAGCCGGTCAGCCCAAATGTTCGTATGTGGCATCATCCGCAATAGAGACGGATGATGCCGTGTCAATTTGGAAGACCACCGTAATATGCTTAACCTCCAAGGGAATGAGAAAACAGGCACCCAGCTGGGGAATGATGAAGAATACTTGGCCGACAACGGAATTCGAGGCTTCCAGATCCTAAGGTGACGATTCTTGACGAGCCTGTGCATCTGCAGGAAGGGTGGCATCGACACGATGTTTTTGTGGAGCCTGACACACCGAGGCAATACGGTCCGTTCGGCTGCAAGCTGTGCATCTCGCTCGCCAATGCGGACAGTCTGATTGTTGGTGAGTCTGGAAACAGTCCGGACAGTGTGGAAGTCGGGTGAAAGACTTCCTGTCACAGAGTGGGTCAACAGATGAACAAGGCTCCCGCTCGGCGTTAGGCAACTGACAAGCTGCAAAAATAGCTGGACGCGGTGGTTGTAGCTGGTGAGAATGGTCGGCAGACAGGTGTTGAGGGACGGGTCCATTAACTTCAAAATATCAGCCCGAAGACCCTCGTCTGGTGCGTGATACATCACCATATCACGAATCAATGAAGAGGCGTATGACTGCTTGCAGACGACGTTGGTGCACCGGAATTTACAATCGCGGGAGAGACCCGATAAGTCTGACTTGGAGACTTTCAACAAGGAAAAAAAGTCTGACAGGCAGAGGTGATGTGTGTTTCTGAGTCAAAGTACTAAAAAATGCAGCCCTTAATGGGAGTAAATGAGAGATATCAAGAGGACTGCTCAGGGTTCAATTGTTGAATTAACGCAGCCCTTAATGGGAGTAAATGAGAGATATCGAGGGGACTGCTCAGGGTTCAATTGCGGAACTAAACAATACACCTGTGGACTGACTGTCACTAAAAAAATAGCCCAACTTTGATTTTCGTTGTGGATCCCATGTGCCAGTAAATGTTGTTCCAACCATTCGACATAATTTGACCACGGTTCGACAGACCATCGAAAGCCGGAAACTTCAGTGTAGCCACGTGCAACGTGTTCAGTTTACCTGCTATGGAATCGACCCTATGGGCTACTTCTTGCAACGCTGGTGAGTGAGAGCAAATTTCTGAACGCGTGAACGTTACCTGAATCTGCTGTAGAGTTTCCAACAAAGACTGAAGAAGCTCCTCAGAGGAGGCCATTCCATTCGAAAATGAATGATCCTCGTCACCAATAACTGTTGTGTCTTGTGTGGTCGGTAGGAAAGAACTAACAGTCAATTTGAACACACTTCATTAAATTAAAGGGAAAACGCCTTCTTGGCATACACTAAATTTAAATGCAGAAAAAAAAACATACACACAACTCTGTGGTAGCAAAATAGATGAGACAATGGAAGAAGATACTGACCAAAACTACTCTACAAACTACAAAGTGCTACTGCAAGACTACAGCATGTCAATACAAGGCTAGGGCTGGCGTAAGTACTGGTCAGAGCTGTTCCTAGGGGTTGGTAAACACTGCCTGTCTGACAGTGTAGGTGTTGGTGAAGTGCTACATCAGTCATATCAGTTCCGATTGGTGGAACACTGTCACATATTGTCTGGTGAAGTAGTTCCATGTTTATTTTGAAAGTCTGGTACTGTTTCTGTCTGCTGGAGATGTTTCTCTCCATGCTACAACCCATCTTGCGTGTCATTTATGCGGGCCCTCTAGCAATAAGGGGCTGCTATGACAGTCCCACTATCTGCTTCAAAGCAGCACATTCTGCAAAGGAACTGTTAATTGGCAAACCTACACTCATGCTCATAAATTAAGGATAATTGCAGAATGTGGTGCCACATAATGTGGCACTACAGAAAACTGGTGCTAATAGCATAGGCACATAGGGAACACACGACACAGATCTGTAAGTCCACAGTATTGGTGATAAGTTGAGAAAACCGTCCCGAAACACATGTGCCACAAAATACCACTGTTTTCTGCGCATATACCCTGACATCAATAATACGAGGTATGATCACCATGCACACATACACAGGTCACACAACGTGTTGGCATACTCTGGATCAGGTGGTCGAGCAGCTGCTGTGGTTTAGCCTCCCACTTTTGCACCAGTGTCTGTCTGAACTCCTGAAGTGCCCTAGGGGTTTGAAGACATGCAGCGATATGTCGACTGAGAGCATCGCAGACATGCTCGATGGGGTGTAGGTCTGGAGAACAGGCAGGCCACTCCATTCGCCTGATATCTTCTGTTTCAAGGTACTCCTCCAAGATGGCAGCTCAGTGGGACCATGCGTTATCATCCATCAGGAGGAAGGTGGGACCCACTGCACCCCTAAAAAGGCAGACATACTGGTGCAAAATGACGTCCCGATACACCTGACCTGTTACAGTTCCTCTGTCAAAGACGTGCAGGGGTGTACGTGCACCAATCATAATCCCACCCGACACCATCAAACCACGACCTCCATACAGGTTCCTTTCAAAGACATTAAGGGGTTGGTCTCTGGTTCCTGGCTCACGCCATTTGAAAACCTGGTGAGAATCACTGTTCAGACTCTACCTGGACTCGTCCGTGGCCATAACCTGGGACCACTGTTCCAATGACCATGTACTGTGTTCTTGACACCAGGCTTTACAGGCTCTCCTGTGACCAAGGGTCAGTGGAATGCACCTTGCAGGTCTCCGGGCAAATAAATCATGTCTGTTCAGTCATCTGTAGACTGTGTGTGTGGAGACAACTGTTCCAGTTCCTGCGGTAATGTCCCGAGTAAGGCTACCTGCAGTACTCCGTGGCCGTCTGCGAGCACTGATGGTGAGATATCGGTCTTCTTGTGGTGTTGTACACTGTGGACGTCCCCTACTGTAGCAACTGGACACGTTTCCTCTCTGCTGGAATCGTTGCTATAATCTTGAGATCACACTTTGCGGCACACGGAGGGCCCGTGCTACGACTTGCTGTGTTTGACCAGCCTCCAGTCGCCCGAGCGTTCTACTCCTCATAACGTCATCAATATGTGATCTTTGAGCCATTTTCAATACACGGTCACCATTAGCATGTCTCAAAATGTGTGCACACGTACTCGCTGCACCGTACTCTGAGATGCACCAACACACCTCTGTGTATGTGGACTGCTGCCAGCACCACCGTGCAACAGCTGCAGGTCAGATGCACCGCATGGTCAAACCCCGAGGTGATTTAAACCCGCAGACTGCCCATCAGAGCATTGTTTCACCATGTATCAGCATTATCCTTAATTTATGAGCATGAGTGTACATCACTTAAATACATTTTGATTTGTCACGTGCCTTGCATTTATCCACAAGATGGACATAAAAAATAACAGTTCTGACACTGATCACACCCTGAAGCAGCACGATTGACTTCAGAGAGGTTCCAAGCCCAACAACTACAATAAAAACATTCACTGCTGCCTGGCTTCTTGCAACATCCTCAGCAATTTTAAAAAAAGAAAAAGCATTGATAACAGCTTGGAAATATGAAACTTTGAAAGCTAAACCAAAATCAGTTTCCAGAGAATCAATATAGTTCAATCTTACTTTAAT
The DNA here is from genome assembly GCF_021461395.2 of Schistocerca americana. NCBI lineage: Eukaryota > Metazoa > Arthropoda > Insecta > Orthoptera > Acrididae > Schistocerca > Schistocerca americana. Next base: position 57,083,961 of record NC_060127.1, read on the forward strand.
AAACTATTTCAAGGAAGCAGCACTTCCTCTAGCTAACTATTAGCTCCATTATGTTACTCAAAACTGCAGTTGAATAATAATACCAGCAGCTGTGCTGAAATGTTGAAGGCTGTCTGTCAAACTTGTGGAACTCTCTGGCTCAGTGTTCTGTTGAACCTGCTAACCAATCTCCTATTTCATAAGTTCTGAGCAACTCTCCAAATTTCTTAGGCATTTGCCGTTAGGCTGCAGAAGCATTGTCTTGTTTCTCACTCACAAGCATCCTCACCAGTCCAGCTCCTCTACAGCTCATAAGCCATGGTCTAATTATCGCTGTTTCCTAGCAGAATCACTTGTGGCCCAATTTTACAAAATGAATGATCAGAATAGTTTATCTGTGATCACTGTAAACCATACAAATATTGGTGCTGTGAACATTTCTTTCATAACTGTGCAGTTTGGAATGTCTTCTGGAAATCTTGGTGGATTTGCTTCTGCGTTGACAACTACAGTGGTCTTTCACCCCACACTTAAGGTATATAAAATTACTCACCCGAATGAAATCTGCAGTGATTAATTACTCTGAGTAAGTATAGATTTGTTTTTGGAGTGGGTCCACCTTTTTATTTCATTTTTATTCCCTAGACATGTTTTGCTGAAGTTTCAGTGTCATCAGCAGGTTTTTTGTTATCTTCTTGTTACCACATGCTGTGAATTTCCTGGATTTTATGTAGAAAATACTGCATTTTGGATTTGGCCTAACTAAATTGTACAGGTTCTTCACTTTCTATCTGGTGGAACATATGTACTGAAAAATTAAGAATTAATTATTGTGTGGCTAGACTAATGTTCTCATCCATGGTAAGATTTTTGAAATAGCTATTCTGTTCTGTTTCTAAAAAGGAATTAAAAATACTGTCCTAGTCTCATTAAAAATACACTGTGTGCGATTCACAGTTCTATCAGATTTTGTCATTAGTTGGACAGTTATTTTTATGTAACGTTTGCTAAAGAAATTGTCAGATACTACATTTTAATTGGGCACCTTGAAGTACATGTAATATTTGAGACTTTATGTTTTATGTATAGACAATTAGTAGTACAAACTAAGTTTTAATTTTTCCGGCCATTCTTTTGTATAATCTGTTTCAAGCAAATCCACAATACTCAAATTTCTGCACATAACAAAAAGTGGTTTACTGTCGGAGCCTCGCCTTGGACCCATGTTGGATCTTTGGCAATGATACAATTCACCAGCTCTCTCTTCATGCACCAACAGTCTTTGGAAAAATTCAAAGTCTGATAGTTGCTGAGTTGCATCATCAATCAGCGTAGTTTCCTTGTCTGTCAATATCACTTCCAGACGTCAGCGTCGAGTGTCTGTAGCTATGAAAAATGTCTTTTGCTGTTTAAGGGTTATACTTAGCTGTAGAAATTAGTGGATTGCTAAGTCAGTAGTTTTATGGAAACTCCTTGCTTCCTTCGTTATATTTCCATGCATATGTGATGGGGAGGGCCTATTTATGGTAGCACTGGATGCCACAGTGTAGGTGTAACTGTAAGATTATCCACGTCACTTTGTTGAGCTGTACATCAATCAGGACACATGCATTTTACTCATCCTGATAGGTGCACAATATTCACCAACACCACAACTAATGTCAAAGTTGAGATTCTGAGGGGCTTTAGCAGTACTACCGCATGTGGCTAGTGCAGCTTTCATTATTAGTTGGGGGTGCACAAGATATATATTTTTGAAAATTTGTGTCAATATTTTATATATTTTACAATATTTCCAAGGAAGAAATTTTTGATGAGGTAAAAGTCTTGCATTTATTACACTGCTAACTAATTTTGAATGAGCTTTGTTTATAGTAAGTTTCTACATTTATTTACTTCTGTTCATTCGTCCCATGTCATTGAAGCTTCTCTTCAAGCTGGGATACTTTGAACATGATGTATGACTAACTGAACGGGTAACTGTGTTATCAGATGATATGTGTGTTTTTTACAGGAGGCATTCAGGTTTGTAAGACCATCTAAAAAAATAAAGAAAAACCGATCGATGCCTAATTTGTCAGAATGTGAGAAGGAGTCCATGGCCGAAATGGTTCAGCAACTGACTAGTATGTCAGCTCCATGGTCACGAAAGTACGTACCATTAATTTACATCATGTTATGTATAACTCATTGACAGTGGGGGAAATATTATCAAAAATACAATATTTTCTGCCTCTGTTGACAAAGTTGTTGATAGGCACCCCTACAGTGGCGGTGGCAGTGGTTTGGAGGCAGCCTGTTCAGATCAAGGTATCTTTGTGAGTGGTTGCAGATGGACAGAGACACGAAGTTTCTGTTTTGCTATTGTCATCAAAAACACAAACATTACACTGGGCTAGATATGTACTCATTGTACAGGTTACATGTGAGTCACAGTGTCTTTCAGTGGAAAGTCTTGCATCAGGCAGAGAAAGTAAGCTTGAATATTCAACAAACAAAGTTAACCATAAAACACTTAAGGAATGTTCATATTCTCTGCATTACTTTGATAAGCACAAAGTTGGGATACATGGTGACAGGTGATTTTTATTTTATTATTTGTTCTGGCCATAAGACATTAACATAAAATTAACATCTTTCCCAATATACCTAACATATGCTGTTATAGTAAGCTACCTAATGTAGGCACTTCACATTAGATGTCATACACTATTTGCCTTGGGATCATCGAGTAAGAAAGGAAAACATCATCAGTTTGTTCAGCAAAAAAATATTAAAGTGTTATATAGCATGTTATTTTTTCTGTTGGGGAGGGTGCAGGTGGGGGCACTCACATTCTAAACGAAGCCTGTCCCCCATGTTATTCAGTCTGTACATTCAGCCAGCAGAAAAGGAACCAAGGAGAAATTTGAAAAGTGTATTTAAGTTCAGAGACAAGAAATAAAAACTTTACAGTTTGCTGATGACCTTGTAATTCATATCAATATCTTAAATATTACGCAATATTTGCAAGGAATAAATTTTCATGAAGTAAAAGTCTTACATTTATAACAGTGTTTACTAATTTGGGATGAGCATTGCTTATAGTATGTAAGTTTCTACCATTTATGTACTTCTCTTAATTCATTCAACATCCTAGTAGATTCTCCTTCAGTGTGGGACATGTAGCACATGATGTATTTCTAAAGGAATAGCAAAGGACTCAGAAGGGGAATTGAATGGAATGGGTAAAGAGGTTACAGTATGAACATAAATCATAGTAAAAAGAGTGTGATGTTCTCAGATTAAGCCTTGCTGTGCTCAGCTGATTAGAGTTGGAAATAAGATGAGTTGTGCTATTATGGCACCAAATTGACTTATGATGGCTGAAGTAGAGAGGATATAAAATTTAGACTCACAATAGTTAGAAATGCATTCACATAAGTGTTTGGAGTGCAACCTAATATGGAAGTGATACATAGCCAATAAAGGGTGCAGACGAGAATGGAATAAAAGCTGGTGTTACAAAAGATTGCTGAAGATTAAATGGGTAGATCAAATAAATAACAAAGAGGTACTGAATTAAACTGGGGTGAAAAGACTCTTATGGCACAATTGGACGAAAAGCAGGCACCAATTGATAGGGTGTGTCGAGGAATAGTCAGTTTGGAAAGGGAAAGAAGTGTCAGTGTGTGTGTGTGTGTGTGTGTGTGTGTGTGTGTGTGTGTGTGTGTGTGTGTGTTCATAACTGCAGAGGTAAACTAAGGCTTCACCACTGTAAGCAGATTCAAGAGTATGTAGGTTGCTGGTGTTATGCAGACATGAAAACCCTTGCACATGTCACTGAATTAAAAAACATATTTTCTATGAAGTGTAAATCTGTTGCTTTGTCAAGATTAACTGTAGCCTAATGATACTTAACATCCAAAGAATTTAGCACTAGTGCTATTTTACATTCATAGATGTTCTTTTCAAATGAGTTTACCAATGTTAAAAAAATATTTTTTTATGGAATTCGTAGATTAGGCTTTAAACTTGTATTATGGGATACAATGTCCAGCTAAGGTAGGTAGAGCAGAAATGTCAACACACAGCCTCCTGACACGCTTGTTTAATGCCGTCGAGAGCTCTCCCTCAGATGGCCTCGACTGTGGCATTAAGAGTAATAAGATTAGGGTGTTAACTGCATTAGTATTGAGACTGGTGGGCAAAGGTTTCAGATTATGCAAAAGTTGCATAGGATGTGTAAAATGAATTTGTATGTCGAAGCAATTTTCAGGTCAGTATTCAACACAATTTATACAGATGATTATCCTTGCTGAGTTAGTAACTAATTCTGGAACTAGGTGAAAGAACAACTGTAAAGTGTTTTACGTTTCTACTGTGAGTCTGGAACACTACCAGCAAGATTTTTTAAAGTAAAATAGTTGCCAATTAGGGAAATGCGAAGGAACATCATGATTAGCAGCAGTCCTGAAGCATGTGGTAATAAACTTTGCTAAATGTTAAGAATAAACATCATTTAGAATCTGTTTCTGGATTTAGGAAAGAATAAAGATTGACACTATGAACTATGTTGAAATGAAAAGAATCCAGGTGCACAGAGAAAACATTCCTTGGTGTAGGAAAGGCTTTCGAAGGAGGATAGTTGAAGGTACAGGCAGTTTCTGAAAAATTGGTCTTATTATACAAGACTTTATCTTCTGCTTGAATGAAGATAGAGACTTGGAGGAAATTTTAACTTAGGCATCAAAACTAAAAGTTTACCTCAACCTTAATTATTAGTTGCCTATTTATGTGGTTGGCGGTTGAGGTCTGGCTGGTGCTGGCTAGCTCCCATTTCAGCCCTCAGTGTGTGTCGAGCCGAGACAGGAAGAGGTTTTGCATTTCGTGTTTCAACACATGCAATTTAGTTACAACTGGACAGCACTGCTCCTCCTGCATTGTAAGGGGTGTATAGATCTTGCATGGCATCATTGGCCTCTGTGTTTTGGTATCTCATATTTGTTTTTTACTAGCTTTTTCCCCATGGCTTCGACAGCTTACATTTCAGCTCATGTAATGCACACATCACCTACTCCTCCCCCCACTCTACTCCATCCTGTCCTTGTTATCATCATCATCATCATCATCATCATCCTCCTACTCCTCCTCCTCCTCCTCCTCCTCCTCCTCCTCCTACTCCTCCTCATTTTCTACCCAACCACCTCCCTCATTCCTTCATCTCTTTGTCAATAACTGTCTGCCTCACGTTCATCTTCTTCTCTCTCCCTTACCTGACCACCTCCTCTCCCCCCCCCCCCCCTTCCACTCCCTGTCCTCTCTGCCCTTTCCCTTCTCTATTCATCTCAGACTTCCCCAAATGATACCCACCCCCACCTGCAAAACTGGTCCACAAGCAGGCTGAAACCACTGCGATGACAGGCCTATCATGCCTGGCAGCCTACATGTCTTGGGCCTTGAAATCCGATTTTTTTGTCCCAGATGTGTAGGCTGTCCTGCCAAGCAGGACGATAATGCAGGACATCCTATACAGTTTGCCTGCATCTCCACAACTATTGGATCTCTGTGGTCATAGGCAGCACATTGCTGATACTTGTGAAGTTGTGCTGTTTGTGTGTCAAATTTTGTTTAAATCAGTACAGAGGTTTAGGAGGAGATCCTGGTGATATATATAGAGTATGTCTCCTACAAGTCTCTAGGGGCATTTTCTCTGGTGTTTTGGCATATATTGGTAGTATCATTTTTGCAATGTGTAGCTGGAGTCAGCCCAGTAAATAATGATCATCAAGTCATGCAGCACCCATTGCAGACGAAAAGTGTCGATTTGCTTCCTGCTATGAGCAAAATTATTTTTAAAGCAGAATTTTATGTGCCCATTTAATTGAGTGGTCCCAAATTAGTGTAGTGCAGCATTTGTTTTGTCATTATTTATTAACAGGGACAGTAAAACGGAAAGAATAATTGGTACCCCAGTAATGACTGAACAGTGCTGCTACATAGCAGAAGCAGTCAACACATGCCTGGGCAATGCTGTCATTCCTGGAATGCTGGTTATTCATCATGTTTTACTGTTCTTGTTAATACAGATCAATAAAACAAATATCACAGTAGACTAATTTGGTACTGCTCAGTCAAATTGCCCATGTAAAATTCCATTTTAAAAATCATTTTTTTCGAACCCTGAAACAAACTGTCCCTCTTAATACAGATCACTAAAACAAATATCGCAGTAAACTAATGTGGGACCTCTCAATCAAATGGGCACGTAAAGCACCATTTTAAAAATCATTTTTCTCATACCGAGAAACAATCCAACACTTTCCATCAACACTGGGAAAGAATAAAGATATTGTACAATCTGAAACTGGACAGAATCAGGGTTGAAAGTGTGCGAAATTAATGTTGGAAACAAAGAGTACAGTGCTTTCAATAGACCTAACTGTGAGAAAGCTTTATGTAAGGTATGTGTTGAAAGTGATAAAGTGAATACCTAATCAGTGTTTGGGCAATTTTATGCAGATCTATCTGATTTTATGCCCCGCAAATGAAGCAGCAATCTATGTAATTTTAACCTGATGGATCTTCAGTGAAAAAGACTGTGTTTGAATGGCTGTGGCTAGTGAAAGAGTTTCCTTGCAAAGGTTATAATATACTAAGAAGTATTCCACATGAAATGTGTGAAAACATACCTAAGAAGAGCCCTAAATTAAAAGGGAGAGGGAGATCTCATCACAAGATAATTCACTGACACTCAAAAACGCTTTGGGAATATGAAAAGTGAAGTATTAATATAGTAAGAAAGGTTCTGGTAGATTGTAAATATTTAGGAATAAAGGAGCCCAGTCACCACATAGTAAAAGCAGCGGTGAGTCGTCAACGGGAAGACACAGAAGAGAGGGAAAAAAACACACACACACAACTGCATTCTTACGCGTTTTTCTGCCAGAAGACATGATGCCGAAATTGCATTTGAAAGGCAATCTCAGTACTGTGTGTTCAGCCAGCGCGGACACACACACACACACACACACACACACACACACACACACACACACACACAGAGAGAGAGAGAGAGAGAGAGAGAGAGAGAGAGAGAGAGAGAGAGAGAGAGAGAGTGGGTGGGAGAGTTAGTTTTGTGTGTGTACACACTTTAACTCGACAGAAAGGTGAAATGTGACAAGGTGTTTCTGTGGCTGTTGATGTTTCAGCACTTCAGTTGTTTGTTGAATGGTCTCCTTTACTCCTAAACATTTACACAAGTGAAGCATTTATTATTGCCCATTCACCAGGTGGAGCACTTTCCAACTTCAGCATAACATCTTAGTGGTGGAAGCCAATCACTAGACAGAGTGCATTACCTTAGGGAAGAACTACATTGAAAAGTCAGTGCGTTTTTACCTAGAAACACAATTTCCCTGCAAATCTGAGAACTTTTCACCTTGCCCTCTTATGACTGATGAGGACTGAGTGCTATGCTTCATTCCAATGTGGCAGCTATGAATATTACTTGCTCCATTTTGCATTTAGCCATTCTTGAGTATGTCTGTTGAAATTTAATTTTGATCTGCTTTCATCCTGTAGCGACTTTGATGTTATTCACCTTGTTTGGATTTGCTTGACTTTAGAAAGTAATGCTTCCTGTTTTCTCAGATGCCTGGAGGATACTGATTGGGATTTGAAGGAAGCCCTCGAAATTTTTGTGGAACTTTTTGAGACGAGCAAAATTCCAAAATCGGCATTCGTCAACTCAATATAAGACAGTAAAGTTACTCAGCTCTACAAAAACAATCAAGTGCTGTGTGCATGTGTTGTTGACTATACAATGAAAGCAAGTACATGTAAAAAAACATTGTTGTGACTGTGAGTGTGTGTGTATTTCGAGGTATGCAGAAGTTTGGGTGTTGGGTGGCAGTTATGTGTGGCATACACACTCTAAATACAGCCATTCCAGTGTGGGTTATACACTAAGCTGTCTGTATGCTTGTAATTTTCAGTAATGGGTAAATTAGGAGGAAAAGGTGGACACTTGGTCTGTAATGGTGAGTCCTTAAGCTACAACTCTTTAGGAAAACATAATTTCACAATTCTGGTATGTAATGTGGAAGTGGCAAGTGTTAGTGTGAACATTGATTGGTTTTTTTACTCACATTCATAGTATATGAATGTGTGTGTAACATATTCCAGTGCTCTCATCTCAAGTTCGTAAGAATATATTTGGGAAATCCTTTAAAAAAAACTTGATTTCCCAGTTTTTTGAGTTATGTTTGTGCTGTACTATCTGTGTGTAAACACACTCTCTCTCTCTCTCTCTCTCTCTCTCTCTCTCTCTGTCTGTCTTTCCACACATCCTGCATAATTTATCCAATATTTCTGAGCAATGTCATTCACGGAGCAGAGAGATAATTTTGCGAATAAAGTTCACTTAACACCAATGAACTGAAACACCGACCACTGTCCAGCATGAAATCAAATGCTGCCTGGTGGTGGTGCGGACACATGACCTGGTAAGAAATGTATAAAGTGTATATGAGGCATGATCAGAAAGTGATGGGAATTTTTTTTTTTTTTCCTTGAAGAATCTTTATTTATTCGTGAACATCAACATTGTCTCTTTGAAGGTAAACCTCCTCTGATACCATACACTTGTAGCAGCACTTTTATCAATCCTGGAAGCACTTCTGGAACTCACTTTTTGTTATGGTGTTTAACTCCTTCAGTGATTGTGTTTTTGTCTCATCAATAGTGGCAAAATGATGTCCTGTTATGGTTCTTTTCAGCCTAAGGAATAGAAAGAAGTCACAAGGAACCATGTCTGGCAAATGCAGTGGCTAAAGCAATGTAATACTTTTGTTTTCTTCCAAGAAAATCATAAACAAACATTGAGGTGTGAATGGGAGCATTACTGTGATGTAATTTCCTCAAATGGTTTTGCAAAATTCTCATTTTTTTTTAATTTTTTTTTTTAATTGCTACAGGCAAATGGCACATAACTTCCACATAGTATTCCTTATTGATCTTACAGCCATAAGACAGTAACTCCTGATGCACTGTCCATTTGTAATGGAAGAAAACTGTGAAAAGAACCTTCACATGTGATCGAACTTGTCGAATTGTTTTCAGTCTTGGCTCTTCGGGCAGTTTCCATTGGGACAACTGAGCCTCAGTTTAGATGTCATACCTCTATAGCCATGTTTAGTCACCAGTTATAGCCTTTGTTAGAAGTTCTGGATCATTGTCAGACTCATTGACCAAGTCCTGAGCAATGTCTGTGCACATTGTTTTTGGTCAAAATTCAACAATTTCACAACAAACTTTGCTCTACATGTTTCATGCCCAAAAAATCTGAAAAATTGCTTTACATGAGTCAAAGGATATGCCTACATCATCAGCAACCTCTCTGATTGTGATTTTCCAGAATATTCTTTACGTTGTCCATATTGTCACCAGTAATTGATGTGTTAGGGCGTCCAGGCTGATCGTTGCCTTCAACGTCATTTCGACCCTCTTTGAAATGTTTATACCACCTGTAAACTATTGTCTTACTCATAGTAGATTTGGCAAAAGCCACAGTCAACATTTTGAATGTGGTCTTGCACTTTATTCCTTTTTTTGAGCAAATTGTACTGCAAGTTTTAGAGTGTACTAATGCAATAGCCTCATACTTAAAAATCATATACAACTGCTCACTTGACAAAAGATCCATACTCAAAGACTGGAAAGTTGCACAGATGACACCAATATTCAAATAAGCTAATAGGAATAATCTACTAAATTACAGGCCCATATCATTAACTTCGATATGCAGTAGGATTTTGGAACATATATTGTGTGTTTGAACATTATGAATTAACTCAAAGAAAATAGTCTATTGATGCAAAGTCATCACAGATTTAGGAAATATTGTTCTTATGAAACACAACTAGCTATTTACACACACGAAGTTTTGAGTGCTATTGACAAGGGATTTCAAATTGATTCCGTATTTCTACTTTTGACACTGTACCACAAAAGTGGCTTGTAGGGAAATAATGTGCTTATGGAGTATTGTCTCAGTTATGTGACCTGATTCATGATTTGCTCTAAGAGTGGTCACAGTTCATATTAATTGGAGGAAAGTCATCAAGTAAAACAGAAGTTATTTCAGGTGTTTCCCAAGGTAGTGTTATAGACCCTCTGATGTTTTTTATCTATATAAATGATTTAGGAAAAATCTGAGCAGCCATCTCAGGTTGTTTGCAGATGATACTACCGATTATCGGCTAGTATGTTTGCAGATGATACCACCGATTATCGTCTAGTATGTTTGCAGATGATACTACCGATTATCGTCTAGTAAAGTCACCAGGTGATCAAAACGAATTGCAAAATGATTTATAAAAGATATGTGTATGCAACTGACCCTAAATAATGAAAAGTGTGAGGTCATCCACATGAATCCTAAGAGGACTCTGTTAAACTTCGGTTACACGATAAATCAGTCAAATCTAAAGGTAATAAATTCAACTAAATACCTAGCAATTACATTTATGAACAACTTAAATAGGAAAGAACACATACAAAATGTTGTGGGGAAGGAAAACCAAAGACTGCGTTTTATTGGCAGAACACTTAGAAAATGTTACAGATCTAAAGAGATTGCCTCCACTACACCTGTCAGTCCTCTTTTAGAGTACTGCTGCAGGGTCTGGGATCCTTACCAGATAGGATTAACGGAGGACATTGAGAAAGTTCAAAGAAGAGCAGCACATTTTGTATTATCGCGAAATAAGAGAGAGAATGTCACTGACGTGATACAGTGTTTGGGCTCGACATCATTAAAACAAAGATGTTTTTTTGTTATGTTGGAATCTTCTCACAAAATTTCAATCACCAACTTTGTCCTCCGAATGCAAAAAAATTTTGCTGATGCCAACCTACATAGGGAGAAACAATCATTGTAATAAAATAAGAGAAATCAGAGCTCATGACGAAAGATAGAGGGGTTCCCCCCCCTTCTTCTTCTTCTTCTTCTTCTTCTTCTTCCGGCGCACTGCTCGAGATTGGAATAATAGAGAATTATTGTAGAATTATTGTGAAGGTGGTTCTATGAACCCTATGCCAGGGGCACTTAAGTGTCATTTGCAGGTGATTGATGTAGATGTAGATGTAGATGCAGATGCAGATCCATCTTTTTCGAAAGTAAAAGTTCGCTGGGCACTCAAACATACATATAACCTTTTTAACTGACAACAATAAACTGAAAATTCAAAACAGCTGAAAATGCATAGATACATCAGGAACACATGTACCAACAAGATAAAAAAGAATTTGAAAATAGGATGTATGAAGCCTGTGAAATTAAAAGATTCCCATTGCTTTTTGATCATATCTTGTAAGTGGAACAGAGCTGAATGGGGAGATATACACACATAAGCAACTTTAACAAGGAACAGGTTGTTATGGTCAGGCACCTTCTAATGAGCATAACAGAAACAGCAAAGCTGTTTGCTTGCTGCTGTTGTGAGCCTGTGTGGACAGTGGTTGAATGACAGTGAAATGAGGAGTAGGTGAAAAACTGTAGGATGTGTGTGCCTCATTTCAGAACGTGGAGGTCAGAAGCTTGCTCACCTCTGTAAAACAGGACAGGCTGCAATCTGTAGGAGATCTGATGACTGAGTTCAGTGCTGGAGCAGGCACAAGTGGTTCGGAACATTCTGTTCAGTGCGCATTGTCAAATATGAGCCTCTGCAGCAGACGACATCTCCATATTTACCTGACGATTACAGAGGGAACGGGACCATCGAGATTGAACAGTTGTAAACAAAAGTTTTTTATTTTCAGACAGAGAGCGCAGTACAGATGTGTAAGATTTTAGACTAGCTGGTCAAATAATACCTGGACCGTAAACCGATAAACATTCTAAGACAAAAAGGAAAGAAACGCACCATGAAAGAATTATCTGAATGGGGTGGAAATTGGTAAAAGTGATGTTCATGTACAGACAAACAAACAATTACAATTTCAGAAAAATTTGATGATTTATTTTGAAGGGAGAACATCGCAAACCAACAAGTCAATAATGCATTGGCCCATATCTGACCCTTATGCAAGCAGTTATTTCGGCTTGGCTTTGATTGATAGAGTTGGTTGATGTCCTCCTGAGGGCTGTAGTGCCAAATTCTGTCCAATTGACATGTCAGACCATCAAAATCCTGAGGTGGTTGGAGGTCCCTGCCCTTAATGCTCAGAAAGTTCTCAATTGGAGACGGACCTGTTGTCCTTGCTGGCCAAGAAAGTGTTTGGCAAGCACCAAGACGAGCAGTAAAAACTCTCACTGTGTCAGACAGGCTTTATTTGCTGAAATATAAGCCCAGGATGGCTTGCCAGGAAGGGCAGCAAAATGTGGTGTAGAATCTCATCGAAATACTACTATGCTATAAGAGTGCTACGGGTGATAACCAAAGGTGTCCTGCTATGGGAAGAAGTTGCACCCAGACCATCATTCCTTGTTGTCATCTCCAGACACATCTGCACCGGACATCAGGGCTCAGTTCGAATGGGGCTCATCACTGAAGACAATTCTACTCCAGTCAATGGGATTTCAAGCTGAAGACTATCTGGATATGCCCTGAATAATGGTGGGGTACCAACCTCACTGTTGCCTGCCATACTTTTCTTTCCATTGCAGGACATCTGTGGTTGTCACCCGCAGCACCCTTACACCACAGGGACAATATTCTGTGCCCCATTTTATTGCCTTTCATGGCAAGCTATCCTAGGCTTACATTTCAGGAAGACAATGCCTGTCCACACAGGGTGGGAGTTTCCACTGCATGTCTTTGAGCTTGCTAAACCCTACCTTGGCCAGCAATGTCACCAGATCTCTCCCTAATTAGACATGGGCAAAACTGTTCTTTTCAGAGTTTGGATCAGAACTGGCCATTCACTGGAATGAACTAGTTCTTTTTCGTGATTAGTCACTCACCATTCTCTCACAAAAATAAGTAAAAGGAAGGTACATTGCCTTTTTAATTCAGCCACTAAACCTGTATTTTTTATCTGATTTGGCCCTATTTTGAAAGAACATATAAAGAGGAGCAATAATTTTGTGTTACGTCCCTAGTAATTTTCAGATACAACAGTTTTAAAATTCATCTGCTGCAAAAGTTATAAATATTACAACAAAATAATAAATATTTTTTATCAAGTGGAAAAATTTTAAGAATGAAGACTGATTCTTGTTATATTTTGATATTTTTATTGGAAAAAATACTATATAAGCATTATAACAACTGTAATTGAAGTGTATCTGCATTTTCCTGGTTGTGACTTGCTAGAAGTTGACTAATAGTTTCACTGTACTCCTACCAGATCGAAGAAGTCTCGTGTGTAATGGTGGTAACCGGTTGAGACATGAGCTCTGTTTTTTCTTACTGAACAACCAATACTTTCATTTCTGCAACAGCCATCATGTTGCAGTTCTGAAATGTTTTGTCATCTGAAAATCCTTGCCTTTGAATCGGGAGTCAAGTAATGCTGCCTGGCTGACCATTTCGTTGCTGGAAATAACACCAAACCACTCTGGTAACCCTTAAGTAAATTATCAACCAGTGAGTTTGTTTCTTGAGGATACTCTTTTTTTGTTGATATTTCATTAATCTTTGCAAGATATTCATTACTGAAACTGAGACTGTTTCGTGTGAGGGCACCTCTTCGGTTACGTCATCAAAAATGTTCAGAATCTGTAAACCCTGTTGCATTATCTCCCAACCTGTATCTTTTAAATGTAAGGTGACAGATTTTCCACCTAAAATAGTGAGGTAAGAAATTATGAGATCTTTATTTAAAGTGAATCTTTTCAACATTCTGTAAGTAGTTCCATCTGGTTGGGACATCTTGTTTTAATTTCAGTTGGTCTTTTTTTTTTTTTTTTTCCTTACATTTCAGCAAGTTTGCTTGAAACAAAGGGTTTCACCTTAAGAAACACAAAAACTCATTTGAGCTCATCAATAGGCCTCTGTATGGACTTATGAATTTGTGTTGTGCAGTGGGATTTAAAGAATGTGCAAAGCATGGGATATATGTAAATTTAAAAGCATGGCAGTTAATTTTATATTTGACACATTTTCTGTTATTATGAAAGTGATTTTAAAATTGATATTGTGTTTGGATAACAGGCTTTATCCAGTTTGAGATGTTTTCTGCAATCTGTCTGTCTTCGAATTATGAGAACTCTAAAAGGTACGACTTTAGTTCACGCTTCTCAAACTAATGTTACTTGCACTCATCCACGCATCAGATGTACAGCAGACTACCTTTCTGGTGGCCAAAAATTTTTAATTTACACTGCAAATCATTTTTAAAAACTGTACATCTAATGGCGTACATTTACTTAATGTGAACGGCTTTATAGTATTTAAAAAAAAATACTTATTGGTTGTTGTAAATGAAAAGCACTTGAGGGTGAGGGCTCCACAAAGGAGATAAATCAGGACTTGGTCCAGAATCTGAAATCACTGATGGGCTGGATAGTGCTTGAGACTCAGTTTGCCTTATTGGGAGGATACCTTCACCCGAGGTGGAAGCAGAGAGGGAGGATAGTTCACGAGAAATGATTTCTCGAATTTCTGCATCGATTGATGACAATCTCGATTGGGTTTGTGACGACCCACATTGTTCCAGGGGTACTGAAGACTATTTCGATTTTATATGACTCTTCAGGTTTGATGGCGAGCCAGATGCCATGACAATTATCTGCTGACAGTTAGCGGCACTTCCCTTTTCCTTACATTTTGGTAAAATGGTACTGAACATCACTCATAATTCTTATAGGTGAAGGCAATGTGGATAACATATTGTTGTGCAGCACTGAAAGTACATTGGTAAAGTTAAAACATTTGTTATTAACATAGCCATTCTACATTGTAAAAGCTTAAAGTGAGAACAAATATACATGCAGCACATAGTATAATCAGAAGTTATAGAGTAGGATGTAGGAATTTGTGATCTGCGAAACCTAGACCGACAGTCGTGAAGTTTGTATCATAGACAAAAAGGTCTGAAACAGTCATGGTGATTAAGCAACTCATGAAGACAAAGCCTGACAATATTCGAGGATTTCACTGCTGAAGGATAAAAATTTTGAATCGTGCGATACCCGAATTTGCACTACACAGCATGTGAACAAGTGATGACAGGACAATGGTGCAGATAAAGCCTGGAGAGAAACAGTGCAAATGAACTCTAAAGTCCGTGCTTTAGGGACTACGAACTTGTCCTCTCGTGCAGCCATTATTTCTACCAGTGTGTTTGTATTTTTACTGTAGAACATAGTTGGCCACCACTTTCAACTCATTTCAACAAATTCCACCATATATTTCAGAATATCAACAACCATGTCTTTCTTCTAATGAACTTGGACACTTGGCTCAAGCCAAGTGTTCTCTCCAGTTCGCTAAATATAGACTCCACTGTCCTAAGGCATCACAGAAGTAACAGATGAGAAGGTGGAGTAATGGCATACAAACACTTTGACTTATTACCGACCATGCTACTCACATCAAATACTAATGAAGACAAACAAGACAAATATATGTTTGTCAATATCAAATCCCTTTAAAAAAAAAAAAAAAAAAAGAAAAGAAAAAAATTGCCTAATGTGCGTCCTCTACAGATCTTTGAAAGTAGGCAGGATAGCCTGTTTCAAAATGGACCTTTCAGAATTTTATTTGACTCAGGATCGCACAAATAATGCTAGGAACACTAACATAAATATTTTACCCCTTCACTGTGAAATTCAATTGTGTAATTTCTTCTTCAAATTTCAGCTTGCACTTACCCATAATGCAGCCTATAGTCAGGCCCCCAAACCAAAGAAATTCATACCTGGAATATCAGCTCACAACATCATTACCAAACTAACTCTGTTACATAATAAATATGCTCCCCCAAAGACAGGAAACCTGAGGGGAAAAACTGCACCTTGGCTAATGGAAGAGCTAAAACAGTCCACGAATGTCGGAGTCATTGCACATCAGACTCTCGAACGACCTCCTAAACTTGAAAATAAAATTGATTACATGCAGAAAGCAAACAGAGAGGAACGATAACTAAGACATGTCAATACATCAATCTAAAACATAAAGACCAGATGCTCTATGGAAAAGCTTGTGTGATCTAGGGAAGAGTAAGCAAAGTAGAAGCTGCAGCTGATTTCATTGTCCCAACCAAGGAACTAAACCAGTACTTTAGAGTACTTCGTTGAACTGTAAACAAAACATGGACTTACTGATTATTTCACAGACGTAAATGATGGTAATTGCAAAAAAATTCTTTCTTGAGCTGACAACGCTGTCAAAAAATCCTTCAGCTCAGCATTTACTGTACAGGACGGCATTGCAGTCCAAATACTCAAGCTTATTGTTGATCCACTACTGCTCGTAATAACTACTGTTCCCTAGACCTTGAAGCTCTTTCCTGGACAACACAGTAGATACCCTCAGTCCCATCAGAATAGAAGCACTAGAGATCCAATTGCTAAGAAGAGTAGCTGGGTACATTCTGTCTGGGGGGGGGGGGGGGGGAGGGGGGAGGTGAATGTAGACATCAGAAAAGAACTGAGAGTGAAAAACTTAAGTGAGCAGATTAAAGAATACAGAAACAACTAGAAGGGTTATGTCAAAAGAATGGAAGACAACAGATTACCAAAATTGTTGATAATTATTTCTCAATGCACAGCAGATATTTAGGAAGTCCGAGGAAAATCAACAACTTCAGCCAAGAAAGAGTAACAGGCAAATGCCTACTATGTGCAGAGAGCAGAAGAAGAGATATCATTTTAAAAATATCATGATTTTGTAAGTAACTGTGATTTTAATATGTTTTGAAATTACATCTGATTACATCTAGTCTGATGTAATAGGACTCCTGAGGGCATTAATCCGTTCAGGTTAAATGAATAAATAAAAAAATAAACATAATATACAGGTTGTGACAGGATGAATGGTCAGTGTTCTGGGATATGACAGGAATGACCAATTGAAGCAAAAAAGACTTCATGTGGACATATGCGCTCTTCTAAATGGTTTCCAAGATAGAACATATTTAATGTATATTGTTACTTATTTTCTTTATTATTCAGTACATTGTCATTGTTTACAATGTAGCATTAGCACAACAGTGCAGACGAATTTGAGACGAATTATTTGATGTAGGACACGTGGTTTATCAGGTCAAGAAACTCAAATTGGCTTAACTCAAATTGGCTTACCTACAACTCAAACAAGTGCATTGTGCAAGAATTTCCATATTTTCTCGCTCTCTCCACGCAACCTAAAAGTCCTTGAGAAAAAATGAATAGGACCCTTTTAAAAGAAAATTTAATGTAGTTTAATTTTGTACTGCGACAAGTTTTCATTAGAGGTTGCAGATTTCATGTTATTCAAGAAAAAGGAGCTTTAAATATGTTTTGTCTCAGAAACTATTTGGAATAGGACGTATGTCCATGTTCAGTTTTTTTGCTTCAAATGATTGTTCCTGTCATATCTCCGAATATTGACCATTAATCTTGAGACAACCTGTATACATGGACTATCGTGTATGTTAAAATAACCGTTACATTCAGTATCTCACCCAAAAAAAAAAAAAAAAAGGCTATTGACAAACCAACAAAAGCAACTATAGAGACAACAGACATAGAAGAAGGCATAATGGTAAACCTAATAAGAACACTTACACAACAAAAAACCGAAGAGCAACAACACAACACAAGATGACGACGATTAGAGCAGGTCAAGTAAGGATATAAAGAATTAAGAGCTGAACTCGGATGGAGAAGTGCTCAGTCATGAAAGCGAGTTGCAAGCTGTTTCGCTGTGCCCAGAACACAGAGAACAGACTGACACCTCAAGTCATCGTGTGGTCTGCTCCGTGCTATTATGGTTACGAGAGGTAGTTTCCTTCGTGGGGAGCAGTGAGCTAATGAGCTACCATGCAGTCTGATCCCTGAGACTGGGGAGCAGTGAGCTAGTGAGAGATCCTACGGTCCGATCGGTGAGAGTGGTGGGGAGCGCTGAGCTGTTGGGAGGGGAGTGATGCCTGGATCGCTTTGCAACAGTCTTCGACCACGCGGTGGCTAAAGGCCGCAGCATTTTATGATTGCTGGCAACACATTATGAGTGCAATGCTAAGTCAAAGGATAAAAAGTAGCAACTTGCTCAAAAGCATGTAAACGTTTATTGAGCATCTGAAGTAAATTGATATTCTTTTGAAATCAAGAACAGACACATGCCAGAGGTGTTTTCTGCATTAATGTATCATTCTGAAGACCTCGACTTTTGTTTGCCTCTGTAGCTGTGTGGACAGCGCGGTGAATTGAAAATGGAGGTTCCTAGGTTCAATTCCCAGAAAAGTCAATAAATTTTTGTTCCACCCACAGACTGGGTGTTGCGTTGTGCTTTCATAATGCCATAATTAGTACTACTATTGAAATGGCTGAATGGAAACTGCCCGATAGCCAACAAATTGGAAAGAAACGGAGCGTTCTTTATTTTCTGTTTTCATAGATGAGAAAAAATTCATGTATTAATATGGTTTGCAAATCCACATTGCCACATGGTCTATAACACATTTTTTTGTAGCTTGGGAAATGTTTTCTTAAGGATGTGATGTGGGACACCATTGCAGCAGCCCACTGCAGAATTTTCTTCCCACTCATTACAGCCACCAGAAATGCATTTAGTAATCAGATGAGCTACCATTCATTTTTTCTGAATCATCCATTATCCACTAGAAAGATCTGACTCTTTGAATCAATTCAGGAGCAGAGTGCCTATCTCTATCCCTGATTCAGAACGTTTGGAGCATTTCTCTGTATGTGTACATCACACCTACCAATTTCCATCCCATTCACATTATTCTTCTGTGGTGCGTCTTTTTTCTTTTTTTTTTTCCTTTGGTGCATTAACTAGTTGTGATATTGCATACTGTTAATTATTTGTTCCTGTTTATAGTCAAAAATTTATTGGTAGTCTGTCTGTGATTATTTTAGGTCAAAATCATTTTGTATTGACTTTTTGCAGCTGTCTTTTTTAACTGCCAGTGTATATACTGATTAGCAATTATATGGATACGCCATATTTGTTGACATGGAGTAGCAGACTATATGGTCTATGGTCATTCCTGACCACAGTCTTTCATCCTTGATGATCATATGTTTTTGTGAGTTGATCATATGTTTTTGTGAGTTCTGTTTTAAACTATCTCTGGCACTCAGCCATGATATAAGATGTAACCTGACAATTATGTCTATCATATTTCAAGTTTGTGATCAGGATTTTCTGACATAAGTTGCCGTAATGATTACCAAATATTGTGTGAATGAACATGGGCAAGTTTATTGTGAGGTGCCATTGTACTTATACAAATGTATGAATCATCAATGTCCAGCATTGTAAGTAACCTTCCAACTATCAGTTTTCAGAACATTTTTATGTATTTGTCTGTCTATTGTACATTGGGTTTATTGCATCGTTACAGCCCTCCAAGATAATGGTTCTGTGAAGCAAAACCAGTAGAGGAATAAATTTGTATTGGTACAGCTAGTGGTTTACAGTGCATTATTTCAAATGGAAACGTGTCACCTGGTCAAAAGAATCACATTTCTCATTACACCACTTTCACGATTGTGTCCAGATGCACCGTCGAACAGGCAAATGGCTGCTCGAAATCTGCATCACACTACGGTTGGAGGTGGGGACAGTATTACACTACAGCGGACATTCATCTGGGCTTCCACGGGATGAACAGCAGTAGTTGAAGGCACCACAACTGTGGACTGCGTGAACATTGTTGCGGATAATACACACCCGTCTGTATTCGATGTCTTTCCTGTCATTGCTGGCACATTCTGACAGGATTATTGTTTGTATTTTGAGGCCAGAATTGTGCTACAGTGGTTTGAGGAGCAGGATAGTGAACTCGTGCTGACATCTCGGGCACCAAATTCACCCGATCTGCACCCGATGGAACACATGTGGGATAGTATGGGGCCCCAGCCATGACAACAAACTACCAGCATAGACATCTGGTGCCACGAACCTCCAGCAACCTACCTGTGACTCATCGAATCTGTGCTGCACACAATTCCTGCCATACTGAATTTAAAGGTTGACCAATGATACACTATTAACCCTAGTGATGCCTAGGCATTTTCCTTTACGTGCATCACCGAGAGGAGGGGGGGGGGGGGGGGGGGGGAGGTATACCCTAAACAGAAAATTTCTTAAAACATTCATTAATTGTTGTTGAATTATATTAACAACATACTTTTTAAAGGGGTACTTGTGTGAAATCAGGGTCCAGAATCTGAAAATACCTTTTAGCACACTCTTAGCAATATCAACTCGGTTTCAATAATGTGCACTACCAACTTTGTGACCAACAAAAAAAATGCAGTTTCATTAATGTTGTTCACTTTTACTCTAAATATATTTTTTATAGAGATGTTGATACGTAAGTATGGCCCTGAGCCTAGAAATATTGAATACGACCTTCATGGGGGAAACTGAATTACCTATCGAGAATTTTTGTGTTAAGTTTAACTGAAAAATTTAAAATATGTATGGAATATCGTAGAAGAATTCATTAAGAACAGTAAATATTTTTTCAAAATTTTAAAATAATTTTGTAGAAACTGACTGTATTACAATATTTTCAAAATGTGGGCAGTGCCTCTGGTGTTCCGATGATTAAGCAGGTGGTCACAGTTTGTTTGGGACAGTACAGATATTATTGCCAAACATGAGTAAATAGAAGCTCATAGGATGTACAGCTGAAGCCCCGGACAGGGTGAGTATATATCCAAGTGAGAGTGAAGTGTGGCCACTCGATAGCTCGTCTGGATGTCATCTTGCAGCAGTTGGTGATAAACTATAATCTAAGATTATTAAACTTATAGGAAATATTTTTCTTTATCCAAATGTGAAAAGAGTTTTTTGATGAAGTCCTTATCTAGCTTGAATACGAGTTCTTTTATATCTACAAGGCATCTTTATTTAGGAAGACACTTGCGAACTTCCCTTGTTCTAACTGTGTGTTTCACAGCAAAAACGGCCATGCTTGGATAATGCAAACAGCCAGAAAGTGAACTTTACATAGGAATAAGTACAGCTACAGATTAAAGTTGAAATGTACAATATGTGTAGCGTCACACCTTGTGATGTATAATGCGTCAGTAACGGTCCATTTGCATGTATTTTACAGTTGCTTTAGGTTATAAACTTTACCTTCTGGCTCTTGGAAGCAGTTCCAGAAGTACTGTGGCCCAGATATCTTAGCTTCAGGCTCCTTTCTCTCCCATTGCAAATGTCTGTGTCAGCCGGGAAAGTTAATTAAGATACCAACTACTGCTGAATGATTTGGAACTCTTTCTGTGCTATACATGCATCCACTTTGCGTTACAGGCGAATAACAACTACATTGATTTTTTACAACCAAAGATTTTGTTTTATTTTCAGGACACTTAGAAAATGTGGACATCATTAAAACAAAGGCATTTTTCGGAATATTCTCACAGAATTTCAGACACCAACTTTCTCCTCCGAGTGCTAAAAAATTTGGTGATACTGACCTACATAGGGAGAAATGATCACCATAATAAAATAAGGGAAACCAGAGCTCGCATGGAAAGATATATATGTTTGCTTTTTCTGTGCGCTGTTCGAGATTGGAATAATAGAGAATTATTGTGAACCCTCTGTCTGGCAGGCACTTAAATGTGATTTGCAGAGTATCCATGTAGATGTAGATGTACAATTGGTTATATTCCAAATTATAAAACATTTGCCTTGTGTAATGTCTCTTGTATACTCTGGCTGTCAACCATTACCAACTCACCTTCTTAGAGCTGTCAAACAACCAAGTCTCCCATTCTCTGGGGATTCCATGGATCTGAGTATATCTTATAGGTGCGACATAAACTGCACGGAATAATCTCTTGTTGCAGCGAGTTCCGCAATGCGCCATAATATTGCCATCCACTTCCATTTCACAGAGACGCTATATTCCCACAGCACACAGTATGTGTATAAACCAAATAAAATTTCTGCTCACAGAAGGTGGGTCACAATTTGTCAGATTGAAAAGGTAAGGTGTAACACATCACTTTAAGTCAAATTGATCTGTTACACAAACTAAATCAATGTTAACTAATTTTCAACTCACATCTTCAATAAGTCACACTAATAATACCAAAAAGTTTTACTTCATAACACCTTACTTTATAGTGAATTAGTTTTAAACAATCTTTGACCATCTTACCTTGTTGTCAGAGCCATATGTTCATGCACTTACATGAGCCTGTGGATTTAACTTGCAAATTTGTGTTGCTGTTGTGGTCTTCAGTCCTGAGACTGGTTTGATGCAGCTCTCCATGCTACCCTATCCTGTGCAAGCTTCTTCATCTCCCAGTACTTACTGCAACCTACATCCTTCTGAATCTGCTTAGTGTATTCATCTCTTGGTCTCCCTCTACGAATTTTACCCTCCACGCGGCCCTCCAACGCTAAATTTGTGATCCCTTGATGCCTCAGAACATGTCCTACTAACCGGTCCCTTCTTTTTGTCAAGTTGTGCCACAAACTCCTCTTCTCCCCAATTTTATTCAATACTTCATCATTAGTCATGTGATCTACCCATCTAATCTTCAGCATTCTTCTGTAGCACCACATTTCGAAAGCTTCTATTTTCTTCTTGTCCAAACTATTTATTGTTCACGTTTCACTTCCATACATGGCTACACTCCATACAAATACTTTCAGAAATGACTTCCTGACACTTAAATCTATACTCAATGTTAACAAATTTCTCTTCTTCAGAAAAGCTTTCCTTGCCATTGCCAGTCTACATTTGATATCCTCTCTACTTCGACCATCATCCACTATTTTGCTCCCCAAATTGAAAAAATCCTTTACTACTTTAAGTGTCTCATTTCCTAATCTAATTCCCTCAGTATCACCTGACTTAATTTGACTACATTCCATTATCCTCGTTTTGCTTTTGTTGATGTTCATCTTATATACTCCTTTCAAGACACTGTCCATTCTGTTCAACTGCTCATCCAAGTCCTTTGCTGTCTCTGACAGAATTACAGTCTCATCGGCGAACCTCAAAGTTTTTATTTCTTCTCCATGGATTTTAATACCTACTCCGAATTTTTCTTTTGTTTCCTTTACTGCTTGCTCAATATACAGATTGAATAACATCGGGGAGAGGCTACAACCCTGTCTCACTCCCTTCCCAACCACTGCTTCCCTTTCATGCCCCTCGACTCTTATAACTGCCATCTGGTTTCTGTACAAACTGTAAATAGCCTTTCACTCCCTGTATTTTACCCCTACCACCTTTAGAACTTGAAAGAGAGTATTCCAATCGACATTGTCAAAAGCTTTCTCTAAGTCTACAAATGCTACAAACGTAGGTTTGCCATTCCTTAATCTTTCTTCTAAGATAAGTCGTAAGGTCAGTATTGCCTCACGTGTTCCAATATTTCTACGGAATCCAAACTGATCTTCCCCGAGGACGGGTTCTACCAGTTTTTCCATTCGTCTGTAAAGAATTCGTGTTAGTATTTTGCAGCTGTGACTTATTAAACTGATAGTTCGATAATTTTCACATCTGTCAACACCTGCTTTCTTTGGAATTTGAATTATTATATTCTTCTAGAAGTCTGAGGTTATTTCGCCTGTCTCATACATCTTGCTCACCAGATGGCAGAGTTTTGTTAGGACTTGTTCTTCCAAGGCCGTCAGTAGTTCCAATGGAATGTTGTCTACTCCCGGGGCCTTGTTTCGACTCAGGTCTTTCAGTGCTCTGTCGAACTCTTCACGCAGTATCATATCTCCCATTTCATCTTCATCTACATCCTCTTCCATTTCTATAATATTGTCCTCAAGTACATCACCCTTGTATAGACCCTCTATATACTCCTTCCACCTTTCTGCTTTCCCTTCTTTGCTTAGAACTTGGTTTCCATCTGAGCTCTTGATAGTCATAAAGCGGTTCTCTTTTCTCCAAAGGTTTCTTTAATTTTCCTGTAGGCAGTATCTATCTTACCCCTAGTAAGATAAGCCTCTACATCCTTACATTTGTCGTCTAGCCATCCCTGCTTACCCATTTTGCACTTCCTGTCGATCTCATTTTTGAGACGTTTGTATTCCTTTTTGCCTGCTTCATTTAATGCATTTTTATATTTTCTCCTTTCATCAATTAAATTCAATATTTCTTCTGTTACCCAAGGATTTCTACTAGCCGTCGTCTTCTTACCTATTTGATCCTCTGCTGCCTTCACTACCTCATCCCTTAAAGCTACCCATTCTTCTTCTACTGTACTTCTTTCCCCATTCCTGTCAATTGTTCCCTCATGCTCTCCCTGAACCTCTGGTTCATACAGTTTATCCCGGTCCCATCTCCTTAAATTCCCACCTTTTTGCAGTTTCTTCAGTTTTAATTTACAGTTCATAACCAATAGATTGTGGTCAGAGTCCACATCTGCCCCTGGAAATGTCTTACAATGTGAAACCTGGTTCCTAAATCTCTGTCTTACCATTATATAATCTATCTGATACCATCTAGTATCTCCAGGATTCTTCCATGTATACAACCTTCTTTCATGATTCTTGAACCAAGTGTTAGCTATGATTAAGTTATGCTCTGTGCAAAACTCTACCAGGTGGCTTCCTCTTTCATTTCTTAGCCCCAATCCATATTCACCTACTTGCAAATTTAGTTAGAAAAATTCTATTTTCACAATACTATTCTTCACACTGTGTGGTTTAAGTTTTGTATCAGGAATGTGTGCTCTATACACACACTAGATAGTCCATCAAATACAGTCCGGTTTCAACTACTAAATGTTACCCTGGTTACTCATGAAAGAGGGTGATTCCACAGAATAGAAAACCAATCCTGTCATTCAGGTTGTTTAAAGTCACTAGCACATTGAAAATGCAAAAAGGAATAATCGTGTTAATCCCTCCCATAAGGACATTTATGAACCCAACCATGTAATTCAGCACTGTTATCCACATTGTATAAAACCCATACTTTCATCAAAACTGTATAAAATCCTCTATTCCTAGCACGTAACCAAGATTATGGTTAGCTAATAAGCCAGAACACATGCATTTCACCATTCAGATGTGTATATTCATAAATTTGTGCCTTTCTTTGACACTTTATAGATTCAACAACTATTCATGGTTATGCTATGGTTGGAAGTGACCCAAGTCTTACATGCATGACATTACTTACATAACCAAATCATTCTCTTGAGGAGTTACAGGCCATAAGAAACTTGCAATCCTTTTTGCCCCGTACACATTGCTCATGTTCCCTGTGCCTTATGTGAACAACAAAGCTCTGGCACACAAATCCTCATTCATTAATTCATTTTGCCAAACATGAACTTCACTGTTAAACACGCTGCTTAATGCAGGAAAATACTTCCAATATTATCATATTTTGCTACACCAATAATGGTCCTTTATCTCCTTTCTCTTTCATTTTGATATAGGTCCTCCCTCTATGAGGTTCACCTAACCAATTTATATTGAGGTGCATTACCTTATACATCATGAAGTTCTTTCTCTTCAGTCACTTTTTTTCTTCTCAAGGTACGTTACTCCCTTTTTAGCTAGAACTTACTTCTGGACTGCCTAGCTTACCATCGTACACTACCCCAAGTTCACTTCATTACAGACTTATACTTGTGCATTATCCTTGCACTGCACTGCAAATAAATAATAATAATGATTATAAAACATCCAACATTCCACATAACACCTTCACACTATGTTTTTTCCCCTTCTTTTTTTTCCTTTTCTAGAAAAACTTGCCCCAAAGCTACACATTGCACAATACTAACACCTCTTCCTCTTTCTGAACTCAAAATCTCTCTCATTATAGAGGGATAGCAAATGGAAAGTTGTGATACAGAAAATGACCTAGAGGTCACCAGTGGTCTGTGTGTGTGTGTGTGTGTGTGTGTGTGTGTGTGTGTGTAGTGAGTGAAATGTTATGAAACAATGTGTGTATAGTGTGTGCAGAGACTGATCATGAGATATGAGTGGACAGTGTGGCATCATGTTCATGTAAATGTAATGATTGTCTGTAACTAGAAGTCTGTAAATTTATGTGTATACAAATTAGCTTATTTTAAATTGTTCTAAACTTGCAAATACTTTGTTATGTCCTATATCCTTGTAAAAAGAGATCTACGTATGGATAAAGCTACTACTACTACTACTAATACTACCACCACTACTGTGAATACCTAGATGTTAACTGATCACCTACTTCCCAATGTGGGTAACAACCCTCTTCTTCCCACCCCCACCCACCCAGGTGAATGTGACTGTGCTAACGTCTAGCACTTGTAACTTGTTGAATAAATATTGTTGACTGTACTATTTATTATCTATGATGTAGGTTTTTTTACTTTCCTCATACCAATGGTATAGCCAAGTTTTTGTCAAAAGGTTGGGAGGGGGTTTCAATTTGTTAAAGAGGACTTTAGGAAGGCTCATGTTTTTCAACCATTCTGAAAACACTTTTTTTTATGTACGTAATTTGCTTTCGCGAGGCCTTCGTGCAAATAATATTTGATCTGTAAAATATTTCATTCTCTCTCTCTCTCTCTCTCTCTCTCTCTTTCTCTCTCAGTGTGTGTGTGTGTGTGTGTGTGTGTGTGTGTGTGTGTGTGTGTGTGTGTGTAACTCATACAGACCTACAATTTTATTTCAATATTGATGAAATTTTGAACACTTTATTGTCAAACAAGAGGAAGATCACTGTTTACATAAGTTTTCGTAATCTGACTGTAAACATGTATGTATGTAATATACCGGGGGTTTATAAATGAATATCGGGGTTTTAACGCTTTATAATATTTATTATATTAACTTGAAGTTATAAATGATATGTCAAATGAAGGAGCAACTCAAACAGTTTTATCAAGAACCTTATAAATGTTCAATGTGAGCACCATTTGTCACATGGCACACATCAAGTCTATAGCCGAGTTCTTCCCAAACATTGATAAGTGTGTCTTCAGTGATTGTAGCAATAGCTGCTTCATTTTGGTTTCTGAAGGTAGGTCTGCTGGTAGCGGAGGCACGTACACACGATCCTTGATGAAGCCCTAAAGGAAAAAATCGCATGGCATTAGGTCGGGTGAGCGTGCAGGCCATGCAAAGCAAGCCCTGTCATTGAGCCCCTTGTGGCCTATATTCAGCGCTTGTGTACAGTGAAGTTCAACCAATCGCGTACCCGCTATGCCACTGAGGTGGCGCACCATCTTGCTGGAAAATTAAGTTCTCTGGCTCATCTTCTTTCAACAGAGGGAAGAGCCATTGCTCTGGTGTATCAAGGAAAGAAGTGACAGTTACAGTAGGTTCACAAAAAAAAGACCCATATACTTTCCACCGGCATACGGCACAAAAAACAGTCACTTTAGGGGAATATCGTTGCATTTGTACCACCTCATGATGATTTTCTGAACCCCCTCATGATGATTTTCTGAACCCCAGATGCGCACATTGTGAGTGTTAACATGTCCACTAAGGTGTAAGGTCGATTCATCACTGAAGACGACATGATCCAGAAAATCTTCATCGTCATGAAACAACAAGATTTCGTTTCCGAAGTTGGCACGTAATCCATGGTCTGCCGGCTTTAGAGCCTGTAATATCTGTAAACGGTAAGAACGTAGTTGTATGCATTTTCTTAAAATTTTCCAAACAGTCGACAGGGGAACTTGTAATCCACGACTAGCCTTCCGGACTGATTTCTTTGGGCTACGAGTGAACGACTCTCTCACTCGCTCAACGGTCTCTTCACTAACTCTTGGTTGTCCTGTGCTCTTCCCTTTACAAAGGCAGCCGATATCTTCAAATTGATGATACCATCTACGAATGTTGTTATCACTTGGAGGATCACAACCGAACTACAGCCGGAACGCACTTTTGCACAGTAACTACAGATTTGGTCTTTGCAAACTACCGCTGTCTAGCGGATTGCGCATGCGCACTGGTGCCAAACAAAACTGTTTGAGTTGCTCTTTCATTTGACATACAGGAGATTAGATTAGATTAGTTTTTCGTTCCATAAATCCATGCTGAGGAGATCCTCGTGGATGTGGAACATGTCAACTTTTTTTAGCTGAAATAACAATACTAATAGTATGTATATATACAATACATCATTACAATACATCATTTGTTTCTATTAAAAAATTCGTCAATGGAGTAGAAGGAGTTGGCCACTAGTAAGTCTTTCAGGCTCCTTTTAAATTGATCTTTATTTGTAACTAAATTTTGTATGTTTGCTGGCAAATTATTGAATATGAGTGTTCCTGAGTAGTGGACCCCTTTTTGAACTAAAGTAAGTGCTTTTAAGTCTTTGTGCAGATCATTTTTGTTCCTGGTATTGTATGTATGAACTGAGCTGTTTGTTGGAAAAAGAGTTACAAAGCTACACAAGAAAGATCTCTCCGTCAGAGCTATTGTGAATTATAGAAATGCTCCCACTTACCCACTTGCAAGATGCATGTTGAAAATCTTATCACAAAACTACAGATTATAAGAAGACAGGACTATAAGTAACACCACACAATTTATTCAGTACATAAAAGACACAACCACCCTCCTGTCATTTGATGTAGGGAATATGTATTCCAATATACCAATAGCTGAAACAATAAACATTGCAGAACAAAATCTTAAAACACACACTTCCATATGAATACATCAAAGAAACAGTCAGGCTTCTAGAGCTAATAACAGAACAGAATTATTTTCAGTTCAATAATGAATTCTGTTTACAAAGGGAAGGATAACCAATGGGATCTCCAGTGTCCAGAACCATAGCAAACATATTTATGAACCATGTAGAACAGATTATATTCAACAAAATAATGCCAAATAGGTACAACATTCTAGACTGGATTAGATATATGGTTGATACCTTGTGCCTGATAGACAAACGAAACTATAAAATTGACCAATTACACACAGACATAAATTCTGTTCATGATGGGATACATTTTACAATAGGGAAACAGCAAAATAGTTAAATTTCTTGGACATCACCATAGAGGTTCAAAACAATCAACACACATTTGTCATACACCGAAAACCAACAGCAACAGATGCAATTATCCATGAGACTTCACAACACCCCAATTATCAAAAACAGGCAGCTCTTAGATACATGCTCCACAGACTAAACACAGTGCCATTAGATACAGACAATTACAAAAAAGAAATAAATACTATAATACAAATAGCCACAAACAATGGATACAAAGAGAACTTAGTAACAAAGCTGAACAAGAAACAGAAAAGAACAAACACCCAGCTGTCACCAACACAAGGACGAAATCACACACAAACAAATACACAAAAGACAAGACTAGAAACAACACAAAGTGTGAAAGAACAGAAAGTAAAACATGGTACACAATGGCATACAACCACATTCACACACACAGAAGATCCCATATTTTCAAAAAACAAGGCATAAAAATAGCACACCAAACCAACAACTCAATTCAGAAATATTTCCCAAAAACAATAGGAGAAACTGATCTGCATCAGAAATCAGGAATATACCAACTGAAATCCAATACATGTGATGGAAGATACATAGATCAAACCATGAGGGCATTTGCACACCAGATACAAAGAACATGTAAGGTCATGGAAGTATAGGACAAATAATTCATCTTTTGCAGAACACTTACAACACCAACACCAACATAAAATTACAACCAGAGACACTGACATGGAAATCATAAGGATAAACAACAACAAAAAACAGCTCCTCGCCTTACGAAAAAACTACAACATCCAAAAAACAACAACAGAAAAGAAAAACTCATAAATGATCAGACCAACTTGTCAAACCACACACTCTTTAAACTGATTGACCACTTAATGTAACATTAAAAGTACAAATATAACTACTGGCTCCATTTACCACTGCTATTTTCCTCCCAGATTTGTCCCATAATTATTGTCCAGGCCATCCCTGTTGTTCCTCCCCCTGCCCCTTTGGGAAAAAAACACCACCCCTCTCACATCTCTACACATACAAGGCAATTTCTCTCTCTCTCTCTCTCTCTCTCTCTCTCTCTCTCTCTCTCTCTCTCTTACACACACACACACACACACACACACACACACACACACACAAAATCGTTTCATAGGTTGGAGACACTCATAACATGAAAGAAAACAAACAAATAGGCGTGAAAACTGTAGCAGTGATAAAAGAAAAGTCAATTATAAATAGTGCAGCACAGGAAACAATGCAAAATGCCAAAAACTACAGACGTGAAATGAAACCTGTCGACGTCAACCACTGTTAGCAAGAGGGGAAGGTGCAGACTATGTAAAGAAACACTGTAGGTAGCTTACAGACCAACTCATAAAGAAAATGCTGTTTTTTAACCTAAAAGAATCAAATAAATGTACAAACGTGTGTATCCAATTTACAGAATACCACAGAGGATGCTTTTAAATAAAAGTGAAACGCATCTGGTGTAGTTCTTTTTAATTACATTGCAGTCAGTTCAACACAGATAACCTATAATAACAGATGTTAACAGCTGCTGCGGAATATGGCCACACAAGCATACGTATTATCTTTCAGTTTCACATGTTAACTAGGTCGTGACTAATTTCATGCTGGTGGTAGGAGGTCCGGGCCTCCCCCATGATTTCATCCTTGCTCATATATGTTTTTACTGGTGGGTCGCATATGAAAAGGGTTCAAGGTATATTTAAATGATTTTCAATACTCACTAGTTTTCTACTTCATTTCTTCTCTTCCCACATGTTTATCTATTCATGGTTATAAATTTTTTTTTAACTTGATGGTTGAAGGAAGCCACAAATCGGATAGCATGTACAACTGTAACAGCTACTCTGCCCAAGTGACAAATTCAGTTGACGTTTTAGTGCATTTGTGTAGAATCTACACTTACATCTTAAAGTGAATTTGACATCATTCTTTTCATAACAAATTATTCCAGTGAAAACAATCTCATGTCTTCTAAACTTAACCTCACGAAAGTATTAAATAGTTCATCCAGAATTGTACTAAAATTACTAAGGTGGTAAAAGTAAGCAGACAAATTAAATCTCCATTCACTATGAAACTGACGACAAAATTCTGTCAAGTGTTCCATCAGTTTAACTGTAATCTTGCATCAGAATTAAATAATTCTTCCCAAGTCTACTTATTAGCAACTAATTTTGGAGAAAAATGTATGTGGACAGTCATTTCAACTTTTGATTCAACTCTTAGTTCTCCTATGTCTCTAACTTTTTCCTCCAAATCAACAAAGATAGATCCTGTGCTGATTTTCACCTGGGTGGGCTGCTGGGTGGTACTAGCACCCATTCAAGTAAGAGAGCTCGTGTAGTCAATACTCCTGACTCAGGAGTAAATTGTAAAATTGGATCTAGTTACAGAACACATGCTGTCAATCGGATTTTGTTTTTAACAGTAAAAACGAAAGGGGGCAGCTTCGAGAAGGTTTCGCCTTTCTATATACAGAAAGGATTAGAAGGTGTTGCTGGCAGTTTTAATCAAGTTAAAGTAATGGGATGCTGTTGGTGGAAACATCTAGTTCTCACCAAGTTAATAACTTCCAAAAAATTCAGTGGGGAACAAGCCAGAGAAACTGAGCTACACACCAATTAGAATTATAGCAAAGGTGTTGTGAATTGCAAGGACCTGGTGGAGTACCAGATGGACATTCCCAAGGAAGAATTGAAAGATAAGTGGGCTCCTGAAAGTATAGTCAATGTGCAAAATATCAAGACGAAGGTGGATGAGATCTTGTAAAGTCCAACTCCTTTATCCTGATATTTAATAACATGAAACTACCTACATTCGTTAAGGCAGGTTTCCTTCCCTTAAGTGAGTGGCCTTGTGTCCCCAACCCAATGCGCTGTTTCAAATGCCAGCACTAGGGCATACTACTCTTGGGTGTCATGGAGAAGCCACTTGTGGCAAACGTGGTAAGGCCACCCATGTAGGAGTCACTTGTATGTCTCCTTTGAGGTATGGAACTGCTTTGGAGCTCACCCTGTCTGGAGTCAGGACTGCAACGTATATTCTGTAGAACTAAAGATACAAAAGCTTAAGACTACAAAGTGCATCCCATATAATGAGGCCAAAAAGTTGTATAAAGTCATGCTGTGCCCAATGTTTGCTACCTCCTTTGTTTCGGCCCTTAAACATCAATGACACTACACAAACAGAGGTAGCTAGTGTCAGCACTAGTACCTGTGTTTGTCCATGCACTTGTGCTGCTGTAGTTATCTCGAAACCTCTCTCTCCCCACAGAATTTCAGAAAAATCCGTGGTTGCTGACGTTGTGACGTTTCCCT
Source organism: Schistocerca americana (assembly GCF_021461395.2). NCBI lineage: Eukaryota > Metazoa > Arthropoda > Insecta > Orthoptera > Acrididae > Schistocerca > Schistocerca americana. The sequence continues at coordinate 57,116,357 of NC_060127.1, forward strand.
GCCCCTCCAAACATTCAGTATGGGACGGTGTCCTCTGCTACCACAACGACAGCCACAGTTGTGCCTGGGGCAAAGCGTTCACCACTGATGGCATCGGGAAGTAAACGGTCAGACAATGTCGACATTACCCTCTCTGATGTCTCTCTCGATACTTCTTTAGAAGTGATGGACCTTGATGTTGGACTGGGGTAATCATCTTCCCCAAGACTGAGTCTCTTCCCATTGCAGACTCCCCTCCTTGGCAGAAAGTCATGATGAAAGTGCTACTCCCATAATAAATGGCTCCCATCCTACAGTGGAACATTAATGGGTGCAGGACACATGTGGAAGAACTGAAATTGCTATCCCCTAATCGGCCATTGTGGTTGTGTTTGTGTGTAATGCATTTTGAAACGTCAGATGCCCCTGTCATAAGGGGCTACACACTCTGTTGCAAGGATGACCTGGTTGTGGAAAGAGTCAAAGGAAGGGTCACTCTGTTTGTCAATAATGTACACCACTCCTCTGCTCTCCCCCTCTCTACTGACCTGCAAGTGGTCGCTTTGCAGTTCATGCATGTCAGAGTTTATTCGCTACATTTACCTGCATGTGATGCGATTGACTCTGAGGCTCTAACACATCTTATATAACGACTCCTCCAACCATTTCTCTTACTGGGAGACTTCAATGCTCATCACACATTGTGGGATTCAACATCTACTTGCCCTAAGGGACAGGTTTTGAGGAGCCTCATAACATCACACAAACTGTGCACTTTCATCACAGGCATTCCCACTCATTTATGTGCTGCTACAGGGTCATTCTCAGCCATTGACCTCTCTTTCTGCTCTTGCGGCTTCTGCTCAGTGGGAAGTCATTGACGACCTTCATTCCAGTGCCCACTTCCCACTCCGCAGTCATCCCCTGGATGGAGCATTAATTTCACAGAATCCACCAAAATGAATGGTCAGCAGGACTAACTGGACATTGTTCAGCCAGCTAGCTGTATTTGAACACCACGGAAGCATCCAGTAATGGGTGGACTGCATCACACAAGTGATTCATGTCACTGACTTATCAATCCCAAAGTCCTCAGGTCATCTTGGGAGGCAGCCTGTTGATTGGTGGACCAGTGAGAGCTGTTTAACGATTTGGAACAGTTGTACAGCTCAGCAATGGTTTAAGTACAGCTCAACAGCAGACAATGTCGCAGCCTTTTTGGTTAGAAGTGCCATGGCTTCATGCGTAATTAAGGAAAGAAGAAAAGATCATGTCAAGCGTTCTTGGACTGCATCAATCATTTCACTTGTTCCACAGAAGTATAGGAAGCCATCAGGAGGATTTCCAGTAAACACGTTTGTTTACCAATAGCAGTGGTGCTAAAACATTGGTGTCTCCAAACAGAGCTCAGAAATATCACTCAGATAATGGCAGAATTTTTTTTGCAGTGACTGCTGCTGATGCTACCCAGGATCTACTGCTTTGCCGCTACTGTACGACTGCAGAGGGGGCAAGTTAGACTTCTGATACCACAATACTGAGTCTTATAACTTCCCCTTCTCAATGTGCGAGCTGGAATTGGCCCTGTCTGAGACTCGTGATACTGCACCCAGTCACAACCAATCAAGTACTGCTTTGCCGTCAGCATCAAAGGAAATCCTCCTCGAATCTTTTAATCTTGTGTAGCAGACTGGCGGAAAGAAGACAATTCTGACACCTCTCCTCAAACAAGGAAAGGACCACATGTGTCCCAGTAGTTACAGGAGTATCGCCTTAACGAGCTGTGCAGGAAAGACCCTGGAACAAATGGTTAACTGTCGTTTGGCCCGGTTGTTGGAGATCAGGCAGCCACGCGGTGTAGCCATATGGTCTGGGGCGCCTTGTTCATGGTTCGCGTGGCTCCCCACGTCAGAGGTTTGAGTCTTCCCTCAGGATTGAGTGTATGTGTGTTGTCCTTAGCGTAAGTTACTTTAATTAGTGTGTAAACCTAGGGACTGATGACCTCAGTAGTTTGGTTCCATGGAACCTTACCACAAATTTCCAAATCAAGCAATTCCTTAACAGCTCTCAGTGTGGATTCCAGAGAATTCGGTCCACTTTCGACAAACGGACCCAGCTATAGGTGACCATTCAGCAGGCCTTCCAATGTAACCACCACTGCATCAGCCTATTCTTTGATACCAGTAAGGCATATGATACCATTTGGAGGCATAATAGTCTTGCACCACAATTGCACCAATGGAGGTTTTGTGGCCACCTCCTCAACTTCATATGGTCTTCCTGTCTAATTTATGTCCAGAGTTGGTGACATGCTGTTGGATCGTTTGGGGGCGTCCATTAATTACATGCGGCACATAGGGTGGGGGAGGGGGTCTAGTTGAATCTCAGCCAATCTCACATGAGGGAGAGGGACCGCTCAGCAAACATGTAATTTTCTTTCTGCAAGAAGCAGTGTAAAATGGAGAGAAAACTGTATTAAATTATGTATTACATATTTCTCCACTAAAATTTGACTAATTCCTACACAATAATATTTATTACCGTTATGAGAACACCATAAAGCAGCACAGTAGCTCCTCAGCAAAACGTGCGGCTCAACGAAAGCTGCAGAGTGCGAACTGGGTGGCAGTGCCACTTGGGCAGGTCCCAACTAACTGTTTTTACACTCGTAAATGTTTCGTCACTCGACAGCTCGGTTAACGCTGTCAGTCATTCACAATGAGTTACAATGATTATTATGTTGCATATGCGAAAAGACACGCCTACAAGACGAAGAAGTGCTGGCAGGAAGAAGTGAAAAAGTTATCGAAAGCAGCTAAACAGAAGTTCCCAACAAAGAAAGACTTGGTGCTGCACATTCAGCATTAGATCCAACAGCTCCTCAGAGAAGCGATAGAGAGAGAAGTCTGGACTACTCTTGCATTCCTTAATAACGTAGGCTTTCGATTTTATAGACAAGACATCTCACGATCACAATACGGAGGCAGAATACTGAAGCACTTTTCGCATGAGTTGTCGCCACCGACAATTCGTCTGTGAAAACAGATTTGCGCAACACACACAGCCCACAAAAACATCGTCTTTAAGAGGTCGACTCCAATCACAGATTTATGGATTTTGTTCTCATTCTTTTCGGTATTTCTGGTTTCTGTGTAGCAGTTTCATTGAGCTTTCGCCCCTCTTTTTTCCCAGCTTTATCTCTTGTCTATTTCTTTATCACTGTCGCTTTCAGGGTCACATATTTTGTTTTAAAAAAAACTTCAATCCTAATTTTAAGCCATAATACCTGTACAGAAACACACGATTGGTAACCAGACTGAAAGTGTTAACGCACTAACGAAAGGCACGACGCCACAGCAGCTGACTTGAACTGTTTAATAATATTGGCTTAAGTCTCCTCGAAACTGTTATTGCTACAATATCGTAGCGGAGTAGCAGCAAGAACTCCATTCTTGAACTTGAGCAGGGGGGCGGCCGCAGTCTTGGTTTTCGTAAATTTCTTTGTTAAAATCAAAAATTAATAGATACTGGCAAAAATAAAAAACAATGGTGAAATTCTTGAGTGAGATATGCTGGAAATACAGCTACAACATATCAGCGTATATTTACACTATTGGCCATTAAAATTGCTACACCACGAAGATGACGTGCTACAGAAGCGAAATTTAACCGACAGGAAGAAGATGCTGTGATATGCAAATAATTCCAACCGATTTCTCATACACAAACAGCAGTTGACCGGCGTTGCCTGGTGAAACGTTGTTGTGAAGCCTCGTGTAAGGAAAAAGGTCGGATTGTAGCCTATCGCGATTGCGGTTTATCGTATAGCGACATTGTTGCTTGCGTTGTCGAGATCCAGTGACTGTTAGCAGAATATGGAAGCGGTGGGTTCAGGAGGGTAATACGGAACGCTGTGCTGGATCCCAACGGCCTCGTATCACTAGCAGTCGAGATGACAGGCATCTTATCCGCATGACTGTAACGGATCGTGCAGCCACGTCTCGATCCCTGAGTCAATAGATGGGGACGTTTGCAAGACAAAAACCATCAGCACGAACAGTTCGACGACGTTTGCAGCAGCATGGACTATCAGCTCGGAGACCGTGGCTTAGTGGTGAGCAGGAAATCGCGTATCTGTTAGAAATCGCAGTGACTGAGAAGTCACAGATATCACAGTAGCAACTTTACAGAATCTAACTGCGATTTCAGTCACAGTTAGCAGTCGCAAGTAGTATTTCACATTCAAAAACGTGAGCCATCTATTGGCCGAATTTTGCACTGCTTTCTGCGATTTCAGTGCAAGGTGCAACTAATGCTCGGTTTACACTAGCAAGTTATTGCAGCGATTTACTTGCGCGGAGGAACTTGCCGCGCGATTTGCCAGTGTAAAGATATCGCCAAGTCGACTTGCGACTGTAGCAATTTATTGCAGAAGTGGCTTGCTGCACGTTTTCCGCTTCCAGTGTGAACACCACGCGAGAAGAATCTGCAAGTAACTTGCAGCTTTTAGGATTTATTTCTATTTCCTGCAAGTAGGAACAAGTTATAGTAAGTATGTCGTCTGCATAACACTCATATTTAACATTTTACTTAATGTGGTGACTTAATTTTATGCAACCATCTTACGTATTATATGCAAACAAATTTCAGAAGCCGTGGAGAGCTACCCCGATATACGGAACTTGCATAACCGATACTTTAAGGATAGAGTGAAGAAGATGAGCGCATTAAATGAAATCATCTAAGAAAGAAGTACATAGAAAGTAGCATAACTTGAAGACACAACCCCTTTGCCACCTGCATCCACTCGTTTGTTGTTTTAGGAGTATAGAAAAAGAGGATGTATAATCATTACATGTTCTATTTACTTAGCTTGTCACTTTCCATTTTATGAGCATTAGAAAAAAAACATTTTTATAAGCATATCATTCTCTAAAATGCTGTTTATTTGAACAAAAATTTAATTTCATTGTTTTGTTTTCACATACCTTCAAATAATTTTCCCTTTTCAAGACTTTAAAAAAGGCTCTACATACAGCGGGTATGATCAGAGAAATCGTGCTGACGGGAGTATGAAAGAAGTACATTAGGGACTTGTATGAGTCTCCTACAAAGAAGAGATTTCAAAATTCAAACATTTTTGGTTGTATGTTTCACATAAATAAATGAAATGCCTATTTTATTCGTAGCTCACCGGTAGCTATAAATCACAGAGTGACTAGCAAACATTCCTTTGCTAAAATAGCAGTACCGAAGTTTGTGTCTCGTTTTGATATGACGGGCGCTATTAACATCAACAAACACTCAGAAACATTTGAGGACATTCTGCAAAGGTTTTCAAAAGTATCCATGCTCTTGATACTAAGTTCTTGCAAAAGGTTATTACAGGCACCATTTTGCGATCTTTTCATTATCTACTCTGTAACCCAAATACTTCTCTTTTTTTCTTTTTCACGTCTTGCATTACAATTACAAGAGCTGCAGCATATCTCACCCACCTACTTGTCATTTTACACTTCGGCTGACACTCGTAGTGGTACTGAAAGCATATGTAAACAGTATCAGCAAGTTGTTGACGCAAGTTCCTTGCCAAAGAACTTGCGGAAGAATCTTGCTTAATTCTTGCGCTGCTGTGTAAACACAGCTGCAAGCGGATAGCAATAACTTGCAGCAATAACTTCTGCAAGCGACTTGCTAGTGTAAGCCCAGCTTAAGAGTCGCAAGTAGCAACTAAAAAGCGCGGTTAACAGTGGCATCTGTTGGCCAAAGTTTGTACTACGTCCATCTCTGCGGTACGCTTTGGAGTCTAACTCGAAGGTCTAACTGCGATTTCCGTGACAAGTCGCAACTAAGAGTCGCAAGTAGCAGTGCCATCTGTGGGTCAAAGTTCGTACTGCGCCCATCTCTGCGGTACGCTATGGAGTCTAACTGCGATTTCCGTGACAAGTCGCAAGTAAGAGTCGCAAGTAGCAACTAAAAAGCGCAGTTAGTACTGCCATCTGTTGAGCAAAGTTCATATTACGCTATTCGCTACCGAGTCAAACTGCGATTTCTGTGACAAATCGCACCCAAGAGTCGCAAGTAGCAACTAAAAAGCGCAGTTAACATACTTTTCCTAGTGTCATCTGTTGACCGACGTACGTACTTAGTTATGAGACCCTTGTGCCTCACGAGATCGATGTGCTGTGTGTGCATATGAAGGGCTTATTTCAATAGTGGTACAAGTCCATTTTTGTTAATTTTGAGATATAGAGTCGTAAAGTTAAATGAGTGCTGAAAAATCTGCAGTTGAGCTACCAGAAATATTCAAGCATATGGCTTCTTGCTAGAGATGAACCTTTATTTATGTTTGTTTGGATCACTAATTTCAGAAGCATTATAGACAGAAAAGTGTAGGTAATGGACTTGTACCACTATTGAAATAAGCCCTTCATATTATATGACGACATGCACATTCAGCATCAGTTATGGTTGGTCAAATACTGCTGTGACTCTGAATGTATTATATTAATAAGAAGCAACATTGCCTTTTTCTCCTGAAAATATCAAGTAATGTAACAAATGTGTTCGATTCTGCTTCCAGTATGACAGTTTTGGTTAATACTCCACATGCCTACAGGACTTTGCAATGTTAACACAGCAGAACTCAGACATCTGTATAAGTGTAGAGAAATGAAAACAGTCATATGAATGCCTCACTTTTGTTCCGACACAGTTCAAGACTCGGGAGAAAAGTTTTACACCTGGTGTTCTACATGGCAACTTCACACACAAGAACTTTTTGCCGACACTACTACCACCTACATAAGTAAGCTTTTCCTGCGTCACTTTCAAGTAATGCACTTAAGCTATTCCTGATTTAACTGGAAGATCTGTACTTCCCACTTTCATATCAACAGCCTCTAAATGCATATTGTAGACTTCGGGATATGTTACAGGTCAGTGTCACACCTAGATTGTGGAGAAAGGGGGGGGGGGGGGGCGGCACGTCAGTATCCAACAAGTGTTTACCAATAAATAAGTGGCGGAAAATTACGGGTATAGGACGGCTTAACATGTGGAAAATGAGATTTTTATTATTCACTCAATGTATTTAACATTTATTATTCCTTTAAAATCGCAGAACAACTTAAATAAAACACTTTGATCAGTCACACACTTATTTCATAATTATTTCACTTTTAAACTGCAAATCCTCTAAGAGCTGTCTTGAATCTTCACGAGTCTCTCTCAACAGCCTTGATGTGGATAGATATGTACAGCAACCAGTAATCAGTCAGAACTGCGTCTGCCAAAACACAAGGATTATTAAACAATTTTTGCTGTCACTAATTACTAGCAATATAATTGACAGAGTAGATTGCTAATATTTGCTATATCACATTTGCTAATATTTGCTATATCACATTCGCAAGAACGATCTCACTGAAGTAATTAAGTCCATCAAAACGCTTAGAAACTAACCTCTCGTCTGACGAAAACGGTCTAAAGACTGGCAATTTCTTCAGATCTGTTGACAATGTTATTTTGAATTATCACTTTACTGAGTGACTGAAATGTAGTTCAGGTACCTATGAACATAACAATATGTTAGAATTCATTTTCTAAACGCGAACTATTATGGTACTGTGCGGCTACTTACATATTAATTACACTATTAATATATTCGAAGTTGTTTCTTTAATACAAAATTAAAGCCAACGGAAGAATAAACGTAAAACATACTTACCAATGACAGGTTTGTTGAGATGCAATTTTCTGTGTGGACAGATGTAACTTTTTCTTACGGTGGTACGCCGCAGAAATCGCAGGAGTCACAGAAATCGCAGAAGTAGCAGAAATCGCAGAAGTCGCAGAAATCGCGGAAGTAGCAGAAATAGCAGTGGCGGAGGGATACGCGACTTAGGTTCCTTAACTGCGACTCTTAACTGCGACAAATCACAGTTAAGAATAACAGATACTGAAAAGTAGCATTCACAGAAATCACTGATATCGGAAAAAACGCAGTTTAGCCCATCACTACCGTGGCTGCGGACGTGCGTCTCGCGGGCACCGAGGAATCGCTTCATGACGTCATCAGAAAGGCTGAAAGCGTGACAGCGCTGCCTCGTGACTAGACCCGTAAACAACTCTGTTGACGTAGGTGACGTCACATGTTGGCTACAGCGTTTATACCATGGAGGTAAGAATTACCTCCATGGTTTATACAGACCTGCCTTCAGCTGTTGTTTTGGAATGTCAAAGCAATCCAGATTGTTTGAATGAACGTTCCGTTAACAGAATAAAATGTAGAAAGAAGGTTTAAATGCGAATAATCTGGATTATGGTGACATGATAAATCCGCAGCGTAGTCAAAGTTACATATTAGAGTCGTACGTAATAGATTGAAGCCAACTGATTACAAATTATTGGTCGAAAGGCAGAATGATTTATAGCATAACACATATTACGCATTGCGGACAATGTGTCTAAGTTTTTTAACGCATTAACTGCAGCTTACTAATGTAGGCTAACTACCACTGAGACGTTTGAGCACGAATTTGTCTTTGAACCCATACCAGAAGTAGCAAATGCTGAAAACCGAATCAAATATGGTAAAGGATGCTTAGTGGAACGCCCATTGCATTTTTCCAGTTTGTGTACGATATCTGTACGTAATATGCATCAAAACGCGTCGGATGCTTGTTCATTTTCTAATATATGTTTTTTGGGGAAGACCTAGTAGTTTTATTTTTTTTTTATGAGAAATGAGTTAAATGTGGGAAAGTGCATTTAAATATGCCGCAAACAAATATTAGGCAAAGACACACGTCTGTCTGTTACCACTACCTTTATTTCTCATTCGCTGTGTTCCGCAACTGCCAACGAAATTATCGCTTTTCAACCTAATGTAGACCTCAGACTATGCTACAACTAAAGTTATTACTCCAGTCAAGGTTTCTAGAGAAAAGGGGTGGAGGGGGCAAAATCCAGTATAGTGCTCTAGCCCAGATATGTGCTCTTGCCATGTGTGTGTTACCGATATGCTTAAATTTTGATCGTTGTTTTCCTGTAAACAAACAGCTATATGCCAATCACATCTTCCTGTATGTAGTTTCTCAAAAATCCAGTTTATGTGATCTTAAGATAAAAAGAGCTCAATGAGGGAATATTAATAGATCGAAGCAATACTGACATCTCCAAATTGTAAGACTGCTATAGATGCAAGTCACTGATTGTCAGAGTGTGTCAGTGGGACAAAACATTTGAAGTAAATCACGAAGCTTTAGGTTAGTTCAACTATTACTTCTTAATGTAGTAGGCAGTCACAATTTTCTTCCGTATTTTTGTGTATATACATACTACACAAGCAACCAAATGGTACCTGGTGGAGAGTAACTTGTACCACTACAAATGATTTTCTTTCCCGTTGCACTCGCAAATAGAGAGAGGGAAGAAATGCTGTCTATCATCCGAGCCTTGATTTCTCATGCCTTCTAAATTTTCTCAATAGTGTTATACAAAATAATACTCGCACACAGTTTGAAAATACTGGTACCCTATCTAGCATCCAGCCTCTGAGTTTCTTCAATGTGTTGCTTAAATCTGACCTGGATCTCAAATTTTTGGAGCAGTACTCATGAATGTGTCACGTAAGTGTTCTATACGGGTGATCAAAGTGATCTTCCCCTCATTTCCAGTCACAAAACATATTCATCTTCCCAGAGGAAGGAAGTATTGACCCTGAAAGCTAGAAATGGTTTTTTTATTCAAGTGCTGTTTTTCTCTCATACTTCGTCCAAAGCATTTCAGAATTTTACAATGAGTACTGACAGCCCGACATATAATGATAACATTAAAACACTGTTAATTTGAACCTTAGTGTTAACTAGCATATGCATCCTTGAGGAGAGGCTAATAAAATAATTATTTTACTCTGTATTTTTTTAATATCTTAGGATTTTCAGTTTTCTGCTTGATGTCTAGCAGCAACCTGTTAAAGACTTTTGATCAGAATTTGAAATTCCATTCTGAATCGTAGGCAGGGATGTATAGTCTACATGGACATTGTTTTTCCTTCCAGTATTTTGCCAGTTCATTTCACCGAACAGAGTAAAATTACCCCTATTATGAACAACAAATACTAGTAGGGAGTAAATATGTTGACATGTAAATGAAAGTCTCCGAAGGCCCTGAAGAGACTTCTGGAAGAATCTGCACTATCGATTTTACACAATAATTTTACTCACATGGATCAAAAGTTCTGTTAACTTGCCATATCAGATTTGAATGATATCGCTAGCTTTTCATAACAGCCTCCATCACCATCACCAGTAATGGTACTGGTATGTAATGGTATGGTGTACTGTAGCAGCCCATTAAAAGTGTTTCAATTGAATTGATTCTGCATTATTTCTCTTCCACATGTCCTTGTCATTGATGCTACCAAATTATGTTCTTGTACGGTAATTAGTTTCCATGTTATAACATGTTAAATATAGAAAGTTTAACTGCAACCAAGCAGTAGTTTTCTTTGATGACAATATCAGTTCCAGTGCACAACTGAATTTCAAAATCTCTCTTGTGGGGTGAAAATCTGTTACTGCTGCTATCTTGTGCTGACAATGAGATGACTTTCATAGAAATACTGAATTATTTCATTTGTAATACAGTTTCATAGCTTTTGTAGTTGCTCATGATCTTTACACTTGCATGCAATGGGTGTAGCATCAGCATACAGAACGATCCTTGAATTTGAGGAGCAGTATTTTGTCATTTACACAAATCAACAAAAGAAATTGTCCCAGTACAAAGTCCTGGGAACCCTGTATTACCTATCAGTAATGTTAGATCTATGAAGAAATTGATGCACTGGATGTGAAGTGCACAGTTTAGTCTACCCAGCAGGTGTTCCAGAAGATGGCCCTGCACTGTTCTGTACCATCATGAATATACCTATACATTAGTGATATATTCATCACTGACAGAAAATTGAATAATCACATTTTTGCTTCAAGTTTCTGAAATGGCAGTTGAAGAGATCATATCTGAAGAGATCATATCTGAAGAGACAGCTATCAACCCACACTTTCAGCATGAGGTAGGACTAGCAATTACCAGAATTCTGAAATGCGGATCTTGTAAACCTAGAGTTGCTCTAGGAAAACAAGTAAGATGTGACACGTGTTCCAGATCAAAGATGAGAAAGTAAAAGGTTACTGTATTAGATATAGCACACAAATATGCAGTGAATAAGAAGTGTGAAATGACTGCGTTCGCCGGCCGGGGTGGCCGAGCGGTTCTAGGCGCTACAGTCTGGAATGGCGCTACCACTACGGTTGCAGGTTCGAATCCCGCCTTGGGCATGTATGTGTGTGATGACCTTAGGTTAGTTAGGTTTACGTAGTTCTAAGTTCTAGGGGACTGATGACCTCAGAAGTTAAATCCCATAGTGCTCAGAGCCATTTGAACCAACCGTTTTTTGACTGTGCTCATAGCTATGTAGACTTGTTTAATTCCTGGTTTAAGTAATTCACATTATTTCATTGCTGTGTTTCCTGCTGCCATCCATTAATACCAGAATGTCAACAACTACTTTGTTACTTTAAAATCTTCAGCATGTTCACTGTGGCTGACACAAAGGTCAATAAGAGCTACTAGCCACGAGCTTTTAAGTGTCAGCCACAATGAATGTGCAAAACAAGAAAATTTTTGCAATTTAATTTAAAGTCCTATTCAGCTTCCTTTTTCAGGCTTGTTTATTTTTAAATATTAAAACTGATGACAGTTTCATTACAAGACCCCTAATTCTGAAATCTGGATGACATCATCCCAGCACTGCAACAAAATGTGCACCATACACAACAGGTCCAATGCAGTCTCTCCTCTCCACAAATTTGCACCTCAGATGTGTTATATGTCATACGTCATATAATACTACAGTTAATTTTTCATATATCTGAGCAAAACGAGTTATTGTGTGTCCATGTTTATCTCATCTAGGCATTGCATCTTTCCCTTAACTTTAGTGTGCTTGGCAATAAAATTTGTATGAAAAGTTTTCTGTGTAAATTACCTATTCTACACCTACAGCTAATGCTTGTGTAACCCAGTGTCAATATAATTGTCAGGTTTGGTTTGAAAGGGTTTCTTGAAATATATTCCCACAAAAATTTTTAAGTATCTATTCTCAGTTGCAAAATATATTACACACTGTCAGTGCCATTTCAATGCAAAAATTTTAAATCATGCTGGGGAATATACCAATAACACAGTTCCAGCATACCTCAGAAATTTAATTTTAGTTGCTTCAACCAATGACAATTACGGACCAAGTCTTGCACTGCCCTGTTTTGTGTATTAACCTGTTGGCTGGCATGAAGGTGCTGGTGGTCACAGCAGATTGCTCTGCTGGGGCCAGCAGTGATCTCATGGTAACAACCAGGTATCAGCAATTTTACACCTTAATCTTAGTGAGGAAAAACATTTACTTATATTTGATATCCCTTACCATTTCCAGACGATTTTTCGGTTTGCGGTATTTTTATTTAAATATCTTACAAAACCAAATGATTAAATGACTATAAAGTTATTCATGAATTCAGTTTTAGATACATATTTAACATAAGATATTTAACTGTGTAAGGGATAATTCCTGAAACAGTAATTAGCATTCTAGCTGTATCTTTTTAGCCAAGGCTGTACAGATGCATATACTTCACACTAGTTCCTAAATGACTGCTTAACACATTGACTGCCATGCTGCTGACAGCAGAGCAGCACACTTAATGCTGTATGCCAGACCTGGTGGTGAAACATCCATTACTAATCATGTCAGGGGCAGGAAATGCAGAAGATAATCTGTCAGGGAGTACTATAATCTAATAATGTAAAATTATAACTACAAAGGCCATTTACAATTATGTCTACCAAGCAAATTATGCTTTGAGTCAGTGATTTCTTTTGCCATAACTGAATAGTGAACATACATGCCAGAGGATGGTGAATATTTATACTTTGCCTGTGAGAAGCAGCTATGCACATAATCCAATTTATGTTGAAATTAGCACCTGGGTATTTTAATTAAATTTGCTCTACTATAAGCAACATGATAAATGAATCAAAAGAAAGACACACACAGAATTAATTCCTTTATTAACAATGCTCGGATTTCCACATCACCATAGAGGTACCAAGCTGGATGCGTTACTCGTTTTTTTACATGGCGAGTTTCCCCAGTAGGCCTATAAACCATGAAACAGACAAAAAAGCTACTTCTCGTTGTCTTCTCTTCCTTGGACTTTCACTTCAGAAACTCTGAAACATCCATTACAAAAATACATTACACCACTCACAAATCTGGATTCAGTCACTGCAATTCATATCTATTTTACTGTCAAAAATACTGACTATGATCAATGATTAATTGTGAACATTCAAGAGTTTTCAAATGTGCAGGTTACTGAAGTTAGAATACAGTTACTACACAATTTTTGATCAGGAAAAAATACCGAAGCCATTTGTTATGAGAATACGCCATTACCACAAATAATCCACATAGATGCATTGAAAGAAACTTTACTGGGCAACATAATGCATCAGAATACTATCTGCACAAAGAATGAAGTTTCTGTAGATTTACCATACATTTTACTTTTCTTGCGCATGATAAGATTACTAATGGAAGTTACTTACCGTCCATTGTCTGGAATATAAACTATCCTTTCTCCTCTGCGAACATGTGCTTTTGCAGCAAGTATTATCAATTTTTTCCGTGATTGAAAAGCTTTAACGCACACAAATCCCACCATCATACACAAATCCACAAGGCATCAGCATGTCATGCTCAAAGAATATCCGCGTTTCGAAAACTACCAGCGATATTGGCTAGCATGAGAGACGACGTCATGCCATGATACGACGTCATGATTCCTCGGGGCCTGCGAGACGCTTCTGTGGCTGCGGTTACCCTTGACGCTGCATCACAGACAGGAGCGCCTGCGATGCTGTACTCAACGACGAACCTGGAATGGCATAACGTCATTTTTTCGGATGAATCCAGGTTCTGTTTACAGCATCATGATTGTCGCATTCGTGTTTGGCGACATCGCGGTGAACGCACATTGGAAGCGTGTATTCGTCATCTTCATACTGGTGTATCACCCGGCGTGATGGTATGGGGTGCCATTGGTTACACGTCTCGGTCACCTCTTGTTCGTATTGACGGCACTTTGAACAGTGGACGTTACATTTCAGATGTGTTACGACCCGCGGCTCTACCCTTCATTCGATCCCTGCAAAACCCTACATTTCAGCAGGATAATGCACAAACGCATGTTGCAGGTCCTGTACGGGCATTTCTGGATACAGAAAATGTTCGACTGCTGCCCTGGCCAGCACATTCTCCAGATCTCTCACCAACAGAAAACGTCTGGTCAATGGTGGCCGAGCAACTGGCTCGTCACAATATGCCAGTCACTACTCTTGATGAACTGTGGTATTGTGTTGAAGCTGCATGGGCAGCTGTACCTACATACGCCATTCAAGCTCTGTTTGCCTCAATGCCCTGGCGTATCAAGGCCGTTATTACGGCCAGAGGTGGTGGTTCTGGGTACTGATTTCTCAGGATCTATGCACCCAAACTGCATGATAATGTAATCACATGTCAGTTCTAGTATAAAATATTTGTTGAATGAATACCTGTTTATCATATGCATTTCTTCTTGTTGTAGCAATTTTAATGGCCAGTAGTGTAGATTGATTGCATATACTGCAATGCAGTGAAGCACAGATTAACGTACTTATGCTAAATGAAAGGAGTCTACTGGGGGACATTTGTATGTGGCACCCAAACATGATTTTATAAACGATGTATGTCTTTGATAAGCTTTATATCGCTGACTGTGTAAGACCACAGATCCAGAGATACTGCTTCTGGTGTGAGATTATTATAGTGTTGGAGGAAGAAAGCACTTGGCACATAGTTGTAGGTAACTGTCTGTGAGTAAAACACGATGGAGTAAGCTGTGTGAATCCACCAAGTGTTAGATTAATTTAGGTATCTCAGTATTGTTGAATTTGGAAGCAGGAGTCTTCATGCCAGCAACGTAAAGGTGTCGAATAATAATGATTTTTGTTTTTGCCAGTGTGTTAGTATAGATGAGTTGGCTGATAATTTGTAATTGTTGAGTAACCCCAGAATGTATGTAAACTGTTTTGATAAAAATCCTAGTTAAATATTTCACTTGTGTAATGCTTCTAAGATTTGTTAACAGAGCTATATGTAATTTGATGATTTGCATTTATGTTGGATTAGTAAGGTTAGATAATACTTAATGTTTAATTATCATTGTTTGTGAATCAGTTGTGAGTAATGTAACTTCAATTGTCAGATATTTTTTTAAAAGACAAACTTAACTTGCGATATAATTTTGCTAAAAAAAAAAAATCAGCATTAGTAATTCACCACAATCACTACCGCCTCACTGTCCAGGGCACATGTTTTTCAAAGAAGTTGGATTCTGTTAAATGTTCTCGTTTATCAGACAAAAGGACTTCATTTGCATTTCAAAGTAATACCACCAGCATTGCACATCGCTGAACCTCTAGTTAACATATTTATATTTTTTTGTGAGAGACCAGAATATATTCCGTTACTCCATTGCTGCTGTAGAGGTAAGACAGTTTAATTAGTTTTGAACTGGGCCATATGATGCATTACCTAAAGGGCTGAATGTATTTTGCAGTGACTCTACTTCTCTAATGTTTTGGGAGTTGCATTGCCGAATCACGCTGACAATAACACAGAGTAAGCACACCACTTGCACTTACAACACGCTACATAATAATTTGAATTCAGTACCTATTCCACAGCAGACATTCATCCGACATAATCGTAATGTTTTCTTATTTATAGAACGTGACACTTTCACTCAAAGTAATCATAAGGCTTTTAATTTTTTTAAAGAACGTTACATAAAAATACGCATTTTTAAAACTCTCACGTGAGATTAGGGGGGAAGGGTGGGGGCGAAAAAACGTCAAAATCGCCTCATACACTCAATGGATGCCTCTTTTTGAGCGGGAGAATGGTGGTTCCCAGAATAGTGTTTTAATTGTTAACGCGTTTGCCATAGCCATAAATGGTATTACATCTATGGTAACGAGTCCTGTACAGTGGTCCTTATTTGTGGGCGATTTTGCTGTTTCTGTTCCTCCTCCAGTGTTGCAACAGTGAGTTGTCAGTTGCAGCTCACAGTGCAGCAGTTGGAGGAGTGGGCTGCAAAGATGGATTTTCAGTTCTCTGTGGATCAGTGTGTTTGTGTGTTAATTTTAACCATTCTCTTCTTATTTTTAATTTACCTGACTTGCATGAGAGAGACACCATTCTACATTTTAAAGCCTCAGTGAGCTTTCTGTGCCTCATCTTTTACTCCAAACTGTCATGGTTACCATACCTATGAGGCCTGAAAGCCAGAACTCAGAACACAATGAATATTGTAAAATGCCTTAGCCACAGGTACTGGGGAGCAGACTGGGGGCGTCTGCCCTTGTTTTATAGGGCTTTTGTGCCTTCACAGCTAGACTATGGATGAACAGAGTATGGGCCAGCGAGGCCTTCTTACCTAAGGATTATTGACGCCATCCAGCGTGAAAGGCTTAGGCTGGCCGCATGTATTTACAGGACCAGCATCGTACCCAATTGCTGTGCTGAGGCAGGGGAACCACTGTTCACCATCCAGTGGCAGCTCTTCATGGTGCATCAGGCATGTTACTAACATCTCCATCTTCACCCGCATGCCATAATTTTCCTTGTCCGCCTCTAAAACACCTTTCCTCCAATCGTTCACAAGGAACAACGCCGTGTCAGATCTGCATGTGGCGTATGCTGGAGTAACTTGGTGTGGACCACATACAGCTCCAAATCCAGGGCTTTAACCGTTTGCCACAGATTGTACTCCTATATGTATATTTAACGCATTTTTTCTCCTATTTTAACGGAGCACCACATCTGTACAGCTGTCTTTATGGATGATTTGAAACAGAGGGACTCTGTTGGTTGCTCTGTTGTTTTCCCTGATCGTGGCCTCAAGGTCTGACTCCCTTAAGACTTTACTGTCTTCAACAAGGAATTACATGCGATCTTGCAGGCACTGGAGCAGATTAGAATTGTTAAATTCCTTGTCAGTTCCGATTTTCTGATTGCCCTTCACTCTCTACAGCACATATACTCAGCAGATAAAGCAGTCTAGAATATACAGGACGCCCTTCTACAACTACAGCACCTGGGGGTGGAGGTGTCTTTCTGCTGCGTACCAGGACTCATAGGTATCGCAGGGAATGAAAGGACAGATGTAGCAGCCAAGGAGGCATTTCAGGATGCTGTTAGTTCGATGCATCACCGCAATGCATGCTGTCACCTCACTGTTGAGATACAGAGTATTGCGTCAGTTGGAGGAAGAGTAGCTGGAATTGCCAGACAATAAGCTCCACATTTTAAAGCCCACTATGCGGCCGTGGAGTACCTCATTCCAGCCATATTGACTGGACGAGAGTTTATTTCATCTTCACATAGACCACAGCACTTTGACGCTTGGCTTCTATCTCCAGCAGTGAGATAACCCTCCAGTGTGTGGTGCTTGTGGCATACAGATCACTGTGCGTCACATTTTATTGGATTGTGCTTTATTTTCCAACCAGCAGGCTGCAGCAGATTTGCTATAGATCTGCCATCCATTTTAAGTAACATTCAAATAAATGTGGTCAGATTGTTTTTTGTAAGTGGTTAGCCAGTCACATTTCCTTGCGCTTTCCTTTCAGATATTCTGTTGTTTTACTTCCCTTTTATCCCATGTATAGTACTTTTCACCCTTTCTCCATTGTGTTAGGACGTGTTCGTTGGAGTTGTTGTATGGGTCAATGCAAGTGAGGTGAGAGTGAGTGAATGAGTGTCGTTTGATAGGTTTTCTCCTCAGTGTGTTATAACAATTCTCGTAACTTTATCCACATTCGTTTAATAGGCGTAAGGGCGCTGACAACTTCGCCATTGAGCGCCTTTTAGCTCCAAACGCCCACAACATTACAGTAGCTCTTATTGCCAGAAATCTTGTCACCATCAGCCGCTCATGTGGAGAAACTGCTTTCCTCGTACAAGTTTTTTTTTGTTGTATTATACTAGGAGCTATGAGTGAAAAAAGATATATGTTTCTACATTCATCCTGAAAGAATTACCTCAATCGTCGAGTTTATGCTGCAAGTTATGAAGTAAATCTAGGTGTGAAAACTGCCAGCTGGCCGGAGTGGCCGTGCGTTTCTAGGCGCTGCAGTCTGGAACCGCGTGACCGTTACGGTCGCAGGTTCGAATCCTGCCTCGGGCATGAATGTGTGTGGTGTCCTTAGCTTAGTTAGGTTTAATTAGTTCTAAGTTCTAGGCGACTGATGACCTCAGAAGTTAAGTCGCATAGTGCTCAGAGCCATTTGAACCATTTGAAAACTGCCTTTACTTTAGCAGTCACTATTAGACTATTTTGATTTGTTCTTCTCTTTGTGGCTTTTTTTTCAACACAAGTGTGACACAGACTATAATAGAAATTTCCTCAATTTCTTGTCGGCCGCGGTGGTCTCGCGGTTCTAGGCGCTCAGTCCGGAACCGCGCGACTGCTACGGTCGCAGGTTCGAATCCTGCCTCGGGCATGGATGTGTGTGATGTCCTTAGGTTAGTTAGGTTTAAGTAGTTCTAAGTTCTAGGGGACTGATGACCACAGATGTTAAGTCCCATAGTGCTCAGAGCCATTCCTCCATTTCTTCTTTGAGATTATCGTACAAGAGTGTAGTAGCTTGCCAATGACATTTCTTTTCTACACCAAGAGATGATGAGCGAGCAGTGTATTGGAACTTTTGTCATGTAAACATATCACATTTTCAATGATCTATTTCATGCATAGACATTTGCACAGATATCTGTGCAGACAGGTCATTGCATGTGTAGGAGCCTTAACGCAACATAGTGAGTGAATTGCTACACTGCTGTTGTTGCTGTGGCTGTCACTTAGTCTGCTATTACACTACCATATTTCTTTGTCAGATTTGATATGTCAAATATTTATGTCAAAGATTTTGTCGTGTAATTGGGAACTTTGTAAAACCTCGCCTGTCGTCAAATAAATATGATCAAATCTAGGGCCATGCTGTAGATTTGATCATAAAAGTCGTTCATCTTGTGTTCACTGCAATGTTCAATGCACTGCACTGGGAACACTGGCAGCGCCACTGGTAATTGACGTCTCTGTAGTGTTGTTTGTAAACATGGCTTCAAAGTTGGTGTGTTTATTAAAAGAGAAACTTGCTTCGACTAGGATGGAGGTGAGCAAGGGGTACTGAGCATGCTGTTAATTGTGTGTTGATGAGTAAGTGGAATATGCTGCAGCGACTTCATGTCCACAATCACAGCTACCGCCGTCCGTCTGCTGGCAACCGAAATTGCTAAAGCGTCTGCTGCTGCTCCAGATAAGCCGCGAAGTAAAATACCGACGCAACCAAATGAGAATGTAGCTCGTAACCAAGGGAAGGGAAAATCCAGTAGGGGTGACCCAAGCCCAAAGAATGTTCAGTCCGAAACGGTCGTACACGAATCACTGGAGGAAAAATCAGAAAGTTTACCAGGAAATCAGTCTGCTTGCGATACAAGAGAAAACATCAGAAGTAGAAAAAAAACGGGACAGTAACTAATAAACTGATTGAAGTGTTATTCCATGTTCAGCCTTCCGAGAAAACTGTTACAGCTTAACTGAACCCTGAACGACAGTAAACTAAATTAGTTCAACAAAACAACTACATAGTGACAGCACAATGACGCAATCTTATTCTGTCACCACTATGAACATAAATAAAATCACGACCGGTTTGAAATTATCGGCCCTTAAGGAATTTTTGTACGAATCCGCGACTGATATTGCCCTGTTACAAGAAGTTCTAATTTCGGATTTGGTAATTCCCGGTTTTGTCAGTTACATAAATGTGTCTCCCGAAACAAGTGTTGGAACAGCTATTTTGGTAAGGGAAGGGATTACAGTAAGCGAGGTGGAACGACTGGAATCCGGAAGGGGAATAGGACTAAATATCTATGATGTGACTATCATCAACTTGTACGCCCCTTCAGGAAGTTCTCATCGAGCTGACAGGGCACGTTTCTTCAAAGACGACTTGATATACTTGTTAAGGAAATCACCAAGACAGTTATTACTTGGAGGTGATTTTAATTGTGTATTAAATCGAAAAGATCAGTTACCTAATTTTAATTTCTCAAGTGAACTAAAACAATTAGTTACTGGTTTAGAATTAAAGGATATATGGGAAATCAAATACCCCTCCATTGTTGAGTTCACTTATGTCACGGCAGCATCACGTAGCAGGATTGATAGACTATATATTTCTAAAAATCTTGTAACTTCCGTGACAAAAGTAGAAACCATTCCTACGTACTTTTCAGACCATTCAAGTGTCTTAGCTTGCATAAATCTAACAAGACAGCCGGTTCGCCGATTCAAGAATCAGTGGAATTTGAACACTTCCTTGTTAGTTAATCATGATTTAGAAGATCTGATTAAAGAAACATGGGCAATATGCCTGCGAGCCCGTAGTAGATATGCCACTGCTATTGACTGGTGGGTTAAAATGGCAAAGCCAAAGTTGAGGAAAGTTCTTATTCAATACAGTGCCCAGAGCGCAAGGGAAATGAAATGCACTATAGAGTATTACTATTCCGTTTTGAGAGATCTATATGATCAAGTCTCAGCAGGTTCCTCACTTCGGATAGCAGACATCAAAAAAGTCAAAGCCAAGTTACTTAATATCAAGAGAAGTCAAATGGAAGGGTTGAAAATAAAATCGAAGGCAAATTCGGTGTCAGCAGATGAAACTACTTCCCTATATCATTTAGTGAAGCATACGAAAAACGGGAGAAGGACTTTTATTGAAGAAATTCGAACAAAACACGGCACGATTCTCAGAAACCAGCAGGATATCATGGACGAGATTTCTCGCTATTATTGCGAGCTATATTCTGTACATCAAAGTAGTGATGCTTCCTTGGAAGAATTCCTTGACATCCTAGCCCCACAGCTGACAGAAGATGACAACGAAAATTTTCTCGAGGTTGTCAGTGAAGAAGACGTGTATGAGACTCTGTGCGCCTCGCCATCAAAAAAATCCCCAGGACCGGATGGTCTGCCAGCAGAATTTTACATCCGTTACTGGCCAATAATGGGTGCGAAAATCACGGACATTGTAAATGAGGTTATTCAGGGTAAAATGATTCCGGCTGAGTTTAAGGAGAGTAAAATTGTTCTGGTGCCAAAAAATAATGGAAACAAAGATTTAAATAATTTTCGTCCAATTTCACTGCTGAATTCTGATTATAAATTAATAGCTAGAATAATAAACAAGAGAATTTCATGCCTTACAGATAAAATTATTAGTCAACATCAGAACTGTGCGCAAGGCAGAACCATTTTTCAAAATCTAGCGGAATTCAGGGATATCATTGCAATAACTTCTGTAACAAACATAAAGTGTGCTTTATTGTTTTTAGATTTATATAAGGCGTTCGATGTAGTAAACCATGAATATCTTCTACAGACATTGAAGAAAATAGGTTTCAACGATAGGGTTATACAGTTGATTAAGAACATAGCAACTGGAATAAATGCTAAAATAGCGGTGAATTGTCAACAATCCAGGCCGATGCAAATACAACGAGGTGTTCCTCAAGGAAGTCCTCTGTCCATGTCGCTCTTCGCAATTTCGCTGGAACCTTTCGTCCGACATGTCCACGCTACATTAAAAGGCTTAACATTATCAGGAAACAAAACAGTTATAAGAGCCTATGCTGACGATATAGGGGTCATTATAAGGAATAATGACGAGGTAACCACGCTAGCAACAGTGATTGATTCGTACTGTAGAGTATCTGGAGCCAATGCAAACGGAAAAAAAAGTAAGATGTTAAATCTCAGAGGTTTTGATAATATCAACGTCGAGTGGGCAAACTTAGTCCGACAACATAAAACACTTGGGATCACCCTGACAGCATGCCCTATGAAAATGACGGCTTTAAATTGGAAAGTTGCAGCAGATAAAGTGCAAGGAGCCATTGTAGAGAATTTAACTCGATATATGAACCAAGTTCAAAGAACACAGTATATCAACTCATGCATCCTTGCTAAGGCTTATTATACTGCCCAGCTGTTTCCAATACCGAGAATGATAGCGAGGAGAATAATGTCCAAAATCACAAAATTTTTGTGGAGAGGTGAAGTGTTCAGAGTACCTGCTAAAGTAGCCACTTTAGATCCTAAAAATGGTGGACTAGGATTAACTGATATAACGGATAAAGCCTCTGCTCTTTTTATCAAAAGGCAAGTTAATTTAATAAGAGACTCGCGAGAAAGCATAACCAGCCAACTTTTCGACATCATTAAACCTCCAAGCCTGCTTCCCCTGATTGACGTGCAGAATATCAACAGTCGCTTACAGCACGTGAGGATTTTCTATGTTGAGTTTAGTTATGTCAGTGTCGAACTCAGGCAGTCCCGACACTTAACATCGAGAGCCATAATGCGGGAACGAAAGAAAAGCGAAGGAAGAAACAAAATAGAACGACAGTTTCCAAACATTGAGTGGACTGAGATTTGGAAAAACATTAGTTCTAATGTGCTCACGTCTAATATAAAAACGTCATGGTACAAGACTGTTAACAACATAGTTAGTACCAATGAAAGACTGCACGCAATCGGACTCTGTGAAACAAATTTATGTCAACAATGTCATCTAGTTGACACAGTAATTCATCGATATACTTGCGGTGGTCACATGAATAGTTGGAAGTGGATCCGGGAGCAAATAGCTCTGATTACAAGAACATCCCCTGAGTATATATCGCTGTCACTGATACACAGGCCTGAAGCACGCTATTTCCCAGAAGCAAAAAATAACGCTGTGTACTGGTTGCTGGGAAATTTTGTTAACTATGTCCTTAACAAATTAGGATCCGATAGCATCATAGAGTTCAAGGTACACATGCTGTGTGAGTTCCACAAAATTAGAAGCTATTCGAATCACAAGAAAAAGTTCGGTAATATGCTAAAAATTGTATTTGAAAGAATGGGCATTGGTTAATATAAAAAAGAAGACTGTGTTGACAGTGATGTATTGTAGTTACCTTAAGGATACTATTTAAGATTTTACAGTATATTTATGATGTGTGCTTTCTCTACTTCAGAGAGTAGTTTTTTGAAATTTATAATCTAATGTACAGAACTTATGTGACATTGAGATTGTGTGTCTAATAGTGCCAAACACAAATCATGAAAGGTGCATTATTGGCTTACACTAGAAATTTGGAAATAGACAGTTTTTATAGAAATCTCCTTATCGATTGGTTAAAACCATAAGATGCTATCCGATAAATGTAATATTCAATGGCTGGCACATTGCCCTGTTCATTTTTGCAGTGAAAGACTGATTATATAGATCTGATCACTTCAAATACTTAGATTCAATTAATGTCCAGAAAGTGTAGTTGGAAGGCTAGTCAACTTTATTATATATCTCCTTTCCGCCATTCTCAAGTATTTATGTTTAATTTAATTCTTTCTGGTGATTTAGTCAGTAACACAATCTTCTGTTGTCTTTCCTTAATGTCAGCGCAATTGAAATGATCAAACCGCTTTGTTTAAATAACTTCATGTATGTATAACTTAGTATGTATTTGCAATGTGTAACATTGTTTTTTTTAATAAAGGTTTTATAAAAAAAAAAAAATCTGGGTGGTAACGTGCTTGCCTCCCATGCAGTGGATCCGCGTTCGATTCCCGCTCGGGTTGGAGATTTTCTCCGCTTGTGGACTGGGTTTTGTGTTGTCGTCATCATCGTTTCATCTTTATCATCGGTCGCAAGTCGCCCAATGACTGAATTAAGACTTGCACTTGGCGGCCGAACCCGAATGGGGCCTCCCAGCCAACCATTCATACGATCATTTCATTTATTACATCTACAGCAATCCACCTCTACATCTGGAAACAATCAGGCAGCTTTTCCGCAAACTGGAATAGAGGACGTGGTCATACTCTAAAATAAAAAGTTCTTTTCTAGCTTTTTTTCTACTTTGTCTATTTTTGAACTCTGGATGCCAGAAGTTAAGAAGCGCTTCATCTGTTTCGTACTTTTTATTAATTTTTTAGTTGTTGGAACACTAATTCCGTTAATTAAATTATTCAAAAATAAAAATACTTTTTACTGCAATGTAATGAACATTTATTTACCTTCTCATATTCCCCCTTCCGTGCTTTATGAATCGCTGTGTTGCAAACTAGAGTAGCTCCCTCTGTATTAGGAAATCGCAGTGTCATAATTTGCCTGTCTTCTGCACGTACAGCATTTCTCAAGAGAGTGTTCTGTTTGGTAATACGAGAAGCCACTTTACTGAGCAAATACTTATCATCAATTCGTAAGTAATTTATCTATTAAGATTTGACTTGCTCCACCTGCAGCTCTCATAACGAATACACTTCATTCTGGAAACATCCCCCAGGCTGTGGCTAAGCCATGTCTCCGCAATATCCTTTCTTTCAGGAGTGCTAGTTCTGCTAGGTTCGTAGGAGAGCTTCTGTAAACTTTGGAAGGTAGGAGACGAGATACTGGCAAGAGGTAAGGCTGTGAGGACGGGGCGTGAGTCGTGCTTGGGTAGCTCAGATGGTATGGCACTTGACCGCGAAAGAGAAAGGTCCCGAGTTCGAGTCTCGGTCCGGCACACAGTTTTAATCTGCCAGGAAGTTTCATATCAGCGCACACTCCGCTGCAGAGTGAAAATCTCATTCTGAAGACAGCTGCAGTTGCATTTGAGAGAATTCTTAAGTTTTGGATTCCATTAAAACAATTTCTTGATGCCAAAGACATGACTCCTATAATAATTTCAGATTTTTTTCAGTAGCTCGTTCAGTGAAATTTATTTCATATTTTTGCAGTCAGACTTGGTTCTGTAAGTAAAAATATAAAAAGTATGGACAGAATAAAGTCTCATTAATTGAAATAAGAAATGTATCCATCGACAATAAAAAAAATGTCTGAATGGAAGGAATTTTATTGGTATAAAAACAAAGATGAATTTTAATAAAAACAAGGAATGAGATCCATAACCAATAAATAATCTGATTTCGAAATCTGAAGAAGTGCCAATAGCTTTTTATAACAACATTTGATTACTTAGAGAAATGGGCTATTTCTTTTAAAAAATTCAAGTATTTGAATGGAAGGTGGGGCATGATTGAAAAAGCAATTATATATCTGACTAAAAGTGGTGGGAATATTTCAGGTGACAATTTTTTTCAAGAATATATGTATCTGAAGAGCTTTTTAAGAACGAAGTGTGACTGGGAAGAATGCAAGTCTAAACAGTCACTGGAAGCAAGGTAAATTTACTTTCTTAAGGAAAACGAAAATCCTGAACACAAATGTCAATTGCTAAAATTACGCATGTATTTGTTTTCTATTCCCACACACAACATCACTGTGGAAAGAGCATTTTCACTAATGTCTGCCCAGTTGACTGATGAAAAAAATCGACTGCTCCCAGGGACTGTGGAATCAATCTTATGGTGCCAGTTTAACTATAAATTGAGGTTTGCTTTGAGTTTTGTAATTACATAAAGGAAAAGAAATCGATGGAAAAGGTGAAGTCTTCCGAAAAGTGTGGTGTACCAACTACTTCTGCCCAATAAGTTCCATGTAATTGTGTTCTAAATAAAGAGTAATCATATTAAATAAATGTTTTACTTCATTTCTATATTTCAATCTCAGATTGTTCCGACGAGGTCCCAGCTAGATTTGGCAACCCTACTTTTGATGAAGGAGAATTAGCCCTAGCCAATGCATCTGTGGCATGACCTTCAGGACACCCCTGTCGTTCAACTAAGGCCTACAGGAAAGACAGGCCACGGGGCGTGCAACAGAAAGGTAAGCCCGAGCACACTCGCTCACTCAGCTCAGCAAACGAAATGTGTTTCTAAACCTGTTAACACATATTTGGATATTTATGTACAAATGAGAATTACATATTGACCTAAAATTTTGCAGTATTCTGTATGTAATATTAATGCTTGATTTAAATGACAACAGCTTGTTTACAGTGTTCATCCTCTATTGCTTAATACTCCTAATTTCATGCAAGATGTAGTGCCGCATGCAAAAATAAACATTTTGACATGATTTTAGTTTTATTGCACTTAGTACAGCCATGGCAAACTAGAAGTAGACCTATGAACTTCCAGTCGCTGAATAATCAGTAAGACTCAATTATAGCAGATACCAGCTGATGATGCAATTATTGTTTGTGTAAAAATACCCAGTTACGAGTTAATGTAAACTTAGAACATATTCTGAGCTCAAACATAATGAGATATCTTGAACAGAATGACCTTCTCAATGCCAACCAGCGTGGATTTCGAAAACACCGATCATGAGAAACCCAACTCGCACGTCTCTCATATGGCATACTGAAAGCTTTGGATCAAGGCAGTCAGGTAGATGCAGTGTTTTTTTGTTTCTGAGAAGCATTTGACTCAGTATTGCACCAACACTTATTGTCAAAACTACGATTATACCGGTTATCAAGTGAAATTTGTGAAAGGATTGAGGACTTTTTGGTAGGGGGGACACAGCGTGTTATCCTGGATGGAGAGTCATCAATAGTAAAATCAGGCATTTTGCAGTTGATGCTGTTATCTACAATGAAGTGCTACCTGAAAGAAACTGCAATTTATATTGAGTCAGATCTTGATAAGATTTCAAAGTGCTGTAGAGATTGGCAACTTTTTCTAAATGTTTCGAAATGTAAAATTGTGCACTTCACAAAGTGAAAGAACGTAGTATCCTATGACTATCAATAAATCACTGCTGCAATTGGCCAGCTCTTACAAATACTTGACCATAGTACTTTGTAGGTATATGAAGTGGAATGATCACATAGCTGTGGGTAAAGCAGCAGTAGACTTCAGTTTATTGTTAGAATACTGGAGAAGTACAGTCAGTTTACAAATGTTATTGCTGACAAATCACTCATGCGACAGGTTTTAGAACATTACTGAAGTGTGTGGGACCTGTACCAGACTGGACAAACAGGGGATATTGAATGTGTACAAAGAAGGGTACCATGTATCGTTACAGGTTTGTTTAATCCATGGGAGAGTGTCACAGAGATACTGAAGGAATTTAATTGGAAGACTTTTAAAGACAGGCAAACTATCCCAAGAAAGTCTATTAACAAAGTTTCAAGAATCACCTTTAAATCATTACTCTAGGAATATACCACAACCCCTTATATATCATTCACATAGGGATCATGAGGAATAATTACTGCTTGCTTAGAGGCATTCAAAGAATCATTCCTCCCAAATTCCATACGTGAATAGAATAAGAAGAAACCCTAATAACTGGTACATGCACCTCACGGTGGTTTGCAGAGTATAGATATAAATGTAGATGTAACAGGTTTATAAATTCAGTTTGTCTACTGAGCTGAGCGAGCGAGGGAGCTCAGGCCTAACATGGAGATATATGTGCCATGGCCTGTCTTTCTCACGGACCTTGCGTTTGACAATGTGCATTAATTTCCTTACACTGAAGCCAAGTTCTGTGCCACAACAGCGCTGTGCAGCCCAACACTAACTGTGGGCACTGTAATATTCATTTTACATGTGAATCACATCAAATAGAATATATGGTGTTTCCAGAAAGTAATGTGTTGCATTTTTTGTGCATCGACAATATATTCCAGAGCGGCTGGACTGGTTGGGGAGGGTGGGGTAGGAAGATCCTTAGCTTTCCACCAGTAGGCTGCTCATTTGTCTCCGTTCTCTTGGAGGTTAAGGGCAGCTTCTTCTCTGAACCTCTGAGTAGTGGTCACGTTGAACTTACAATGAAGGAAACTTTAGAGCAACGCTATGTGATAACAATTTGCGTGAAGCTCAAACAATACCCACTGAAAGCTTTTGGAATGCTTAAGGAAGCCCTTGGGGACGACTGCCTTTCCAGATCACAGTTGAATTGCTGGCACAAGATGTTTAGAGGAGGTCAGGAAGAGGTCACTGACGAGATCGCGGAGGATGCCCGTCAACAATGCGAGCAGATGACTATGTGATTTGTGTGCACCATTTACTGATTAAAGACCGACGAATGAGTGCATGGTTGAAGTCAGGATTACTGGACTTGCTGAAAATGGTTTTCATTAGATTGTATCAGAAGACTGACCTGGTGGAACGTTTTCATAAAACTTGTGCTGAGAGTTTTGACCAATGTGCAAAAGCAGCAGATGTGGGAGTGTGTGGAGAGTGCAAGCAACTCTGTGAAGATTATCCAAATTTCTCACACAACATGATCTCTTGGGATAAGTCATAGGTCTTTCAGTGGCTGTGATCGCCGTCCCACCTTAAAGACACTCATTGCTCCTTGGATCGACATCGCGTGCAAATAAAGTTACAGATCCATACAATATTTGTGCTCTCCTATAGTGAACCACATCCAGCAGGTAGGTTAAAGTGGAGGGTAAGGGGGGAGGGTGGATGCTACTTAACATTGGAGCTGGTTTGCTTAGACATAGTGGTTCCTGAGTGGAAAGCCACTGTGTTCAAAATTTATTTTAACACAAAAGCAAATGGTACATACATTGTTACTTGAGCAACACAGGAAAAGACATTGCCAATTAAAATATTTCTTTCCAATAAAACCAAGGATATTCACTTTTAATTCCAGAGAACAGTACAATTAGAGTTCTGATGTTAGAAAATACGATTCTAATTAAATCTGTGGTTGTATTAAATTTCTTAACTCAAGTGAATTCTGGGAAGTTACCCTTTTCTGAAAAGAATCTAAGTGCATTAATTCCATGTAACCCTACAAATTTCATTACCCCCAATGGCCGTAACTGGCCAGTAAAGCAGATAAATTCAAAAGTAAAAGAAAAAATTATATAACATTGAACAAGTGACTATTACTGACCAATAAACAATACAAAACATAACTGAGGTAACACCTGTGACAACATAGTAGGATCAACATATGATAATACAAACTGTATTAAGCAAGAGTCGCCATGACTGAAAAAAAATTAGAATAAATGTTCAGGAAAAATATCATAGCACTAAGCAAGCAGCCATAACTGACCAATAAAACAGTTGGATCAAATATTTAAAGAAAATATGAGCGTGTGCAGATTATTAAGGATTGGTTTGGTACAGACCTTCTGTTACCATCCTAAATCAAATGGAACACTGAACTATAACGGATTTCCTGAGATGCTATATCAATAGAGCTAAATCAAACTGGGATGAAAGGCTTCAATTTGTGGTATTTGTATAGAACACCACAACCCACAGTACCACGAATTATACAACACATGTTGTTTCTTTGTAGGGTGTGTGACATATTGGGTATGTTGCAAAGAGATTACGTAGGTGTTATGTCTAATTATGATGATTATATACTGAAACTGAAGGACAAAATGTGATACGTGCACCAGTATGCCAGGCATTATAATAAACAGTGTAAAAAGAAGAATAAAGAGTACCACCCTAGAAACTAGAATCTGAAAGATTTAAGTTCTATTTATGATGAAAGCATCAGACATGGCATAAGCTAGACACATAGTGGTGTAGCACAAAGGACAAAAAGCCCAAAGATACTCATTTGTTTAATGAGAAAAAAATACTAAAATTGCATGCCAACATGTTAAAGGAGTTCTACTGAAATAAAGCTATTTCTTGAATTTCAGATAAGTAAAACTGGTGGGATTTTATTATACAGAAGTTTCCTTAATCGCCAGGCTTATATTATGATGGTATTTACAAGGTACAAATCTACAGTGTGATGTGGAAAATCGTCAGTTACATTAATCCAGGAGAACTTGGAAAAACTGATGAGACAGAGATACTGTCACTTCTATCCATAGGATATTGCAAACAAAAGTTAAAAAGTTTGGATCTCAGCAAGTTGTCTTAAGAGAGAGTCTCCATTCCTTCCAAACTAATTATGTAAGTGTAGACCACATATGGCTCAAATTCAAATATACAATATCGACAGCAATAGATAGATCCATACTGCATAAGTTAATAAGAGACAGGACTGATCCACCATGGTACACAAAACACGTCACAACCCTGTTGCAGAAGCAACACAAAAAGCATGCCAAATTCAGAAGAACGCAAAATCCCCAAGACTGGCTAAGTTTCACGGAAGCTCGACATTTAGTGCGGACGTCAATGCGAGATGCTTTTAATAATTTCCACAATGAAACATTGTCTCAGAATATGATAGAAAACCCAAAGAGATTATGGTCGTATGTAAAGTACACCAGTGGCAAAAAACAGTCAATACCGTCACTGCACGATAGCAATGTAAATGTTACCAATGATGGTGCCACTAAAGCGGAGTTACTAAATACAGTTTTCCGTAATTCCTTCACGAAAGAAGACGAAGTAAATATTCCAGAATTCGAAACCAGAACAACTGTTAGCATGAGTGACATAAAAGTAGATATCTTAGGTGTTGCGAAACAACTCAAATCACTTAAGAGCGGCAAGTCTTCCGGTCCAGATAGTATAGCAATCAGGTTCCTTTCAGAGTATGCAGACACAATAGCGCCTTTCTTAGCAATCATATACACTCGCTCACTTGACTAAAGGTCTGTTCCTAAAGACTGGAAAGTAGCACAGATCACACCAATATTCAAGAAATGAAATAGGAGTAACCCATTGAATTACAGACCCATATCACTGACCTCAATTTGCAGTAGGATTTTGGAGTATATAATGTACTCGAACATTATGAATCACCTTGAAGAAAATGACTTATTGATACATAACCAACATGGATACAGAAAATATCGTTCTTGTGCAACACTTCGCCTAAAGTAATGAGTGCTGTCGACAAGGGATCACAGATTGATTCCATATTCCTAGATTTCCAGAAGGCTTTTGATACCGTTCCTCACGAACGACTATTAATCAAATTGCGTGCATATGGAGTATCGTCTCAGTTGTGTGACTGGATTCGTGATTTCCTCTCATAGAGGTCACAGTTCATAGTGATAGCCAGTAAGTCATCGAGTAGAGAAGAATTGATATCAGGCGTTCCTCAAGGTAATTTCGTAGGCCCTCTGCTGTTCCTCATTTATACACTCCTGGAAATTGAAATAAGAACACCGTGAATTCATTGTCCCAGGAAGGGGAAACTTTATTGACACATTCCTGGGGTCAGATACATCACATGATCACACTGACAGAACCACAGGCACATAGACACAGGCAACAGAGCATGCACAATGTCGGCACTAGTACAGTGTATATCCACCTTTCGCAGCAATGCAGGCTGCTATTCTCCCATGGAGACGATCGTAGAGATGCTGGATGTAGTCCTGTGGAATGGCTTGCCATGCCATTTCCACCTGGCGCCTCAGTTGGATCAGCGTTCGTGCTGGACGTGCAGACCGCGTGAGACGACGCTTCATTCAGTCCCAAACATGCTCAATGGGGGACAGATCCGGAGATCTTGCTGGCCAGGGTAGTTGACTTACACCTTCTAGAGCACGTTGGGTGGCACGGGATACATGCGGACGTGCATTGTCCTGTTGGAACAGCAAGTTCCCTTGCCGGTCTAGGAATGGTAGAACGATGGGTTCGATGACGGTTTGGATGTACCGTGCACTATTCAGTGTCCCCTCGACGATCACCAGTGGTGTACGGCCAGTGTAGGAGATCGCTCCCCACACCATGATGCCGGGTGTTGGCCCTGTGTGCCTCGGTCGTATGCAGTCCTGATTGTGGCGCTCACCTGCACGGCGCCAAACACGCATACGACCATCATTGGCACCAAGGCAGAAGCGACTCTCATCGCTGAAGACGACACGTCTCCATTCGTCCCTCCATTCACGCCTGTCGCGACACCACTGGAGGCGGGCTGCACGATGTTGGGGCGTGAGCGGAAGACGGCCTAACGGTGTGCGGGGCCGTAGCCCAGCTTCATGGAGACGGTTGCGAATGGTCCTCGCCGATACCCCAGGAGCAACAGTGTCCCTAATTTGCTGGGAAGTGGCGGTGCGGTCCCCTACGGCACTGCATAGGATCCTACGGTCTTGGCGTGCATCCGTGCGTCGCTGCGGTCTGGTCCCAGCTCGACGGGCACGTGCACCTTCCGCCGACCACTGGCGACAACATCGATGTACTGTGGAGACCTCACGCCCCACGTGTTGAGCAATTCGGCGGTACGTCCACCCGGCCTCCCGCATGCCCACTATACGCCCTCGCTCAAAGTCCGTCAACTGCACATACGGTTCACGTCCACGCTTTCGCGGCATGCTACCAGTGTTAAAGACTGCGATGGAGCTCCGTATGCCACGGCAAACTGGCTGACACTGACGGCGGCGGTGCACAAATGCTGCGCAGCTAGCGCCATTCGACGGCCAACACCGCGGTTCCTGGTGTGTCCGCTGTGCCGTGCGTGTGATCATTGCTTGTACAGCCCTCTCGCAGTGTCCGGAGAAAGTATGGTGGGTCTGACACACCGGTGTCAATGTGTTCTTTTTTCCATTTCCAGGAGTGTATAAATGATGTAGGTGATAATCTGAGCAGCCCCCTTGGTTTGTTTGCAGATGACGCTGTAATCTACCGTCTGGTAAAATCATCACACAATCACTTCCAATTACAAAATGATCTAGAGAGAATTTCTGTGTGGTGCGAAAAGTCGCAATTAGCACTAAACAATGGAAAGTGCAGGTCATCCACATGGGTACTAAAAGAAATCCGATAAATTTTGGGTATACGATAAATCGCGCCAATCTAAGAGCTGGCAATTCGACAAAATACCTAGGAATTACAATTACGAACAACTTAAATTGGAAAGACCACATAGATAATATTGTGGGGAAGGCGAAACAAAGACTGTGCTTTGTTGGCAGAACACTTAGATGATGCGTCATACCCACTAAAGAGACAGCCTACATTACACTTGTCTGCCCTCTGCTGGAATATTGCTGCGAAGTATGGGATCCTTACCCCATAGGATTGACGGAGGACATCAAAATAGTACAAAGAAGGGCAGCTCGTTTCGTGTTATCGCGCAACAGAGGTGAGAGTGTTACTGATATGATACGCGAGTGTGGTGGCAGTGACTGAAACGTAGGCGGTTTTCTTTGCAGCGAGATCTATTTACGAAATTTCAATCACCAACTTTCTCTTCCGAATGCGAAAATATTTTGTTGACACCCACCTACATCTATTTACGAAAATTCAATCACCAGCTTTCTCTTCCGAATGCGAAAATATTTTGTTGACACCCACCTACGTAGGGAGAAATGATCATCATAATAAAATAAGAGAAATCAGAGCTCGAACGACAAGATTTAGGTGTTCCTTTTTCCCGCCCCCCATTCGAGAGCGGAATGGTAGAGAAGTAGTATGAAAATGCTTCGATGAACCCTCTGCCAGGCACGTAAGTGTGAATTGCAGAGTAAACATGTAGATTGTTTTTAGTATATGTTATGGTGATTGGCGTATATGCCATAGTCTAATAAAATTGTGCTAACATTCTTGGTTGTGTTGTTGTCCAAATTACAACACAAGTAACGACAAGTGTGGGATTGTTCTCCGCACTGTTTTCAGTCTCCGGTTGGTCCTCCGATGTGTCTGCGATGTCTAACAGTGCTACTGACGTGCAGGTTGATCACCAAAGGGTTCCTACTGCGGCATTGCAGCATCTCAGCCGACAGCAGGAGGCGTTTGCCACAGTGCAACAAATCAAATCCAGGTATTGGAAACGATTGCCTCTGTTTTCGCTAGTTCGGGTCTATCTCAGTCTGCGTCGCCCGCCGTCTCACCCCTTCCACCTCCTGTTTTGCCTGTCGCTACCCAGTCATTTATCTCCCACCATTTCCAGCTGCAGTGAGTCTGCCAAAGAATGGGAAACTTATGAAAAAAGCATTTTTATTCTTTTGGATTGACTGATGTTACCTTACGCCATGCTTTCTTTTTTTCTTGGTTGTTGCTTCGGATGTATCAACTCCGTTGCTGGCCCTCCTGCAGCTTATGTCTTCACTCTCTTATAATAAACATGTGTGAACTTCTTTCGAAGTACTCTTGTAACCGGACGCTTGTCATTGTCGCTTGAGATGAGTTCTACCAGTGTTGTAAGAAACCGGAACATTCTTATAATACTTGTTCAGCTAGCTTCGCGGTTTAAGTCATTGTTGTCACTTTGTCACTGACATACATAAAGAGTCACAAGCCTCTCTGCTCACGTTCAAGCATACACACACTTGAACTCTTGCGCAATCATGCCATCTGCTTGTACAGTCCTGACGATTGCGCACATTTATCCTACACACTCTCATTTTGTCTTCACTGTTTTCAGTCTCCGGTTGGTCCTCCGATGTGTCTACGATGTCGTGTGGGACGCCATTTACGAAAGACAACTAATCTAAGACACGTGCAACATGACGCAACTGGCACCGATGTTTCACGTACGTCAGGCATTCGAAACGGTTCGTCGCGTATGCTTCCGATCACGTTATGTGTTTATGTGTCCCGAACTCGTCGGGGTCACCAGCAATGTTGCGTATTTGCAATGTATGGGACAGTACACTTATCCAGATAGTATACAAAATATTTTATTTGAGACTAAGGAATCACTAACAACTACAAAAAGTAAACATATATATCTGAACTTGTCACTGAACATAAATACTTCGAACATTGTGTGGTGTCACAACAATCATCGTTGCAACATCTGATCACCACACATAACTTATAAAACATGGTTCCTGCTATGTAAGGTAGTACGTTTATTTATTTATCAATTTATTTTTTTAGCCATCGGTGGACATTTTAAAATGAATGAATGTTGTCAGTTTGTGTACATTGATATATTTATACAGTTTGCTGTTACATATAGTTATACATTGTGACATATAAGTTAGTTACAAAGCTTATCAAAACGTTACATATAGTTAAATATTGTGAAACAAAAGTTATTTACAATCATTTTGCACTAAGGAGTTCACTTATAGTGTAAAAGAAGTGTTCCTGCAAAAACATTTTAAGATGTTTCCTAAAGCGGTACATGTTATCCGTTTCTTTTATTTTCTGTGGCACTTTATTATGTAGTTTTACACCTTCATACAGGCTATTTTGAGTCTTATGTTTATTCTTCCTGTCTAGGTGAAGACAGTGACTTGTACTATAGTTATGACAACTGCTATTAGTGCTATAATTTTCTATGTTTTTCTTGATGTACACTATGGTTTGGCATATAAATTCACAAGGAACAGTTAGAATTTCTAACGTTTTGAAAAGTTCTCTGCAGTGGGCCCGCTTACTGCTTTCCGTTATATTTCTTACTGCCCTCTTTTGCATTTTAAATACAATTTGTAAATTCTGAGCACTGTTTCCCCAGAAAATAATACCATAACTGATTACTGAATGAACATAACTAAAGTATACATTCTCAAACATTCAGCACTGCATTCTGATACAAGGATTCTAAGTGCATAACATGTTGTGGATATCTTTTTCGAGAGTTCCATAGCATGTTCATTCCACTTCATTTGGCTGTCAGTGTGCAACCATAAGAATTTAGTTGTAGGTACATCATCTATGGAGATGTTATCTAGTTTTAAATTTTAGGAACTCTGTTTTCTGTTCATTGTAAAGCATATTGTATTTGTTTTCTTTATGTTGAGAGTTACTTCGTTTTCCTGAGACCATTTATGAAAATCCCTCAGCACTTCAGTAAAATTTTCCAGCAATTGTGCTGGTGTCCTCCTGGTGATTACTATGTTGCAACAATACTGGGCCCAGTACAATTCCTTGAGGGACCCCAATATTGTGGATTAGATCTATGTTTCTCAATGTACTTTGATCCACTGGAGACATGTGTGATCTTTACTGACTGTACTCTGTTTTCTAGATATGAACGAAACCATTTGAGAACCACACCATCTATGGAGATGTTATCTAGTTTTAAATTTAAGGGACTCTGTTTTCTGTTCATTGTAAAGCATATTGTATTTGTTTTCTTTATGTTGAGAGTTACCTCGTTTTCCTGAGACCATTTATGAAAATCCCTCAGCACTTCAGTAAATTTTTCCAGCAATTGTGCTGGTGTCCTCCTGGTGATTACTATGTTGCAACAATACTGGGCCCAGTACAATTCCTTGAGGGACCCCAATATTGTGGATTAGATCTATGTTTCTCAATGTACTTTGATCCACTGGAGACATGTGTGATCTTTACTGACTGTACTCTGTTTTCTAGATATGAACGAAACCATTTGAGAACCACTCCCCTTACTCCTAGTGCCTCTAACTTGTGCGACAGCTTCTGGTGGTCAACTGTATCAAATGCCTTAGGCAGGTCTGGGAAAAGGCCATTTACGTAGCTGTTCTCATCTAGTGCCCCTAAAACTTTTTTTAAATTGTGCTGTTGCAAATTCTGTACCTCTACCAGACCGAAACCATGCTGGTCATTGCAGAGGAGGTTGAATTTACTTAGATAGCTCATCTGAGACAGTTGTAAAATTACCTCTAGGGCCATTTTAATTGTTTCACATTTTAATTTTACGTTACTACACTTTGTATAGCTAGTTTTTCTGTTTTGTCGACAACTTAGACAGTTGTAAAATTACCTCTAGGGCCATTTTAATCGTTTCGCATTTCTTGTTTACTTTACTACACTTTGCATAACTAGTTTTATTTTATTTTATCAACATTCTTCACATGGCGGGAGAGGTATCGAATGATAACGTGATTTGATTAGTTCTAGTGCTTTCTCTGGTGCTTTTCAGAGATGAGAGAAGGCTTCTGTGCGTTTTCGTTTACTGCGTTGGCGACACTGCTAACACCAAAAATCTTTGTTGAATCTGTTTTGAATATTGTGTTTATGGTTGGTGTGCGTGTGTGTGTTATGTTTGGTAAGAGTTAATTGGAGGCCAGGATAAGTCTATTACTGAAATTGTGGCTCAGAAGAAACCCCATACACACTACTTTCCATTTCCGGTGAGTCTCACAGGGTGTTTATTTAGGGAAAGTTAAGTAATTTTTAATGTTAATATCAGTTTGTAAGTACTTTTTTCATTTCGAATTTAATACGACAGCGCTCTCGGGCGCTGAATGGCAGTGTAAATAATAAATTCCCGGGTGTGAGAAAACATGGGGAAACAAGAAAAGTTGCCCAATTTGTAACTAAAATAGATTATTAATCGACTAATATAGCCATTTCTAATAGTGTCATTGCCGTTGGTCAATTAGAAAAGATTTTTGAAATTTCCATTTGCACGTGCGATACAAATTAATGGTATATTATCTCGTAAACAAAATTAAAACATGATAGAAATGATTACCGACGTTGTCAAACGTATAACTGTTGTTGTTGTTGTTGTTGTGGTGGTCTTCAGCCCAGAGACTGGTTTGATGCAGCTCTCCATGCTACTCTATCCTGTGCAAGCTTCTTCATGTCCCAGTACCTACTACAACTTACATCCTTCTGAATCTGTTTAGTGTATTCATCTCTAGGTCTCCCTCTACGATTTTTACCCTCCGCACTGCCCTCCACCACTAAATTGGTGATCCGTTGATGCCTCAG
This sequence comes from Schistocerca americana, assembly GCF_021461395.2. Taxonomy (NCBI): domain Eukaryota; kingdom Metazoa; phylum Arthropoda; class Insecta; order Orthoptera; family Acrididae; genus Schistocerca; species Schistocerca americana. The sequence goes on from NC_060127.1 coordinate 57,153,994, forward strand.
AATTTGTCCTACCAACCGATCCCTTCTTCTAGTCAAGGTATGCCACAAATTCCTCTTCTCCCCAATTCTATTCAATACCTCCTCATTAGTTATGTGATCTACCCATATAACCTTCAGCATTCTTCTGTAGCACCTCATTTCGAAAAGTTCTATTCTCTTTCTGTCTAAACTATTTATCGTCCATGTTTCACTTCCATACATGGCTACACACTATACAAATACTTTCAGAAACGACTTCCTGACACTTAAATCTATATTCGATGTTAACAAATTTCTCTTCTTCAAAAATGCTTTCCTTACCATTGCCAGTCTACATTTTATATCCTCTCTACTTTGACCATCATCAGTTATTTTGCTCCCCAAGTAGCAAAGCTCCTTTACTGCTCTATGTGTTTCATTTCCTAATCTAATTCCCTCAACATCACCCTACTTAATTCGACTACATTCCATTATCCTCATTTTAGTTTTTATTTTTTCTCCATGGATTTTAATTCCTACTCTGAATTTTTCTTTTGTTTCGTTTACTGTTTGCTCAATATTCAGATTGAATAACATTGGGGATAGGTACAAACCTGTCTCACTCCCTTCCCAACCACTGCTTCCCTTTCATGCCCCTCGACTCTTATAGCTGCCATCTGGTTTCTGTACAAATTGTGAATAGCCTTTTGCTCCCTGTATTTTACTGCTGCCAGCTTTAGAATTTGAAAGAGAGTATTCTAGTCAACATTGTCAGAAGCTTTCTCTAAGTCTACAAATGCTAGAAACGTAGGTTTGCCTTTCCTTAATCTATTTTCTAAGATATGTCGTAGGGTCAGTATTGCCTCACATGTTCCAACATTTCTACAGAATCCAAACTGACCTTCCCCTAGGTCGGCTTCTACCAGTTTTTCCATTCGTCTGTAAAGAATTCGCGTTAGTATTTTGCAGCCGTGACTTATTAAACTGATAATTCGGTAATTTTCACATCTGTCAACACTTGCTTTCTTTGGGATTGGAATTATTATATTCTTCTTGAAGTCTGAGGGCATTTCGCCTGTCTCATACATCTTGTTCACCAGATGGTAGAGTTTTATCAGGGCTGGGTCTCCCAAGGCTATCAATAGTTCTAATGGAATGCTGTCTACTCCTGGGGGCTTGTTTCGACTTAGTTCTTTCAGTGCTCTATCAGACTCTTCACGCAGTTTCGTATCTCCCATTTCATCTTCATCTACATCCTCTTCCATTTCCATACTATTGCCCTCAAGAACATCGCCCTTGTATAGACACTCTATATACTCCTTCCACCTTTCTGCTTTCTCTTCTTTGATTAGAACTGGGTTTATATCTGAGCTCTTGATATTGATGCAAGTGTTTCTCTTTTCTCCAAAGGTTTCTTTAATTTTCTTGTAGGCAGTATCTATCTTACCCCTAGTGATATACGCCTCTACATCCTTACATTTGTCCTCTAGTGATCCCTGCTTAGCCATTTTTGAGATATTTGTATTATTTTTTGCGTGCTTCATTTACTGCATTTTTATATATTCTCCTTTCATCAATTAAATTCAGTATCTCTTCTGTTACTCAAGGATTTCTATTAGCCCTCGTCTTTTTACCTACTTGGTCCTCTGCTGTCTTCACTATTTCATCTCTCAAAGCTACGCATTCTTCTTCTCCTGTATTTCTTTCTCTCATTCTTGTCAATCGTTCCATAATGCTCTCCCTGAAACTCTCTACATGATTTCAACTTCTATACCATCACCAGCAAAATAATGCTGGATACGTGACAACGAAATCGATCCTTCGAACTGTTTTGATTATTGACGTTTGTTTGTAATGTGTATTAACAAATTACCACGTAGTTAAGTTCTATGATATGTATACAGCTTCTCATAATCTGTTGGGTTACATTGTCTGATTTTCACGTTGGAATGTTCAAGAGCAGCGTATGTTGAAAATTGGTAAACGCACTGTATTTTTCATTCTGGCTTTTGATTTCCAACAAATTATTCAGATAAGAACTTTGTTTTCTGCTTCAGGTGGTGAGCAACATTTCTGGGTCATGGATCGGAAATATAATCAGTGAGTATTGATTTCAACATAAGTCTTTAAGGAATCCCAATTCTATTTGCAGTAAAAGTTATATTTCTTATAAAAACAGAAGCAATCATTTTGCAGTAGGCCTATTACATATGGCACTAGTTCTAAGAGTTGTCATTTGCATTGTGGTGTTAACAAAGAAGTAATGTGACTTATGAGTGTCAGTGGAAGAAGTGATAACAGTACTGACACACAAGAAAATTGTGTGTGGTTTATGTTAATTGCTGTATTGATGGGCCATAGGCTTTCAATTTTTTTTTTTTATTTATTTATTTTTTTTTTTTATCAAATTTCTAAGATTCCCAGACTGGCTGCAATATTAAGGAATCTACCAGATGTGTATTGTAAGGCACTTCTTTTGTGGATGTATAACATTTCCTTAATTTTCCTCCAGTTGATCTCACTCTAACATCTGCTTTTCCTACAATTTGTTTTATGTGGTCAAGGACAATCTGCTGAGTTCTTGAAGGCCCTGGAACTAATCAAAATGTGACCCAACACTTAGTAGGCTCGTATTTATTTCATTATACAACAGTGCAAAACTGTATTTAATGCCTTTTGGAAGTCCGGAATGTGGGTTCATCAGGGGCACAATTGTAGTTGGCGCACTGAATTTCGTAGGTGAAGAGAGTGAGGTGAGTGCAGTATCACTGTGTCCATGTTGATTTTTACAAAGGAAATTATCACTGTCCAAACATCATATAATGTGAGAGCATAAAACATGTTGCGTAAGGGTCAGTCCAAATGAAATCGTCCAATAAAAATTAAGTTGGTTGCTTGACCATTTCTAAGTACTTTGATTTTTTTTATATGTGATTACGGTATAACTGAGAAGTTCAAAGCAGTTTTTTTAAAAAAATTTACCTTTCATCTTTACTGAATGGCAGCCATTTTGGTTTGTAAGCACATGATGATGATTCAGTTTAGAGACGTTAGCAAAATTATGAATATCACTGCACTGGGTTAAGTTACAACATTGCAATTGACATGATTGTTTTTAAAAAAGTGACCCCTACAACATTGTCTATTGCACAAAATAACCAGTCAATATGACTTCCGAAGTTTGGTATCCAAATTTTCAAAAATCCTCTTTTTCAGCCAAAAAATAACAAACAAGGAGTGATTTATGAGAGTCTGCTTTTTTTTATAGTTAGATATCGTACACTGCCAGCCTCGTATAGAGAAAGAACATTTACAAATGTCCCCTTAATTTTTATGAATTTTTGAAATTTGAAAATTTTCATTTTTTGTAAAGTTTGGGGCTAGTTATCTCAGGTGGGACTGAATATAAAAATATGATTTTTGCACAGTTTGTACACCTATGTGATAACAACATACTTTAAAAATTTTGACATTGATATCTAACTGTGAACAAAGATATGAATTTTTGAAAATGAGGAGATAATTTACATTACTCTAAAACTGATCTTATGCCTGTTGTCTATTCATGTGTGATATTGGCAGGATATAATCAATTATTATTGAAGTAAGGTACTGAATTATATTTAAAAAAGTAGAAACATCACTGAAATTAACGCATATATTATTTTGACATACTTAAAATAAAGAATTTCAATTAACATCCTTCAAGATGCAACTGTTCCTAAACCTTGTGGTGAACGTTAAGAACACTTATTTCTTCAGACAGCTTTTGTGATATTCCGTCCCAGTTGCTGTGGTAAGGTCAAGCACTGAAAGTTTCCTTAAAACGTTTTTCATTGGTCTCCAAACTTTGTTACTAGTAGATTTCTTGAGTGATTTTCTTAGGCCAGCAGGGTGGTATAAATGTACAAAAACATCATTGTTTTCCAAACTTATTATTTCAGCCTCTGCAAGCCACCACTGTCCATCATTCACACATGCCACTATTTCATTCAACGTTTGCAACAGAGATGTAATTTTACTGGCGCAATGATCCTGATAAATTTCAGTTTCTTATGTTACATTGCATCGAACTAAGTTTTCTGCAATGCCAAGGAATTGTGGAAACGCCTTGTTCCTTTTATTGCTATAGGCCCTTCAGTTTTCAAATGTGGTTTGAAGGTTGTTTTCATATGCAGAACCAGTTCTTTCTTGATCAGAAAATAGGTAATGCCTTTAATATTATCCTTGCAGAAGACATACATGTGCTGGACTGTGATAATTTGGTCTGTGGTTGATCTTTGTAGGCTGGCTTTACTTACTTCACGTTTTGTTGTACCTCCTACTCCATCACATGCATTTTTACCATGGCAAGATTCAAATAAGTGCCACTCTGCCTCCAACCCAAAGTCTACTTTGTGGTTGCACAAATTTGAAAAATTCTTTTTGCTCCAGTACTGACTACCACTTCCATTTGAAAAGTATATCAGCTTCTCAACCTTGGGAAATTTTCTTTTACGTAATTTTTTACATACTTTTGAAATACATGTACAGCCAAAGCATTGTGCTCCAAGTAGTTACTTAGAATGCAAAGTGAAGAACTACACACCTCATCTTTCTCATTTTTGAAGTAGATAATAAATGGATGCACTGTTGCCTAGTCATCGACCCAGTGATACCCTTGTATTGCATCCTGAATTACAAATGTAAAATTTTCTGCAAAATCAGCTAGCACTATGCATGAAGTTGTGCTTTTTTGTCCTTCAAAAACTTACTTTGGATTTTAGAAACATAGTGGTGACTTTTGAGTTTTTGTAAGTTATCAGTTAGAGATTCCAAGCACTCTTCCTGAGATTTAACCACTGTTATCATTTCTGCCCTGTCAATTGTGACCCACTGTTTGAAAGTAATACTGTCTGGCATTTCCTCATCATATTCGTGAAACAGTTCAATAACAGTTTTCTTACCAGGCCATTTATTACAGAAACTCATCACGCAGTCATTACTGTTAGCGTCACAGACCATTAAATGTAGTAACTCTCTGTAGTTAAGATCACTGAGTTTAGCACCTGCAATCATCAGTTTGACATTTTGATGATATAACCAAACACATACAGAGTGTGTCCCTGAGGATCCAACCAAAATACACCACGTAGGGCGGAGGTCGCAAAATTTTGACCTTCCAATTTTGTGTTCAGGATGAGAATTTCTGCTTTGTTACTTTAACTCCATTTATAACAGCTCTTTTCCTATCCTTTCAACCTGGGCACATTTTACTGTTTTCATCATCTTCAAAAAACTGCTGGATCTTTTGAATTGTTTCTTCACTTGTACGTACTCCTTTCTTCTTTTCTAAAATTGGAAGAATGCCTTGCTCTTTCACTAATTTTTGGGTTAGTTTAACCAAATGATGAGAAACGTTGAATTCATGAACTATTTTTTTCTCTTGACCATGAGTCAGGGAGCAAATTTAAATTTTGACTTTGTCCTGTTTAGATGTCACTGAAAATTTAGTTTTTAATTTCTCTATTAAGCTCAAATATTCGGTGTCAGATGATGCTGGTGGTAGGTTTTCTTCTTCTTTAGAAATAATGTTGGTATCTGTATTATCAAAGAACGATTCCAAGTCTTTTCTGATTTTGTCTGAAATTTGTTGTATCTTATTTTCAATAATTGCTTTTCTTTTTCTGCTACTTAATTTTATTATTTTGGAGGCAGGAGATACGTCTAACTTAGAACAAGCAAAATCCAATATGCTAAGCGCTTCCTTATTAGGAATATAAATGTCATTAACAACATTACATGATTCTGGTTCTGGATTCAATACAAATATTTTTGAGTAATAATGTGCGCACAGGGAATTTGCAGGAATCACATTACGTTTCACTTGGGAAGCTGGGCTAACTCTCACATAATAAGGACAAATGTTAAAGTTTTATTTCCCTCAAACCTTTAGTAATAGGCTTTTTATGAATTTTAAGTGGATCACAGCACTTTCTTCCAAAAATGTAGTTGTACTTCAGAATATATTTCTTCTCATGATACTCGCACATGATGTTACAGAAGAACTTACTAGAAATTTAAACAAAGTTTGTCTAACTTCATCAAAGTCATTGACATTTTTCAAGTTTTTTGAAACTGAACCGTTAACTGTTTTGTGACATACATAACTTGCTATCTGTCCAACAGAGCACTGTTCATCCATGTTATTGCATTCCAGTCAATATCTCAAAATTAATTACAAATTGCACACAAACAAAGCACATAACACATTCTACACTCTGGATGAAGTATGTACATCCACTCTAACACAGGTTTCAGAACAGACTGACTACAACAATGCCACACCCAGCAATAATGTACTTCTGCAATGCCACACTCAGCAATAATGTACTTCTTTATTGACAATAAACCTCAACGTAAATGGGCCTTTTTTTTTTTTTACTGTAGAACAAAAGCGAAAGCTCGGATTGTTAAGTATTGCATTATTAAAAATAAATAAACTAAATGAATATTGGGTGATAGAATAAACTAATTATATGTCACAATTAAATTTTATTACAATGAAACAATAAACCATTTAAATAGGCAACAGCCATAAGATCAGTAGTAGAGTAATGTGAATTATTTCTTTGTTTTCAAAAATTCATATCTTTGTTCAGTCAGATATCAATGTTGAAATTTTTGCAGTACGTTGCTATCATGTAGGTGTACAAACTGCGCAAAAACCATATTTTTATATTCAGTCCCACCTTAGATAACGAACCCCAAACTTTACAAAACTGAAAATTTTCAAATTTCAAAAATTCATAAAAAATTAAGGAAACATTTGTAAGTGTTCTTGCTGTATATGAAGCTAGTAGTGTATGATATCTAACTACAGGAAAAAAATAGATTCTCATAAATCACTCCTTGTTTGTTATTTTTGGGCCTAAAAAGTGGATTTTTGAAAATTTGGGTGCCAAACTTTGGAGGTCATTTTGACTGGTTATTTTTTAATTTAGGGTATTATGTGTAATAGACCATGTTGTAGAGGACCCTTTTCAAAAACAATCATGTCAATTGTAATGTTGTAACTTAACCCAGTGTAGAGATATTAAAATTTTCGTTAATGTCTCCAGACTGAAAAATAGTTGCGCACCTACAAATAAAAATGGCCGACATCCAGCAAAGGTGCGAGATAAATTATTTTAAAAAACTGTTTTGAACTTCTCAAGCATAGGGCAATCACATATATTAAAAAAATTAAAATATTTAAAAATGGTCAAGCAACCATCGCTGGACCACTTCATATGGATTGACCCATAATTCTACAAAATACTGACATCTCAGCAATATCAGTTTGTAATTATGTGCATTTGTTGGATGACCCCTCATGAAAACAGGAATGACCAGCAACTTTTTCCAGTGGCTTGGTACCCTCTGTTTCTACGATCCACAAGTCTTTCACTGTTGAACATGTTTAGTTTATTTTCTGTTCTGCAATCTCTTAGCTCAGTTATACAATTTCAACTTTCATCCGGTTGTTCAAAGAAGAAATTGAATTATGACCTCCCACAATTAAACCGTTTTTGATCCTAATTTCAGTTTTCTCTCTGTCATTGTTTTTGTGCCACTATGTTCCCTGAACAACCGAATAGATGATTTTGATCAGCTTGTTGCCTTTTTGTAGGAACAAAATTTCTTAAATTTTTAATCCAGTTAGCTTTTGTCAATTAGGTTTTGACTTTTCTTAAATCTTGGACTCAACTCTGTTTGTCGTCATAGCTATTGAACCACAATGGGTCATTCCAATTCCTCATAACCTTCCCGCAGCACGTACAAGTCTAAGGCTCGTTGTGCAATGCTTTTGAATTTGACGCATTTTTGCTCCACATCTTCAAGCCTAGACCTGAATGTTTGGTGTTGATTACTCAGATACTCTGCAGTGTGTCTCATGTCATTCTTCTTCAGAAAAATTTTTTCCTATCTTTCGTAAAGCCTTTATAATATCAATTTAATTGATATTATTACAGTTTCATTATCACTCATAATGTCATCTACGTTAACTGATTCAGAAAGTTGGAGTCTATTAGTTTTTAGTATGTCTGAGGCATTGCCCACATGAGTCTGTTTTCCATTGGCTTAAAAGTCATTTTTAGACAACACATTCAAAACAATGTCACTCAAATCCCTGTGCTTGGCACCAGTTTTAATCACATGACATTCCCACTCTGTAGATGGCAAATTACAGTCTCCCACTATGACACCAGCATGAACAGCAAAGTTAATCATAGCATTCTTCAACTCACTCTGAAGTGATCTGACACTACACCACCTGATGGAGGTGGTCTGTAAAAGCATTCAGTGACCATATTCGACCCACCTTTGATGCTTAACTTCACTCAAATTTTTTCACTTTCCTGTAATATCCTCAGTAGATGTTATAGAGTTCTTGACAGCAATTAATATGCTGCCACTATCAGTATATAACCTGTCCGTGCAGTATATATTCCCATCTGAATTCAGGATTTTGCTGCTCGTCAGTACAGATTTCATGTCGATTTCATTTCTTGATATTATGTGGGAATTATTACCTGTAGTTAGCGATTCTGGTTCTGGGAGCTTAGCATGGACGTTCCTGCAGAATATCATGTTAACAGTTCCTCCTTTTGATGTCCAAGGACAAAAGGTCTTACCTGAGATAATGTAACTGATAGATATTTGATTCCGGCAGGCAGTTTGTCATTGATCCTGAGCAGGTTTTCTTCTAACTTAAAAATCCATGTGTGTATGCCACCTATATTCTGCTATCCGGGTAGCCATTTCTGTTGTGCAGTGCACCACTGACATATTGAAAGGGGCTTTCCCATTCTCTACCTGATAGTGGAAGTCAAAAATGTTGCATGGAAAAAATGAAAATGATCGTATGGCACTGTTGGCCGGGAGACCCTATTCAGGGGAGTTCGGTCACCATATTGCAAGTCCTTTTTAGGTGACGCCACACCGGTGACTTGCGAGTCAATGATGATAAAAATGATGATGAAGGAAACACAACACCCAGTCCCCTACCGGGAATCGAACCCGGGCACCCTGCGTGGTAGGCAGTAACGTTACAGCTACGCTATGGAGGCAGACAAAAGTTGCATTCTAGATTGTCACAGAATCATCTGAGTGTGTGGTTTAGACCTTCTGCTCAGCTGCAAAGTAGAAGACTGTGATCAATTCCGAGTATTGTGCTGCAGATAATGAGAACTGCATTTGCACCCAGTGTGTGATGCTAGCTGCCTTCATCAATACAGCCGCCTATCTCAAGTATCTGAGAATGAGTTCAGGTGCCAGGCATCATTTGTGCTGACATGAGCTGCCTTTAGCATCCAGTTGCACCCACAGCATTCAGTGGTCACCAGCAAAGTCTCCTATAGAGTGTCTTGGATGATACCTCCAAGCAGACAAACCTAGTGCACACTGGCATTCTTTCCCAACCAGCCTCCTGTTTCCCTGAGGTGCTCCATTACCTGCCTAATGTGGGAGCTCCTGATGATGAACACACCCACATTTCCCTGAGGTGTTCCATTACCTGCCTAATGTGGGAGCTCCTGATGATGAACACACCCACCCTCTGTGATTTTCTGGGTTCAGCAGCATCTCATACCTCTTGATAAAGACTGAGCGAGGTGGCGCAGTGGTTAGACACCGGACTTGCATTCGGGAGGACGATGGTTCAATCCTGTGTCCAGCCATCCTGATTTAGGTTTTCCGTGATTTCCCTAAATTGCTCCAGGTGAATGCTGGGATGGTTCCTTCCAAAGGGCACGGCTGACATCCTTCCCCGTCCTTCCCTGATCCGATGCGACCGATGACCCCGCTGTCTGGTCTCCTTCCCCAAACAACCCAACCCTCTTGATAAAACATAAGTGGGTAGCTCCACTATCAGTTCCCGTATTCGCTTTCCAGCCATAGATACGTGATCCGTACACTGTTCGCCAGTCACCAGCTAATAGCAATGATAGCAACAGTCCTTGCTGGACTGCAGCTTTTGATCTGAAATGGCTTAGTTTGGCCATAACTGACAAGAAAAGTTAGATAGAAACATGATCTAACTGCTTTGTTCATAAAATTAATAACAATGTTGCCCTATTCATATGTTATGTTAGTTTTTTTATCAACAAACACCTACCCCCATTGGGATTTATTAGGGATAATTGGCCAGTTAAGTTGCCTGTGTGTTTCACATCCAGTTTGAGAATTTTAGAATTAGAAAGGATCTGCATTCAAGAAAGATGTTTTGTCCTTACAAGTCATTGGATTACCAAATGAAACTGGATCATTTCTTGTTTCCAGAAAGTAATATTGTATTCAAAATTTGGTGCGGTAGAAATAAGGCAATGGCTGTCTCGGAAAATGTTCTGGGGCCATATATTCAAGGTGGTGCCATAGGCAAGCATCATAAAGCCTTTTCTTTCCCTGTGCCCTCAGATGCTTCAAATTGAGGAAAACTTTTCCTTACACAGTTCAGTATTTTGCTGTTTACCAAGGGATATGTCGGAGATTCCTAGATTTCTATGAAGACTCCCGAGAAACTCATCTGAATCAAGTATGTGCATTCAGTGCTGATAGTACTCCAGTGAACTGTAGCAAAAACATTTGGTTTTTGTCTTACTGAAAAATAAAAATTCATCTACAACTTTTGTAGCCCTGTCTTCCTCAGTTGCGTGTAATATTTCGGTATATTTATAATTTTTACTTAGGGACCGTCTGACAGCAACTGTATAAAACACAATTTTAGTGCCATGCATGTGTCACCTTTATTTTCTGCAAGGCGTCATCAGTGATTGTGTGGGCGATTTCCTACATATTACGCTCCTGTTGCGTTTTTGGTGTTGTTCTTCTTCTTATAAATGCCGATTTGCGGTTTTTTCCCCACATTTCACAGCACTATGTACTGAACACTTGTTTCGATGCAATGTTTTGGTTTCTGTTGCTGACTGTCAGACATGGCACTAAAATTGTGCTTTATTCAGTTGCTGTCAGACGGTCCATAAGTAAAAATTATTAATATACTGTAAAAATCCATCTGTTTTGAGAGCTAACTGCAACAGTTATGCCATAAGTACTACTGTAAAACTTGGTCTCAAAACATTTCATTATGATCTAGAGACATTAGTTCTCAAAATCGTCAGTGAATTTGGTACCTCTGCATCAAATGTTCAGTCACAGAGAGAATTTTCAGAACTTGTGGAGCTAGAGTTTAAGGAAATATTACGAGACATCCGTACAAGATGGCTCTCGCTATGTCCTGCAGTTGCCAAAATTGTCTACTGCTGGCCTGCCATCAAATCATATTTTATTTCAAAGGGCAAGGAAGATTGTTCAAGATGAATTTGGCAGTTTGCGACATCAAATGGGGAGCACGATGCTTAAGAAACTGAACATTCACTTCATGAATACTATCTACATTTTCTGCTGCATATTTTGTCCCTGTTTGAAACTGCTGTTAGAAAAGTAGAAAATGGCTTAGTTACCTCTGTTGAGTTGGACGTTTTATTTTTGTGTTAACACAGTATTAAAACTTAATTTTTGATATGTTCGGAAGTTATAGGTACAACGTTGTTGTATTACTTATGATACTTGTAGTAAACTATGAGCATGTTCATCGTTCTGTGTGATCGAGAAGTTCTCCAGCCCAGTGTTTCCAGAAAGGTGGCACCCTAGGTGTACTTCTTGTAAAGTTCAAGTTTAATAGTGTTTCATTTAGCATAATGTTTCCATTACTGCTACTGTGTTTTAATCCATAACTGCTTTCTTAAGTCTCATGTTACATTTATCCTTAACAGTTCTAATGTTAAAATCAATAACTGGCGTTCTGACATAAATTTCCTCTAAATGATGTCATGGCATTCTACAATGTTTGTTATTCACAGAAAACAGTTTTATGATCATAAAACCACAGAAGATCTTAAGTATGTTATCTTCTGTGTGCCAACCTTAACCAATCGCCTTCCAACCTACTAATAATCTCTCTAATTTCAGCTTATATTAAATATTTATGAACTTTTACTGATGACAGTAATTTATGTTGTGCTGTAAGGTGTTTTTTATAAAAAAAAAGAAAAAAAAAAGAAATTTTTACACATTGTTTTGTAAAGTAATACCTTTTTATAAAACATTGTAAAGTGATTTCCACATTTACTGATGAAATTGTTTTATATGCTGTAACAGTGAATATTGTGGTTGTAAACAAAAACAAACTGTGCGTGTACCACGTACCTAGCGCGGCCTAGCGGTTTAGTCCACTTGGCTTTAATTTTACTTTGGTAGCAGTTCGCACTTGTCTCGTGATTGAGATATGACTGACATAACACTAGTAAGCTAGGAAGCCATATTCTAGTCATTGTACTATCTCTTATCATTGGTTTTGTGTTGGCCTTTGAAAATGACAGAAATTTGAAATATGTAAGGTCATTGGAAAATTAAAAGTATGGTCAAGACATAAGAAAAGTTATTAAAAGTGCATCCAAATGGCCTTGACATCTCACAGCATTTTCATGCAAACTGGAGCTAATCCAAGAGACATGCATGAATGGACAATGTCGCTGTGCAGAAGTAAACCACTTTAATCAGCTCACTTTATTGTACTCCCTCCTATAATCACAAAATATTTCTCTTGTAACTCACTAATAAATCAAAATCAGCAAACAAAACAATGATTTCAATTTTGGTGTTAGAAATTCATTGCCTGTCTTCCCGCCCCGCATTGGTTATGTCAAAGAATCATCCCTTTTGCTATGCGAACCAACTTGTTACTAACGTCAGAGCAGTAGATAAGCACCACCATGACTGCCACTGTCTCTGATCTAGACTGTAGCCAAACCAAACAGGTAAACCTTAATGAATTATTGTGGATCACTGGGATATATTTCTCGTGATAGTTTCAACCCTTTATTATCACACATCCTTTAACTACTATTCATGCTTTGAATCTAAAAATGGCTCGTTGGAGATTGTTTTGAATTATGAAAATCTATTGGGTGTCTATTGGGTTTATATCTGAAGGTACAATTGACTGATTTTCAGCAAATGATTGGAGTTATTCTTCAATTGCCTGAAACCATCTGTACTGTTCTTTATATCTTCCTTCTGATGATGACAGATCTGAATTCTCTGTGTTTTTAGAGTAATGGACCATGTAATCATTCATCCTTATCGTTTTTGGAACTTTTTATGATCTTCTGAACATTTGAATGTTATGAAGATGCAAAATTTTTATTTGTGTCTGATAAATTTAGACCTTCTGAACGTAATTTATAGAATAAAATATCTTTGTTTCTCATTATTCTCATCAACAGTATTATGAATAGGATAATTTGCTTCTCACCATAAAGGTGACACATTGAGTTGCACACAGGCACAAGAAAAAGACTGTTACACATTGAGCTTTTAGCCAAAGCCTTCTTCAGATAGAAAACACACACATATTCACACAAGCAAGCACACCTTACGTGTCTAAAGGCTTTAGAGTGGTTAGTTGAAGAAGCATCAAAATTTCTAGTCAATATTTAATATTATTTTGGCAGTTGGCCTATTCCGTGGGAAGAACCTGAACAAATGTGGTAGTTCAATTTTCCGCATCACAAGTTTTTGAGGCATGCAGCTACTAGGTGGCTTACTTTAGGACCTTCAGCCAGTAGGATTTTGGAACATTTGGATGGTATTCAATATTACATTCTTAAGCATGTAACTCAAAAAAAAAAAAAAAAAAACGATTTTGCTAGTAAAATGCTATTGTAAATGCTTTTTAAAAAAACATCAATGACAGCAGAACTTGATTTGCAGTAACTTCATACGACATTTTCGAAGCCAAATACTTATGATTCACAAGCTTCATCCATAAACAGAAAATGTACTTCAAATCTTTTTGGCTCGTGTTTTGAAGGTTTCAGCTTTGAGAAAAATTGGGACTATTTCTGAAGTTCTTCGTAATGATTTCTTTAGAGTGAATAATCTGCTAGCTCTTGAACAACTAGTTGTTTGTGGGCAACTGACTGAAGAGCATAGTAGACTGGAAGAGCAGGACAAGTTGTTGTTTCTAAAAGATGCCCAGAAACATTAAATTGCAGCTTGCAGAAGTGATTGAAAAACATATTTATGAAGTGCACCAATGAAACATTTTAGGTTTTTAGACCCCAAAGTAAGAATAAAGACAAGAAGCTGCAGTGATACGTTAAAGATTGCAAAAAGGATGCCATTTGATGTCCAGCAAGATTACTTATTAGATGAATGGAAGGTTCTACAGTTTGAAAAAGATGGTCCGTCTTTAGACAACAAAGATATTGACAATTACTAGCAGCAGCAGATCTCAGAAAGACTCATCATACATAGAGTGGAAGTAACCAAACTTCCAAATTTGTTAAGGGTTCTCTCTTCCACTGTCCGATGGAGATGTGGGCATAGAGAGAAGATATTCCATTTTGAAGCGCACATTAAGATAAGATAAGACAAGGCAGTGATGATCAGAAGATTTGCAAGCAGTGTTTTGACAGTGAGGCATTTTTGGGACAATTCCCCCATTTTTCTTTCTGTGACCATTGGCTGACAGCTCATTAAGTATGTATATCAAGCACATGCAAATTATACTGCTTATTAGGAAGAATGTGAAAGGAAAATCTAGAAGTGTAGATTAAAAAGGTGAATAACATGAAAAATCAATTGACTGTGAGGCAGCTGCTCTGAAACAAAGAAAAAATAACTTCAACTGTCTAAAGAGGCTGGATACGAGCTCTCGGAAGCTTCAGCTATACTAAAGAAAAAACTGAAAATGATTTAAAGGTGACAAAATTGGCCCAGCATGTACTTGAGGGTGTACAGTTTGTGAAAATAGAAGAAAGGGCAAATGAAAGGAAGGTAGAAACCAATCAGAAAAATCAGGAAAAACAAAATCTAATATGATTACATCATTTCTTTCTCTGATTCCTGAGAAACAGTAATCCAATAATAATTTGTTGATCTTTTTCCAGCATTGAAGTGCAGAAAATCATTAGTTGTAAAAACATAATGTAGATTTGGTTTGTGAACTACTATTACAAGTATTGAATCATCAATATCGAATTACCAATGGTTAAAGGTTAATAAATCTGTATGAAGGGAAAGATGGCAACACCACATCCAGGATCATAATAAGAGATTTATTATAGTCTTAATTGGCCATTTTGGTTGGAGATTATCAAAAATGCTAACAATTCATCTATGCCATACTGTTTATTGAAATAATTTATCCCTTCTTAATCACCTTTTTGAAATACTTTATCACCATTTTCATATATTTTGTCATCTTTCTCACCTTTTCCAAGTGCCACCCTGGTTCCTTGCTGTGACTGCGGCAAATACACAATAGTATGGCTGGCTCATTTCTTCGCAGATATTCAAACCGGCAATATATCACAATAATTAAAATGGTCTAGGATAATCTCTTTATTAAAATCTGGGAAACCAGTTGATAGCCCTGAGCTACAGACTCTGCTATCTGTGATCTACAAGCTACTGGAACAAATTATCCATAATAGAATTAATACAAGATTACTTGAAGCAATCTAGGTCAAACAAGCAGGCTTCCAGCCAAAATGAAACTGCACATATCAAGTTCTGTCATTCATGACCTACATGGAGGCAGGATTTCAAAGAAAGCTTAAAACTGCAGCTGCATCCATTGGCTTATCAGCAGCGTCTGACGCAGTGTGGCGAGAAGGCGTGATATGTGAGATTCTTCACATAACTCCTTGCAGACCAACCACTTGCCTAATCAACAGTGTGTTAAATGATCAACTGTTCCAAATACTCATGAGAGTCAATGCCAGCTTGTCAAGAAAATTAAAAAAAAAAAACATTCTACCACAGGGATCAGTCATTGCTCGACTTCTCTTCGACTTGTACGTTGCAGACTTGCCAAAACAAAACTGAGGAAGTTTGATTAACCGGATGACTGGGTGCATTCAACTTTAATTGAACAGTCAGAAGAAATCCTAAGGGAGGATCTAGATGCAGTGGTAAAATATCTTTACGAAGGGAGACAGCAACCAAACGCCACCAAAATAGAGGCTTCCTGTTTATACATAAATAAGAAACTTGCCAGAACAAAAACTTGACATACAATTTGAAAACATTACATTCACTCGTAATAAAATACCAAAGTACCTGGGGGTAACTCTTGATAGAAGTCTGTCTTTCGGAGAGAATCTAACAAAAACAGGTGAAAAACTGAAAACAACAAACAGTGTTATTCAAAAGCTATGTGGTACAACAAGGGGAGCATCAGCATCTGCACTTCATTCTTTTGCTGTGGGACTTATCTTCTCAAGTGCCGATATTGTGCCCCAGTTTGGCTAAGCAGCACATATGCACAAAAGATAGATGTTCAGCTAAATAATACCATGAGAATGACTGCTGGCATTTTTAAATAAACACCTACAGATTGGCTGCCAGCACTAAGCCACATTCCACCAACTCAATTACGTCACTTGAATGCTCTCACGAATAAGTACAAAGAGGTAATGAATAATAAAAAAAATCTATCAATCCATCAAAGTGTGGATGATGCAAACTGTGACAGACACTGCTGTAGATGACCACTGACAATAATGGCAAGGGTTGCTGTGGAAGATGAGTTCAACATTACTAATGGGTAGACTGAAGAATGGACTGGACAACAAAATAATAATATGCTGTGTATCACCCAAAAATTACAGGTATTTGACTTGCCACACAAAACGTGGGCAATGCTAAACAGAATTAGTACCCAACACGGCAGATGTGTACAGTTTTTATGCAAATGGGGTAAGCAGCCATCCCCGCTTTGTGATTGCAGAGAACCAAACACCATCAGGCACATTACAGAATAATACACCACAAGAGCGGAGGATGGTGGACTAGAAGATTTCCTATTGGTGACTCCAAAGTCAATAGATTACATAAATGCCCTAGATGTTTGTTTATAAGATTTTATATTGTAAATAATATGTTCTACACACACTGTATTTTTTTCCAGTGTGTCAAAAACCCATACAATAAACAAACACATATGCCATGGCAGTGACGGGTTCATGTCCCATTTGTCACTTCTTACACATTTTTTACTACGTCTAGTGGAGATGGCAAACTGTTGATGACTCGTATTGTCTTGGATCCTGATGCTTATTGACCATACATGCAGAAACATGAAAATTATTATGCTCAAGCAGAATTTTTGAAAAGAGAACATTTTTGTATTACATACACTTACTTAACAGTTAAATTCATCAGTATTTTGTGTGCTTGCCATTCACCTTTATTAACAATTCAGTTCTCTTTCACGTGCTTTCTATTGAAACTGGACAAAAATTTTCAATACGGCATCACAGCGCTATAATTGCGTAAACATCTCAATAAGACACATGTTCAGGGTCAATAATTTAGTCATTGACAGGCACACACAAGAGAAAGAAAACTTGATAGCTTTCAAAATAAATCCTTGATGTGCCAGAGTCCACACACACACACACACACACACACACACACACACACACACACACACACACACACACACACTTTTCTATCCTTATGTTGTGTGGCAAATATACGGATACAGTTGTGTGCATGCGTGCTCGTGTGTTGGAATGGAATATGCGATAGGTGATGGTACATTACGATGTTGTAAGGAGGTTGGCAATTAAGTAATGTCTTGCAGTTGCCATAGTTTGCTTTGTAACTGCCGCTTGGATGGCTATGAACAGATCCTCAGGCGTCAGACTGTGTTCTTGAAGCTACTCTGCTTGTAACAGCTGAAAAGTAGGCTCAAATTTCCAAATACTGCCCAATGAACTCAACACATCTTCTTCTTGTACACGCATATAGTGTACCTCTGTTATAATTTTTCATTCCATATTATGTGCATCTCGGAATCAGATATTATAATTGCTCTCAATAGAGTTTCATCTATCTTATCAGCTCGCTGTCTCTTAGCCAAACTGGATTTCCTTGTCTCCCGTGACATTAGTGGAATTGTTACGAGCTCCAAGTCTCTTGGGTCCACAGTGAGTCTCCTAGGCAGAACGCCAGCAACAGGGAATAATTTCCTGAACAGCAAGTGTCAGCCTCACTCACATCAGGTGCACAAGAAAACAGAAAATTTCCCGCACAATATGCAGCTGCATACTGACTACTAAACCACTAATAAAAACACTTACTAGAAGTTACGATCAACCTTTGTTGGTTGGAAGGACTGGTTTCGCAAAATAGAGCTTTGATGATATTTATGACAATATTAGTGACCGGAATATCTTGTGATTGCGGTTTCAGCAAATCAAAAATGACAAAAACTACTTACTGTCAATAGAATGTGAAACGACTGCTAAATTTGACTTAGATAACATAATTGATAAGTTTGCTTCACCTAAAGCGAGGAATTGCAGGAATTACTATCGATAGAATGTGAAACGACTGCTAAATTTGACTTTGATGACATAATTGAAAAGTTTGCTTCACCCAAAGCAAGGAATTGCAAAGTAAAATTATAATAAAAACACGATTCCATGAAAGGTGTATTTTCCCAACTCCACTTGTTATTATGCATCATACTAAAACCAATGTGCAGTTGCTGCCAGAAATGATTAAATGTATATTTTGTTTTACTTTCAACTGTTTTAGACAGTTTATACAACTTGTAATTTATATACTGCAATAATACATTTAATTTGTAGTTCACAGTATATTATATCAATCTGGTTTGGTTAAGCAGTATTATTAAACCTAATTACAAAAGTGTATGATTTGCTGAATCTCTGTATAAAAATTGCTGAAAGGATTATTTACAGGTGGCAGGGGTGTAGTGAGTTTTCTGTGAACATTGGAGGCACAGATGGGTACTTTATACTTTTACATGCTGGTCCTGAAATGTTGATGGTGCCTTCCTTATGTCTTTGAGAGTTTGGATGGGTCTGCATTCAATTTTTCAACTCAATTTAATCTTTTGTCTACATTTTCCTTGTGGAACAAAATGATAGTCTTCCTCATTATTTAATATCTGACTTTCACACTATTTGGATATTTGCACCCTTTTGCTGTCTCTCTCTCTCTGAACAGCATATTTCTCGTTATAAGACATTTGCAGAGGCAAGTTTTGCAGGGGAAAGGTCACTTTTCAGTCAACAATCTCAAAAATTTATACACTCCTGGAAATTGAAATAAGAACACCGTGAATTCATTGTCCCAGGAAGGGGAAACTTTATTGACACATTCCTGGGGTCAGATACATCACATGATCACACTGACAGAACCACAGGCACATAGACACAGGCAACAGAGCATGCACAATGTCGGCACTAGTACAGTGTATATCCACCTTTCGCAGCAATGCAGGCTGCTATTCTCCCATGGAGACGATCGTAGAGATGCTGGATGTAGTCCTGTGGAACGGCTTGCCATGCCATTTCCACCTGGCGCCTCAGTTGGACCAGCGTTCGTGCTGGACGTGCAGACCGCGTGAGACGACGCTTCATCCAGTCCCAAACATGCTCAATGGGGGACAGATCCGGAGATCTTGCTGGCCAGGGTAGTTGACTTACACCTTCTAGAGCACGTTGGGTGGCACGAGATACATGCGGACGTGCATTGTCCTGTTGGAACAGCAAGTTCCCTTGCCGGTCTAGGAATGGTAGAACGATGGGTTCGATGACGGTTTGGATGTACCGTGCACTATTCAGTGTCCCCTCGACGATCACCAGTGGTGTACGGCCAGTGTAGGAGATCGCTCCCCACACCATGATGCCGGGTGTTGACCCTGTGTGCCTCGGTCGTATGCAGTCCTGATTGTGGCGCTCACCTGCACGGCGCCAAACACACATACGACCATCATTGGCACCAAGGCAGAAGCGACTCTCATCGCTGAAGACGACACGTCTCCATTCGTCTCTCCATTCACGCCTGTCGCGACACCACTGGAGGCGGGCTGCACGATGTTGGTGCGTGAGCGGAAAACGGCCTAACGGTGTACGGGACCGTAGCCCAGCATCATGGAGACGGTTGCGAATGGTCCTCGCCGATACCCCAGGAGCAACATTGTCCCTAATTTGCTGGGAAGTGGCGGTGCGGTCCCCTACGGCACTGCGTAGGGTCCTACGGTCTTGGCGCGCATCCGTGCGGTGCTGCGGTCCGGTCCCAGGTCGACGGGCACGTGCACCTTCCGCCGACCACTGGCGACAACATCGATGTACTGTGGAGACCTCACGCCCCACGTGTTGAGCAATTCGGCGGTACGTCCACCCGGCCTCCCGCATGCCCACTATACGCCCTCGCTCAAAGTCCGTCAACTGCACATACGGTTCACGTCCACGCTGTCGCGGCATGCTACCAGTGTTAAAGACTGCGATGGAGCTCCGTATGCCACGGCAAACTGGCTGACACTGACGGCGGCGGTGCACAAATGCTGCGCAGCTAGCGCCATTCGACGGCCAACACCGCGGTTCCTGGTGTGTCCGCTGTGCCGTGCGTGTGATCATTGCTTGTACAGCCCTCTCGCAGTGTTCGGAGCAAGTATGATGGGTCTGACACACCGGTGTCAATGTGTTCTTTTTTCCATTTCCAGGAGTGTATGTGGAATAGAATAGCCCCTGAAATGTTAATATATATATGAAATACTGATAAATGCTTTTGAGTTGTTTAAACTTGCTTGACTTCTGTAACACCTAGATTACATTTTTAATGAAAGAAATACATGTAAGAAACTATTTATAATGCATCAAAGAACACTTGACAAACAATTGAATTGGTCAAGCTGTGTTAGTAATGCTGTTTCATAGCAAAAGTAATAAATTCATCAAAGCAATGAAGTACAAAGACTTTATAAACATTTTAGAAGGCAAGAAGTATATAATGCCGTAAAGCTATACCATTTTGGAGTGAAGAAAAATAGCAACTCCCTAAATTTTCAGTTTGGGTCTAAAAATGTTTCATATCTCAGTAAGTCTAGTGTTATCCATATGAAATTACATTGTCAAACAATTGGAACTTCAGGTAGCAATATCAACAATGCACGAAAAGACAGATTGCTACTTACCTTAAAGAAGACATGTCAAGTTGCAGACAGGCACAATTAAAATACACATATAGCTTTCAGCCACAGCCTTCATCAGTGAAAACACACACACACACACACACACACACACACACGCGCGCACGCACACACCAACTCCACCGTCTTGGGAGCTGGTGGTCGTGTGTGTGGGAGGTGTGTGCTTGCTTGTGTGTGTGTGGGAGGTGTGTGCTTGCTTGCTTGTGTGTGTGTGTGTGGGGGGGGGGGGGGGTTTCCATTGACGAAGGCTGTGGTTGAAAGCTATATGTAAGTGTCTTATTTGTCTGCAACTTGACATGTCTTCTTTATGGTAAGTAGCAATCTGTCTTTTCCTACATTGTTGAAATTACATGGTCAATTATGCTAGTTTCTTTTTTTTTCATTTGCTTGTTTTTTGTCTTAGTTGATGTATCTTAAGTTACGTTTTTCAGTTTTCTAAATTTCACTATTTTTTCTTTGCATGTAAACTTTTATTCTTGTTAAGGTTGTGTTGAATTGTTGGTTTTTGCTGTGATGATGACTGTGTTGTTAGTGACATTATACATTTTTGGTTGTTTCTTTTATTTCCGTTAGATTTATGATGTCATTGTATTGCTGGTGCTGTATTGCATTCTTTACTAATTCCTAACTTTGTTCCTAATAAATGGAGTTCTCCTCTATTAGCCTGCTATGATATTCAGTTCAGCAATGTGTATTGTGGGCTATAATGATACACAAAGAATAACTGGACTTTACAACAGTGATGGAGCATCTCTGGTGTATGGTCAGTGCAGCATACATCTGACCCACTCACTGCTCAAAATATTGACTCTTCCTTGCATATCATGTGACTGTGTACTACAATTTAATATGACTACAATTTAATATGAGGCAGTGCTGTCAGTCACATAAACTTACCCCAACACTTGATTCGTAAAGAGCACCAGAACACTATTTTGGTCAGTGTCAGATGTCTCAGGTCTCATCTCATGAAACACTCCAGTGAACACCCTCTGTGTGTATCCATTCTGTCGACATGACAGAAACAGTACTGTAAATATTTTTTGAAAGAGAGAAAATATGTTTGAAGTGTCTCAGGAAACACACCTATTATATTTTCATCCTCAGTAGTAACTGAGATATCTTTAAGTTTAAGTGTACTGTTAAGAATGGAAAGGTATATTGACTCTGCAGCAATTCCTTCTTTTGTGTCCCCTCGTTTATTTTTGTAACCAAACCATGCAACAAGGCATACAAACTATCAAATGTTTCTCAGTCCTGTATGGCTATGTTCGGTGGACTTTGCTAGCATTTCTTTCCCTGTCAAAGTTAATCATTTAGGCTTATTTATTATACTGATTTCCATTGTCAGCAAAAGGAGCTATTCCAGCGTCATGAATAAGAGAGAGAAGGTCCTTTATACATTACCAGGATAAGAGCAGACTGAGTGTCAATCACTGTGCTACACCTGCAATGATTATTCCCCATTCTGAAGATTGAGTTTCATTCTATACACTCTCTGAGCTCCTCAATGCGACCCAATGCATCATTTTAGTTAGAGACAATGAAAACAAGTTACCAGTAAGATCTCTAGGAGAATATTGTGAAATGCACATTTGAATGCTTTTAATGAGTCACAGAAAATACCAGTTGACAATATTTTGTCATTTAAATTTTGTAGAATCTTATTTCTGAAATGCAAAATAGCATGTTCTTTGGAGACACCCTTTTGAAATTGAAATTGAGGCTGATTGAGTTTATTGTTTAGAGAGGAGTGTGTTACAGTTCTCTCATACTGACTACCTTCAAGGAGGAGGTAAGAAGAGTGCGTGGTAGTTGTTAATAATCTGTCTTATTACCTTTCTTGTAAATGGTTCTCACTGATACGTATTTCAACCTGTGCGGAAATACCCCTGTGATAGGGATGTGACACATACAAGTTGTGATCAAAAAGTAATCCAACTTTCTTAATTTTATGGGCTTCATATATCGGATTTTCAATTTATTTTTTATTTATTTATTTATTTTTTTTTACTGTTGTTGGTACCCATGTTCCCAACACATGTCTGCACTTTCAGTTATTTTGAATATTTAGTTTACTGTTGAGAGTTGATAAGGTTATACGTGTTTGCAAGGGCTTTGTGAATTTTTTCTTTTGAAAAAGATAGATAAAAGAAATTTCACTAAATACTGTTTCAAAAATGGAAGAAAAGTGCAGCAGCACATTAGAAATGTTGACTGTGGCTTTTCGCAGATGTACTACAAGTAAGACGATATTTTAAGAGTGGTGTAAACGTTTCAAAGAGTGTCGAGAAGATGTCAGAAATGATGACCGCCCTGGACGCCCTAGCACATCAATTGCTGATGACGTGGTGGTAGAAGTAAAGAAAATGGCTCTAGGAAATTGCCGAATCATCATTGAAGAGGTTGCTGATGATGTCAGCGTATCCTTTAGCTCGTGCCAAGCAATTTTTTTAGCTGTTTTGGGCATGAAACTTGTAGTGGCAAAGTTTGTTCCGAAATTGTTGGATTTCGACCAGAAATGACGTCGCATAAACATCACTCACGAATTGCTGAATGAAGTTGCCAATGATTCAGAACTTCTAAAGAATGTTATAACAGGTGACAAAATGTGGGTTTACATGCTGAAACTGAGATCCAATCGTCCAGTGGAAACTGCCTGAAGAGCGAAGGCCTGAAAAAATTCGATCAATTATGAAGGTTGTTCTCACTGTTTTCATTGATTACAGTGGGTTAGTGCATCATGAATTCCTGCCTTACAGTAGTATGATCAATAAGAATTACTACCTGGAAGTTATGTGCCATTTGTGTGTAACAATCTGAAGAAAACGACCAGAATTGTGGCAACACCACTTGTGGACGTTGCTTCTTGATAATCTTCCCGCTCACACCTCGATGCTTGTTCCTCATTTTATGGCAAAAAATAAAACCGTAATGTTGCCTCAGCCACTGTAATCACATAACATGGTCCCCTGGGACTTCTTTCTTTTCCCGGTGGGTGAGGAGAACTGTGAAAGGACGTCATTGTGCAACTGTTGATGAGGTAAAAACAGAATCATTGTAGGAGCTGTACACCATAACAGAAAGTGAGTTCCAGAAATTGTTTCTAGATTGGAAAAAGTGCTGGCACAAGTACATTATATCAGAGATGGATTAGTTACGATGGAACAGAGTTGATGTTGATGAACAAATAAGGTTCTTTAAGGAAAAAATTCTCGTTTCTGTTTCATCACATCATGTACGTGACAGAATAAATTGAATATTATTGAAGAACTGTAATGTTCAGAATCTCTCTGGCATCTCAGCTGGCCACTCAGTGCCCCGAATATACTCCTATAGTAAATTGGTTGTACATTCTGTTTTTCTGGTATTTTAAGCCTTGTTTGTTGATTTAATGTCTCGTGTGTTGTTTTCAGCCGACTGCTGACCCACGTCCACCTCATACCTGAGCCGATTATAGACAGAGGGCAGGTACAATACGGTTCTCCGGCCCCAGCAAAACGACGTGTGGTGCAGCAGCAGCAGCCACAGATGCGTGAGGTGCGTCCGCGTCTGCTGCTGCATACTCCTGAGGTGCGTCCACGTCTGCTGCTGCGTATGCCTGAGGTGCGCCCGCCTCTGCTGCAGACACCTGAGGTGCGCCCGCCTCTGCTGCAGACACCTGAGGTGCGGTCGATTCCGCTGCAGACGTCTGAGGCCGAGGCGCCTCTACTGCAGATACCTGAGCCACGGCGGCCTCTGCTGCAGACGCCTGAGATGCGGCCGCCTCTGTTGCAAACACCTGATGCACGGCGGCCTCTGCTGCAGACGCATGAGGTGCAGCCCCTTGTGTTGCAAACACCTGATGTGCGGCTGCCTCTGCTGCAGACGCCTAAGGCACAGGCACCTCTGCTGCAAACACTTGAGGTGCGTCCGCCTCTTCTCCAAATGCCTGATGTGCAGGAGCCTCTGCTGGAGACGCCTGAGGTGCGGGAACCTCTGCTGCAGACACCTGAGGCGCGGGAACCTCTGCTGCAGACACCTGAGGCGCGGGAACCTCTGCTGCAGACACCTGAGGCACGGCTGCCTCTGCTGCAGACACCTGAAGCACGGCTCCCTCTGCTCCAGAAGCCTGATGTGCGGCCCCCTCTGCTGCAGGCGCCTGATGCGCGGGCGCCTCTGCTGCAGGCGCCTGATGCGCGGCCGCCTCTGCTGGAGACGCCAGATGCGCGGCCGCCTCTGCTGGAGACGCCAGATGCGCGGCCGCCTCTGCTGGAGACGCCAGATGCGCGGCCGCCTCTGCTGGAGACGCCAGATGCGCGGCCGCCTCTGCTGGAGACGCCTGATGCGCGGCCGCATCTGCTGGAGACGCCTGATGCGCGGCCGCATCTGCTGGAGACGCCTGATGCGCGGCCGCATCTGCTGGAGACGCCTGATGCGCGGCCGCATCTGCTGGAGACGCCTAATGCGCGGCCGCATCTGCTGGAGGCGCCTGATGCGCGGCCGCATCTGCTGGAGGCGCCTGATGCGCGGCCGCATCTGCTGGAGGCGCCTGATGCGCGGCCGCCGCTGCTGCAGGCGCCTGATGCGCGGCCGCCGCTGCTGCAGGCGCCTGATGCGCGGCCGCCTCTGCTGCAGGCGCCTGATGCGCGGCCGCCTCTGCTGCAGGCGCCTGATGCGCGGCCGCATCTGCTGGAGGCGCCTGATGCGCGGCCGCATCTGCTGGAGGCGCCTGATGCGCGGCCGCCTCTGCTGGAGGCGCCTGATGCGCGGCCGCGTCTGCTGCAGGCGCCTGATGCGCGGCCGCGTCTGCTGCAGGCGCCTGATGCGCGGCCGCGTCTGCTGCAGGCGCCTGATGCGCGGCCGCGTCTGCTGCAGGCGCCTGATGCGCGGCCGCCTCTGCTGGAGGCGCCTGATGCGCGGCCGCATCTGCTGGAGGCGCCTGATGCGCCGTCGCATCTGCTGGAGGCGCCTGATGCTCGTCCGCCTCTGCTGGAGGCGCCTGATGCGCGTCCGCCTCTGCTGCAGGCGCCTGATGCGCGTCCGCCTCTGCTGCAGGCGCCTGATGCGCGTCCGCCTCTGCTGCAGGCGCCTGATGCGCGGCCGCCTCTGCTGCAGGCGCCTGATGCGCGGCGGCCTCTGCTGCAGGCGCCTGATCCGAGGTCACGTCTCCTGCAAACACCTGAGGTTCGTTCACCTCTCTTGCAAACGCCTGATGCGCGGCCGGCTCTGCAGCAGATATTTAAGGCGAGGCAGTCTCTGCTGCGGACGCAGCTGCTGGTGCAGCAGAGTCAACATCCGTCCATGACACAGGGCCCTGTGGCAACTGTAGCTATGCCGCAAGTGACGAGCACAGTCACAGAGGCAGGTAAGTGAATTCTTCATGACAGTTGTTGCTTTGTTGCTTCTTATTTATTTCTTTTTAGACTAGTGAAGTTTGCTATTTCTGGTAACAGAAAATCGACTTCTACATCTCTACCCAACAATACCACCTTACAGTGTGTGGCAGGGGGTACTTTGCGCACCACTGTTACTTTCCCCTTTTTGTATTCGTCATCGATGGTTCGCGGATAAGCCTCTGTGTGAGCTCCAATCTCTCTAATTTTATTGTTGTGGTCTTTTTTTGAGATGCATGTAGGTGGAAGTGACATACAGTTGACCTTTCTAGGGACATAAGCTCCCAGAGTTTTAAAAGTGAACCACACCTTGATGTAGAATGCCTTCCTTTGTTGTCTGCCATTGGAACTGGCTGTGAGTGTCCGTGATCCTATCGTGCTTACTAAATGAATCCTTAACGAAATGTGCTGCTCTTCTTTGGATTTTCTCAGTTTCATCTGTCAGTTTTATCTGGTACAGATCTCAAACTAATGAGTAGTATTCCAGTATTGGCAGAACTAGGGTTCTGAAAGCTGTCACCTTTGTGGGAGGGCTACACTTTCTTTGAGGTTCTTCCAACAATTCTGCCCCACATCTGCTTAATTGCGATTAGTTCCACTTCTCAATCCGTACACATTCTCCTAGATATTTTACAGATGTGACTGCTTCCAGTGATTGCTCTGCAGTTGTACGATTGTACAATAAAGGGCCGACTGCCGATCACCACACTGAGGGTCGATCTCTGCTGCCCTCCCGAATTTTGCTACAATTTTCTAGCTTTGCTATTTCTCTGTATACGACAGCATCATCAACAAAAATTCTAACCGAACTTTTGACATTATCTGCTAGGTCATTTATAGATTTTTATTGTGTAAGCTTCTGGTCTATTTTGGATCCCTCATAGGTCTCTTACATCTTTTGCTACCCCAGTCATTCAGATGACTATCTGGTGCTCTAAACCAGAGGTTCCCAACAAAATTTTCTCGAGGACCCCATCATCGAGCATGATTGGTACCATGTCATATCACAGTATCGAGTACCTAAAAATGCCAAATTAAGAGTCTTTTATACATTTTCTATTTTTGGTACTTAGAAAAAACATTGACGTATTCATTATTGAAAAAATATTGAGCTTAAACTTTTTCAATTTAGTCATCATTGTTATTGTTAAATTTTTGATTATTGCTCAAAATCTTTGTCTTCAGATCTGGGTGTTTAGTATAACAAACTCCTTAAAAAAATAAAAATTGAGTATGAACTGAAAATGACAGAAAAAATTAAAACTGAGTGTATTGGTGTTTCAAGTGTACTACACTTGAGGTTGCTCTGAGTAGAAATGTGTGAAAAGTAAGAAAACACTAATTTCATTCAAGGTATTATTTATTTGAAAAAATACAGTTACAACAGAGTACTCCATCAGTATACAGTTAGTTTTAATTTTCAGTTCTTAATGAGATGAGTTCAGTCTGACCTATGAGTCCATTATTTCTGAAATATTAGGTTCCAAACTTGAAACTTTCACTCTGTCCATTATTTCTAAAATATTAGGTTCCAAACTTGAAACTTTCACTCTGAAATCCAACTGCATGTTGAGCCGATTCCTATATTTGTTTTTCATGAAACACATGGAAGAAAATGCTTGCTCACACCAATATGTGGTTGCAAATGGAAGGACCTTTTCCTTGCCTGATCTCCAAGTTTCTTGTAGTCCTTGCGTGCTGATGCCCGGAAGTCTGTAATTTTATCACCGATGAAAATGTTTATCATCGTACCACAGCTGGACAGATCCACAAGTTGATCTTGCTCTTCTTCAGTGAGGCCTTGGATTTTGTCTATTTCTTCACAGCTGAAGGGATTTCGAATCCCTCTGTCGTCAGGTTCAGGGAAATACTCTCTAAAAGTTGTGGCTAGGCTGCATAGATACTCGGCTACATTGATCTTGACCTGGTCAGGCAAACTCTCCTCTTATGACTCCAAGAATTGTTTTAAAGTAGAAAAGTTAGTTAGTGACTCATTTTCTATCCTTGATGCCCAGATCTGACACTTATTGAACATAGCACTAATTTTATCCTCAACTTTGAACATGTCTACATTTTTTCCTTGTAAACTCAAGTTTAACACATTCAATTGTTCAAACACATCAGCTAAGTACGCAACTGAGCAAAGCCAAGAGAGGTTAGTGAGAAGATCCGCGTACTTTGTCTCAAGAAGGAAGACACTAACCTTGTCTCTAAGTTCAGAAAATCTTGACTAGATCCTACCTCAAGAAAGCCATCTTACTTCCGTATGAATAAGAAATTGCTCACGCTCACTGCCGATCTCTTTACACAACAAAGACAATAATCTGTATTGCAGATGTCGAGTTTTAATGTAGTTGATGATTTGAACTTCTTTGTTAAGTATTTTTTGCAAAGGTTCAGGCAATCTTTTGGCTACTAAGGCTTCACGATGGATACTACAGTGAGTCCATTTCACCTCAGGGGCTACTGCTTTGATACAAGCTAGAAGTCCTGTTTTTGCTTGACTGCCACAATTCTATGATCTGAGCACACTTTCATGTCCTTGTCTTTCTCTTTCAACTTGTGCATTTAAATCCCCAATAACTATCACACTCTTTCCTCACACCTGGTTCTGCTTTCCCTTCCACTTCTTTTAACCCATCACTCACTACTACTCCCATTCCATTTCTCCTTCCATCGTCATTTACTTCCCAGTTTCATTGATAGCCTTACCTCAATTCCCTCCTTGCCCCTCCTTTCCATCTTGTATCTGTGAACCACAACAAATCCAGATTTCTTCCTTATTTCCAACTTTTCCTGGTAGTATTCATGTAATTGTCTTAATTATGTGACCTTGGTAATCAGCATATATAATGTGTGACAACCATTGGAAATGTGCTTTGCATCCAACTTTGTGTGTTACCACTATCACATAATTAGATGATTATATTAATACTAACTGCAATACCTGTGTTGCCCAGGTCAGTATATATCACACAGTTGATGGCATGAGGACTGTTGCCCCTATCATTCCATTAAATTTACAATATGGTATACTAAATTAATTAATCAACAATGCAATAAAATATAACTATTTAAGTAAACAGATCAGATATCAAATAGTGTTCACCTTCTCAAAATATCAGCAGATACCGTAGTGCAACGTGTTCCAGCAATATGTTGCAGTTCATTGCTTCAGTGTCGAATAATGTTATCATGATGGCTATATTTGTTATCTACTGCTACTACTGCTGCTGCTGCTGCTGCTGCAACTTCATTGACCTGAAGCACAATAATCCTTAGTTCATGCTCATCAGTTGGTCTTTTGTTGGCCCAAGTGATGATCTTATACTTGTTTGTGGTTATGGAATATACATTGTAACTCCAGAACAGTTTCTCATTGGAGACTCTGAATGTGAGTACAACACTTATCTATGTTGAGTTTTTGATCACCAACAAAATGTACTTGTACGAATTTCAGTGTTTCATTTGGTATGGTCATTATAGAGCATATTCAGTGATAAATTTACTCTTGGACTTTAAAACTAGTATGCAATTTTCTCCATTGTATATTTATGTAGCCCTGAACAATTCCATCTGAAGGGAATAATTATATTGATGTATATGTCATAGAAAATATTTTGATTCTGGAAGTGTTCTGATCATATAAACAAATAGTTCTGATGGTGGCACTTGTGGTGTTGGTAATTTGTCTGTACCACTCATACAGCATACGCATAAATTATTTTGCACAGTAGTACTTGCATGTCTTGTCTACCTTTCCAATAATGATATTTGGATGTTCGTTGTATTTTTTCATGGAATCATAATAGAATGCCTCAAGTTCTAAATTGTAGTTTCTATGTACTGTAACTCCTAGATGTTCATGTAGTGTGTCCATTAGTTCTCTATTTTGTTTATTTCGCGTTTCATTGTTTCAAACTGAATTTATTCTAATTCTTGTCCCTCTGTTGATGTTTACTTTTTGTTCCCTTATTTATTGCACTCCTTTTTAGAATTTTTCTAAAAACTCTCTCTCTCTCTCTCTCTCTCTCTCTCTCTCTCTCTGTCTTTCTCATTTCTTTTTCTCTTTCTTTGTATTCAGTTTACCATTTGAATATTCAATTTTTTTTAACTTACTTTACCATTGGAGCATTCACTTTTTACTTTCTGGTATTTTTCTCTTTGATCCTCTCTTGAATGTTGTCAAAATTTGACTGACAAAAACAAGCTGAACTGCAACTTATATTGACACTCAAAATTTGATATATTCAATTTTGATATTCTACAGCATCAGATATATTTGGTTTCAGATATTGAAGAAATTTCATGAGAATTTAACCTTACACATCTTCGATATTAGAAATCTAATTTTTTTTTAATGTTTTAGAATTTTCTGTGAGAGTAAATTTTGTAATGTGCTAGAAAATTCGAAAACAATTTTTTAGATGCAATTCATAAATACAATGTGTGAGAAAATTATTTTTGCCACACACAAGCAATCACCCAGTGTGACCAAACTCCCTTACTAACACCAGGAGACGGAGGGCTATCTACCATCACTACTGCGAGTGAGAGGTTGTGGGTGGAGGAAAGTTGTCTCTTCATGCACACACACACACTTGCCTCTTACACATATTTTAGTAGAGAAACTCGATATTGCCCAGGTATTTATTTATAGCTGTATGTCTGTGCCCCTACTATGCAGAAACTGATCTTGTGTTTAATGTTTCTGATGTCATCTCTTCTGAGCTATGTGCGATACAACGATATAATTTTGTATGTACAGTCCTCAGCGTATGGGAGAGAACAGACACTAACAACAAAGGACCTTACGAAGAACAACAAGATAGAAACAACAGAGTCACAAGAACCTAACTAATCAACCACGTCCACTCGTACATGGAACAAGAACGTAAATACGCTATCTGAGGTGAGCTATCGATAGATGCACGCCAAGGTTAGACTGACTGGCAGAGCAAGAGGCAGGTACTTAAAGACACGATCGAGGACTCCGCTATTGGCCACTGGGACCATGTGTTCCACCGTGGCACTCTCACATTAAATATGGGCCAGGAGGCATGCGCTGCTACAGCTTACAGTGCGACGGTGCATAGACCTCTAGGGGTCTTCGACGTCCGTGCCGTTTGGCGTGGATTCAAAAACTGCAGCGTGCAGTACCAGAGAACTTATTTTCATACAACCATCCATTTATATAATAAGTATTGGTATTGATTGTTGGCAAACATCATTGGGGGTGTTCCGTTTATTTTGAGCGCCCTAAATAACTTTTTATCGGGAAGCAAAACAGAAAATATATTGAGCAATGTTGTTTAAGTACAGGATGGTCTTTGAGCAAATGCCTTTCTTGACAAAATAATTTAATTAAATAGATAAAAAATCTACTCACCAAGTGCCAGCACAACACACACATAAGAGAACGTTGTAATTAGGCAAGCTTTCGGAACCAGTGGCTCCTTCTTCAGGCAGAAGGGTTGAAGGGGAAGGAAGAGGCATGAAGGAAAAAGACTAGGACTAAAGAGATGTAAAAAAGTGGTAGACTTCACTACCGAGGGTCAGGAGTGACTTACCACGCAGAATGAGAAGGAAAGACTGATTGTTGGGGACTGCATTGGACAAGATTTGAAAGCCTGAGCAATTAAAGGTGGAAGACAGGGTAATATGCAAGACAAATATTACCGCTTAAACATCATGCACAAGTTAATAAGAGTGAAAAGCTAAGTGCATTGTATGTATCAAGAGGTGGGAGGGAGCTATGAAAAATTGACGGGTAAGACGATGAAGGATGTAGAACACTAAAATGTAGTGAAGGAAAGAGTAGTTACTGTGAAGAAATGCAAGAAATTAATGTAAATTAAGGCCAGGTGGGTGGTGAGAATCATGGATATGTTGTAGCACTAGTCCTCACCTGTGGAGTTCTGAGAAACTGCTGTCTGGGGCAAGAATCCAGATGGTACGTGTGGTGAAACAGGTACCAAGTTCAGGATTGTCACGTTGTAGAGCACGCTTTCCAACAGGATTTTGTGTGGTGCCATTATACACCCTCTGCCTATGCCCCCATCCTATTTGATAATTTGGTGGTAGTCATGCTGATGTAAAAGCCCAAACAGTGTTTACATAACAGCTAGTATATGACACGTGTCATTTCACAGGTGGTTCTCTCTTTGATAGTTTATATTTTGCCAGTTACAGGGCTGCCACAGACGGTGGGAGGGTGCGTAAGGCAAGGCCTGCAGTGAGATGATCACAGGGGTAGGAGACATAAGGTAGGGAGATGGGAGCCAAAGAAGCCTAGGGTCTAACAAGAATATTGTGGAGATTGGGAGGGTGATAAAAAGTTATTCTAGGTGTGGCGGCAAAATGTCAGACAGAATGGATCTCATTTCAGGGATTGATTTTAGGACGTAACAGCCTGTCGAAGTAGCTGATTAAAACATTCCAGACCGGATAATACTGAGTCACCGGTGGTGTGCTCTGTAGTTGTTTTTTTCCGGATTCTATAGATTGCCCACTCATTACCTCTTATTAACCATTGTCTGTAAAGTACTGTTGATTACTCCAGAAAACAACATTGTTCCACCTTTTAACATCAGCATGACTACCATCAAATTATCAATTAGGATGAATGGGCATAGGCAGAGGGTGTATACTGGCAACACCCATATCCTGTTGGAGAGCATGCTCTACAACGTGACAATTGTGACCTCTGTGCCTGTCTTTCAGTTCCAAGGAAATTATAATTTTTGTCACCAAATGTGTTTTGTTTTATTGAAATAAAATAACATCAGTATTCTCAATGAAACACACATACCATTTGGTTTACTTTCTCCATCTAAATAGTGTTAATTACAAAAGATGTTGATGTTAGTACTTAAGATTTTTGCTTACATGTTTAGAAATACAGAAGTCCCTACGATTTTTTGTCAACCTATGTCTTTTCTCATCCTTTAGAGCTCAAAATTTTCAGGGAAAATGCTAAAACTTATCTGGATATCAGGGAAATATCAAGGCAATTCACTTGGGGGAACTTGTGGTAGCCCTGAACTTGTTCATTTGCTGAACTTGACAGAGAATAAAAAGAAACAGAAGGAAAATGCACACTGGTCAGTCAACCATCCTCAGTGGAAGGCTTGTGTGAGTATGACGATTGCATTGGTTTCGTTTGACACTTGCCATTTCTTGAAGTGACACTTTGTGTACAGTTGCTCTGTCCGAGTAGTATTATGCCTACTTTTGACCCCAATAAAAGGAAAATGATGATGAAGATGCAAGTTCTCCTGCGAACTTCTGTAAAGTTTGGAAGGTAGGAGACGAGATACTGGCAGAAGTGAAGCTGTGAGTACCGGGCGTGAGTCGTGCTTCGGTAGCTCAGTTGGTAGAGCACTTGCCCGCGAAAGGCAAAGGTCCCGAGTTCGAGTCTTGGTCGGGCACACAGTTTTAATCTGCCAGGAAGTTTCATATCAGCGCACACTCCGCTGCAGAGTGAAAATCTCATTCTATTTAGATTGTGTTAAATGCCACTCTGTATACTATTTAAAACTTCCCCACGAAGTATTGTAGCGCGTTGGATCGAGTGATTCTAAAGTTAATTTTTCCCGTATTGTTTGTGACCAGTATTTACGTTTAAATTTATCTTGAAACTCCTTCCATAAAGTAAATTATTTTGAGTGAGCATTCCTTCACTGAGCAGCATCCCCTACTAGATAACTTAATGCAAAATTTATTTTCCGAGAATCCTCACATTTGTGAGGTAAAGATGTCATAAAATCTCATAAGAAGTATGTTGGGTGTACATCTCAGTCCGATTTAAACTTAGGGAAATGCTTCTATAGATTCATGCTACTGCCTAATTGTAGTTCTTCTAAAAAACTATTTGTATCTAATGATTTTCCTCTGCACTGACTTTCTGTCATTTATTGTCACGTTTTAACTAACTCATCCCACTATCGTTTAAATTCATGCTTTGGATGAGTTACTTCATCCCTGTAAAGCTGTATGCTGTTCAAATTTCGTGCACTCTCTTGAAATGTTTGATGTACTAAGGCCTGTACTTTCTCCTCCAAACCCATAAAGATATCATTTGAAGAAATGGAATCTCTGTTCTCCCTCCTTTGCTCTTAAAGTTCAGTATGATTTTGCACATCTGAGATGTGATCTTTTACAAGTTTACACTCTTTTACTGCAAATTCTTGCAAACTATCTACATTGGTATGAATTTCGCTAATATGTTCTTGAATTTCGTTATGTACAAGGTCACATTGTTGAAACATTTCAGTATGAATTTTGTTTTTAAAAACATTTATGATCTGGTGTATTCGCTAAACACGCCTCCAAATGCTCAAGTTTCTCATCAAATCAAGCAAATCTGTCATTATTATCGGTAAGTACCTTTTCCTTGGATGACTGTACTTTATTATTAACGTCTAAACTGATTTTGTATCTGCTTGGTAAATTCGTCAGATATTCCCAAAATTATTTCTAAATTCATTTCTCATGTCATGGTCATCTTTCTTGTAATGACAGGCATAAACAAATATTTTATTTCTCATATCAGTATGCTTACTGTCTATATTGAGGGTTTTAATTTTAAAATTAATTCTATTTGACACTGTCTTATTGTATCACTCACAACACATACAACTTCTTAAATTGTTTGCGAGCACAGCTCACCGTTAATTTTATAGTGCATGCTGGCGACGTACTTCACGTCGGCAGCTAGTTGCTCAAGGCTGCGTGTTGCCGATGTGCTGCGTGTGGTCTGCAATCTGTGGATGGCTGCATGCTGCTAATGAACTGCATGTAGGCTGCAATGTGTCAACGGCTGTGAGTGCGCTGCTGTCTTTTGATGATTGCTTGTAGAGCACGCACTGTCCTTGGGTGAATACTGTTTCATTTCTCCCCCAACAGAGTTCTTCTTGCATTTTCACCCAATTTTATTATTTGTGTCTGATTCAGTTTGATGTCGGTACTGTATAGAACAGAGGTTCCCAAACTGGGGGGCGCGCCCCCTGGGGAGGGGGGGGGGGGGGGCTGATGATGTTGCAAGGGGGGGCGCGGGTGGAGTTAGCGGTATAAACCTAATATTTCTTTTTAATATCGATATTTTAATAAAAATGAATGTGCAGGTATTAATGATAGATTATGGTGCTAAATGCAATCGTTTGGCGTCCCACTTCCCGCAATCCTATCTCAATAACCTATCCTAGAACTTACAGCTTTTGAAGAACACGTTTAGAATGTCACACACAGGAACTCTCACAGTTATGAAGGCGATATGCGTTAATTCTAATATATCAGACTTGTAAGCAACTTACTTCTGACAACTGGAAAACAGAAAAGTCAGGTATTAACTATTCCGTACATTTGTACACATGAACTGAATGTAATCATGTTATAACATTAGCCATAGTAGGCTATGTTCATCAGAGTAATAATTACTTATACTGCGTAACTGCAAAAATGCCGTTTTATTACCTTGTCAACCCGCGGATTCCCATGTGATGCAATTACAGTGATTTTAATAGATTGTATACGCTTCAAATGAACTGGCGGGTTGGTAATTTGGACGCCAGGGCTATGCCCTTTGTCACCAGAAAAATGTGCACGACGTGAATGCGGAACAAGTACAAGTGTTCATTCTGAGCAGAGTACTTCATGCTGTTCTGGAAACACTGTCGTGACTCCTAACAGTGAAACATAATCCAGCTAGGTAGACAATGAAGTCCATTAGTGAGGCTATTTTTTTTTTTTTTTTTTTTTTTTATTTTTTTCGAATGGTCAGTACTACAGCTCTTTCATTCCGATTATTTATCTGACAAAACAGTTATTTTTCTTCTGCCTTTTTGAATTACGGCATAATTTCATTTGAAATTAGTGTACGTTCTTTGCTGCGACAATGGCTTCTTTTGGTACGAATACAGAGATAACTGCTTGGCACTGTGCACAGTTTCCAGCGATGTGTGAGGTGTATCCATGACCTTACTTAATTACTGGGAAATTTGACAACCAATTCATTGATGTTATCTCAAAACTTACAACGATTCGTTTATAAGTAACAGAAGATAAGGGTACGAAAATGATTTTCGCATTAAAACCCCAGGCTGCACTGCTCAGAACAGCACCGCAGAACAGGTAGCAAATTCTTAAGGTGCCTGTGGGCTGTTTCCGCCGTAATCCGGGAAAAGCCCATTTCTCCCAGCAAGAGCCCTGCTCGGCCACCAGGTCGCAGACAGACAGTGCACTGACTACCTGCGCTGCGGCTGGGCTTCCCCGTTCTTCGCCCCACTCCTCACAGGCAGTCATCTGAGGTGCCGACAGACGACAGTAGCTTTCCTTTATTTCAGTCGGTTGCTTGCAGTTGTTGACATATCTGATGTATTGGATTTTGCTGAAATCGCGTTGAATCTTTCACAGTTGTGCCTCAGTAAAATCAGTGTTAGTGCGAAATTATACTGTTAACTTCTTGTTTTCTTTTCACTTCACCATGAGTGTCGTGAAAAAACGTAAATACATTGATGATTATATCAAATAAAAAAAATGGTGTTGACCAGCCGCAATGTGTTATTTGCTATGAGGTATTGAGCAATGATTCCATGAGACCTTCTCGTCTGGAACGCCATTTGTGGGCAAAGCATGGTGCATTGAAAGAGAAGTCGAAGGAATTTTTCGCTGCAAAATGTGATAATTTGAGACGAATGAAGTTGGACACTGCTGGATCCTTCGCTCAGACATCAGAAAAGGTACTGGAAGCCTCGTATGAGTTATCGCTCCTTATTTAATGGACCAAGAAAAGTCTTATTATCAGAGAGACACTAGTCAAACTCTGTTTGTTGAAAGCTGCCGATATTGTTCTTGGGTCAGAAAGTAAACAAAAACTTTCACAAATACCGCTTTCTGGCAGTACTGTGAAACGTCGGATTGATGATATGGCTGAAGACATACAAAATCAATCAGTTATGGCCGTCAAACAATCGCAGTTTTTCGCAATACAGTTAGACGAGAGTACCGATGTTGCAAAATGTTGCCAACTGCTAGCTTTCGTTCGCTATATAGAAAATGAAGCAATTAAAGAAGAGCTGCTGTTTTCTGCAAAGACAACTTCAAAAGAAATTCATATAATGGCAGCCGTCTCTGAATTCTTTTGTAAAAATGAGTTATAATAGCAGAAACTGATAGGCATATGCACAGATGGCGCCCCATCAATGCTTGGATGTCGCTAAGGATTTGTGCAGATGGTCAGAGAAAAAAACCCTAGTGTTACTGCTATCCACTGTGTAATACACCGTCCAAAGGAACTCAATGATGTCTTGAAATTGTGCATCAAAATCGTGAATCATATTAAAAAAGAGTGCATTAAATTCCAGGTTATTTACGACTCTTTGTGAAGACTTGGGAGCAGAGTATAAAACACTTTTATTTCATAAAGAAGTATGCTGGCTCTCAGAAGGAAATATGCTAGGAAAATTATTTGAACTTCGAGACGAAGTGATGCAGTTTTTGGAAAATAACAAACCAACTGAATTGTATGTGAAATTTAGAAAGCCTGGTGTTCATGTTGCATTGACTTATCTGTCAGATATTTTCGAATCTTTAAACATATTGAATTTGAAATTACAAGGTGGAGAGTAAAACATAGTTTTTCATCGGGATGCCATCAAAGCGTTTACTGATAAGTTACAACTATGGAAACGTAAAATTTTAGCCTGCAGTTATTCCTGCTTTCCCAGATTTATTTGGAATCCTGGAAGAAGCCCGATTTCGAAGCAATTTTAAGGATACTGATACTAAGAGTAAAATATCGAACCATTTGCAGCACCTCATTGATTAATTCGAACGATACTTCCCTAACAGGTGTGATGATAAAATTTATTATAGGTTAGCGACGGATCCATTTCACGTTGATGTGGATGTGTTGCCAGACAGACTACAAGAGGAAGTCTTAGAAATTAAAAGCCGGCCGAAGTGGCCGTGCGGATAAAGGCGCTGCAGTCTGGAACCGCAAGACCGCTACGGTCGCAGGTTCGAATCCTGCCTCGGGCATGGATGTTTGTGATGTCCTTAGGTTAGTTAGGTTTAACTAGTTCTAAGTTCTAGGGGACTAATGACCTCAGCAGTTGAGTCTCATAATGCTCAGAGCCATTTGAACCATTTAGAAATTAAAAATGATTTTGCAGCGAAGTATGACTTTGAGAAGATGGATAAGCCTTTATTTTGTGTGAAATATCTCACAGTGTATCCCAGCACAGCAGAACAAGCACTGAAACTGTATTTACCATTTTCAAGCACTTATTTGTGCGAAACAGCATTTTCAGCGGTAGTGGCATTATAAATGCTTAGAAGCAAACTCAGCATTGCCAATGATTTACGTTGCGCATTTTCTACTATTCAGCCAAGAATTCAAAATCTTGTAAAAAATATGCAAACTCATCCTTCACATTGATTTATTTGTTTGTTTCTTGCCATATGTGTGTGGAAGTAATATTTTTATGATAAATACGTCACATTATAAGAGAACTTGTTATTTTCCTCCTAACTATCCTTACATGTAGGTTGTTGTTGTTGTTGTTGTTGTTGTGGTCTTCAGTCCTGAGACTGGTTTGATGCAGCTCTCCATGCTACTCTATCCTGTGCAAGCTTCTTCATCTCCCAGTACCTACTGCAACCTACATCCTTCTGAATCTGCTTAGTGTATTCGTCTCTTGGTCTCCCTCTACAATTTTTACCCTCCACGCTGCCCTCCAATGCTAAATATGTGATCCCTTGATGCCTCAAAACATGTCCTACCAACCGATCCCTTCTTCTAGTCAAGTTGTGCCACAAACTTCTCTTCTCACCAATCCTATTCAATACCTCCTCATTAGTTACGTGATCTACCCACCTTATCTTCAGCATTCTTCTGTAGCACCAGATTTCAAAAGCTTCTATTCTCTTCTTGTCCGAACTATTTATCGTCCATGTTTCACTTCCATGCATGGCTACACTCCATACAAATACTTTCAGAAACGACTTCCTGACACTTAAATCTATACTCGATGTTAACAAATTTCTCTTCTTCAGAAACGATTTCCTTGCCATTGCCAGTCTACATTTTATATCCTCTCTACTTCGACCATCATCAGCTATTTTACTCCCTAAATAGCAAAACTCCTTTACTACTTTAAGTGTCTCATTTTCTAATCTAATTCCCTCAGCATCACCTGATTTAATTTGACTACATTCCATTATCCTTGTTTTGCTTTTGTTGATGTTCATCTTATATCCTCCTTTCAAGACACTGTTCATTCCGTTCAACTGCTCTCCCAAGTCCTTTGCTGTCTCTGACAGAATTACAATGTCATCGGCGAACCTCAAAGTTTTTACTTCTTCTCCATGAATTTAAATACCTACTCCAAATTTTTCTTTTGTTTCCTTTACTGCTTGCTCAATATACAGATTGAATAACATCCGGGAGAGGCTACAACCCTGTATCACTCCTTTCCCAACCACTGCTTCCCTTTCATGCCCCTCGACTCTTATAACTGCCCTCTGGTTTCTGTACAAATTGTAAATAGCCTTTCGCTCCCTGTATTTTACCCCTGCCACCTTCAGAATTTGAAAGAGAGTATTCCAGTTAACATTGTCAAAGGCTTTCTCTAAGTCTACAAATGCCAGAAACGTAGGTTTGCCTTTTCTTAATCTTTCTTCTAAGATAAGTCGTAAGGTTAGTATTGTCTCACGTGTCCCAACATTTCTACGGAATCCAAACTGATCTTCCCCGAGGTCCGCTTCTACCAGTTTTTCCATTCATCTGTAAATAATTCGCATTAGTATTTTGCAGCTGTGACTTGTTAAACTGATAGTTCGGTAATTTTCACATCTGTCAACACCTGCTTTCTTTGGGACTGGAATTATTATATTCTTCTTGAAGTCTGAGGGTATTTCGCCTGTCTCATACATCTTGCTCACCAGATGGTAGAGTTTTGTCATGACTGGCTCTCCCAAGGCCATCAGTAGTTCTAATGGAATGTTGTCTACTCCCGGGGACTTGTTTCGACTCTGGTCTTTCAGTGCTCTGTCAAACTCTTCACGCAGTATCTTATCTCCCATTTCGTCTTCATCTACATCCTCTTCAATTTCCATAATATTATCCTCAAGTACATCGCCCTTGTATAAACCCTCTATATACTCCTTCCACCTTTCTGCCTTCCCTTCTTTGCTTAGAACTGGGTTGCCATCTGAGCTCTTGATATTCGTACAAGTGGTTCTCTTCTCTCCAAACTATTTCGAAGAAACAATATAAAAAAAATAGTGAATCTGATTTAAATATAAATACTGCGTGTGATCCTTATGGATTCTGATATTACGTGTGGTATGTTATTCGAACTACTAATAGTATTTCTTCTGGATGAAGACACAGCGAAAGTTTATCCTAGATATGGCAGGCGAAGAGTAGTCCTAAAATCGTATAATGGTGATGAAATTGTGTGCAGCATGGGAATGTAATCAAGGTAAGGAAGTTGTTTTATTCATATTTTTTAAAGTTCTGTGTAGTCTGCAAAATTATTTCGTAAAACTTATTTTTTTTGGCCTGGTTCTGGGAACTGGGCCTTTGTCGCCGTTCGGTAACTGTCGTCGTTGACATAAATGCCAACCCATGCACAATGACAATGGGGAGCGCTATAGGTGTACAAATCAGTGATGTTCGTTAACACCATGACTGAGTGACTATTTTTGATAATGAGTGAAAGTAATAAGCTGCACTCAACTTAAAATAATGGCCTGCATCCACTAATCTGCAAAGTTCACAAATATTTTTCCTTGTTTACCAAGGACTTTCTTTATTTTAGGAGTGGTTTATAATCACTAGACTAGACTGATGACGTAATAACTGCGACTCGATACATTAACAGCCCACCATGTTACATGACGTCACCATCACAAATTTTTCAATAGTTTCTTGATAATTAATAAAAATCTCTCTATTTTTTTAGGGGGGACAAGGAAGTTTTCTTTTCGGCAGAAGGGGGGCATGACAAACAAAAGTTTGGGAACCTCTGGTATAGAACATCTTGTTGTATTCTCGTTGCCCTTGGCAACACGTTTTCTCCTTGGCGCTTCCTTACGAAATTTTTTTGAGATTTGACTTTTTTGTTATACTTTATCTGTCTTGTAGCTGCAAGATCGCCACGTGAAGTGTTCGAGTTGGTTTGAACTGTGTTGTAGTTTGTTATATAGTTTGTTGTACTTCACCTCAAGCACTAAACACCTAAATAAGTTGCCACCTGAATACTCATTTTATTTACAATGAAAGTTGTTTACTGAATATTTGGCCACCCTTAAGTATTGTTAATCAGGGTCCAGCTAGTCTGTGCTCTGAATCTGTGTGCCTTCTTCCTCCAACTTGGCTCAGACTTCACGTCGTTACAGGCTGAAGATAAACTTGCTGAAAATTAATTTCTCATTTTCATTCACTCCAACACATAAATAAGAAGTGAGATGCAATTCACCTTTTTATATAATCTTCAAAATTACAACTCTGTACATGATAAATGAGGACAGCTACCAAATTGTTTACTGCCTCTATGTACTACATGCATAACAGATCTGATACTGAACATGATAGTTAACAATTACAATACATTTATTATCTTTGACATTTTGCATTCTTAGATTTCATGGGGCTCTTTCTTCCACAGCGCCCACTCCATGGAACTCGCATCTCCACCTCTCTGAGTGCTACCCACTTCTGTACAGTTCCGGATCGTTAGCTCTGGCATCAGCATCTGCAATTTAAAACACCTCCCAACATTGGGGTGCTCACCACTTATCAACTACTCTGTCATGAGCATTTTTGCTCTGACATATGACTGGAATGCATCTCTACAGGGTGCATGGCAGGGGCTGGTGGAGATTGTGGCCAGGAGGACGACAGGTTTGGAAGATGTGTTGTGAGAACAATTATCATGTTCACTGTCTGGGGATGGGGCTTGAAAAGACCATTGAAGTTGTGCATGATGAGCCCTGCAATATGCTCTGCAATTGTGGAACCAACTCGGCTCTCTACCACAATTTAGCAGTGGCTGTTCCTCTGTGTGTACAGCTGCCAGGTGGTCATGTCCACATTAAAGATAGTTTTGAAGTTATGGTGGAGTGTACACGCAGTTTGCATTATTTATAGCAGCCTATTCAGGGCACCACAAGTCCTTTCTTGAGTCCTCTTTATTTTTGTCACAGTTGCAACAGGAACACTTCATCGTCAACATCTGAACTTGTAAATTATGTAATACAGAGGTGCACCATTTGTTATTCATTCCGAAGACTTGTTTGAACCTTCTTACAGTATTTGTGCTGCTCTGTAATGTGCAATATTGATTGGATCCTCTTTAGCTTTATTCTTGACTGTGATATCTTATAAGGCTAACCAGACTTCTTCTTTGCCAAATCTTGCTTGTAATTAAGGAAAGTTACCCCACATTTTAAGCTTCAACCAAATGAAGTATGAAATCCAAGTTGAACTAATAACTTGTATATTGTCTTCAATTGGACTACATCAGTACCTTCCACCAGTATTCCTAATCAGCTGTCGAATAAATCTCAAAGAACATTTCATTTGTTTCTCCTAACCTAATGTCCATTGCTTGTATATTTATTCATAGGAACTCGATACATCTTCAAAATGGGCTGGCAATTTGATGAAGTTCAATTTTCTCATCCAAACAGGTATTCCCTCTGGTGAAATTGCTGCGATTGCCAACCTGTTTTGAATACTTATATCGTCCATTATCGTAGCTCGGCATGTGCAAATAAAAATATCTCCCTCCCCCCCATCCCTCCCAGCCCCCAAAACAAAACACGCATGCTTACACACACACACACACACACACACACACACACACACACACACACACAAGTACCTGTAGCTTCACTTTCAATAGCTTAACTTTTTAGTTCTGAGTATCATTCAGTGATAAGAAGATGCAGAGACACAGGTCACTCCTTCGGAGTGGTATGTATCACCTCATACCCCCATATTGTCCAGTAATGGCGTCACAAAGAAAGCCCGTTGTTTGCAAAAAATGAGGTAGAAGGATTTATTTTTTTATCTTGTGTATATAGTTGAAAGTTTGTTGAATCCAAATTTTCGACCTCCAGAACCCTCGGGACAACTTTTTGCGGCCAAAAAACCAAGATATTTTGGCACTTTTTTCAGGTTTTTGCCCTCTACTCAGAAACTGTGCATCCTACTGAAACGTTGCCCTTACCAAAATGAAAGAGCATTAAATTTTTGCATCGAATGACCTACTTAAACATCAAAATCGGTGCAACCATTTGGCCGTAATCAGTTGTCAAAGTTAGTTCGTTTTTACTAGCTTAGCTAAAAAAGTCGACTCCAACCCCTGTAACTCAAAAATTACTATTACAAATGAAAAATGACAAATTATCAAAGACGTAGTGCATGGAATTTCGTGCTACAAGAGAAACTTGTTTTTCAGTTTTAGGCACTATTAAGCGTTAATGCACTTGAAAGTCAAAGTAGTTCGATTTTGTTGTTTTTTTGTAAGTCAAAGTTACTCAGTGAAATGAAATTTCCAATGGGAAGACATAAATCTGTCCCACCTTCAGGTACATAGATCTCCCTCGATTGATATGTTGTGGTGTGTTTCATATGTGATGGAAATTTGGCAGCTAGTGATGTGGTTAAAGTGAAACAGAAATTGCAGGAAACACTACTACAATCCAGTAAGGATAGAAAGTCGCAGCACATCATAAGTCATTAACCAGTCTGGCTGAAATTGAAGTGCACAGTGCTTGTCAGAAGTAGTACAGTAACCCAAAACTGATTAGATCGTCTTTGGCCAAAGGCTCTTCACAGTCAGTGTTGAATTTTCGATCATACAGGAAGATATTTTATGTTAATAAACACTGCTTTTATTGTGGTGAGCAAATTGGGAGAAATTTAGCAAACTTCCCAATGCAAA
This sequence comes from Schistocerca americana, assembly GCF_021461395.2. Lineage (NCBI taxonomy): Eukaryota > Metazoa > Arthropoda > Insecta > Orthoptera > Acrididae > Schistocerca > Schistocerca americana. The sequence continues at coordinate 57,198,342 of NC_060127.1, forward strand.
TCAAAATATTGTTCATAAAGTGATGAAACTTGAATTAACAGATACTGTCATTGGAACTGCTGAAGGGTGAAATGATGACTGGGCTCACGAATTGTTGGAACGTATCCGTGATCAGAACCTTTGTACTAAAAATGCTCAATATCATATGTTTTGTCAGAGGGATTTTTATTGACCAATCAGGTCTGGAAGAAAACAAGGAAGTCATAGATCCACATAGTTAGATGAAGCAATGGACATGATTTCTTCGTAGATTGCACAACCTGAGTATTCTAACATAATCAGTGAAAGTTTCATCCAGCCAATTTTAACATCTGCGCGGTTGACCGGGTGAATACTATCCATTCCATGGGAGAAACCATGGCAGTCTCTCCCTGCACAGCTGCACAGTCTGACAAGAACATTGATCAGGAAAGAAGACATTCAACTTCTGAATTTTTGTCTACCCAGGTCTTGTGAGAGATCTCCTTTTTTAAAGACACCAGGTTCTTCATCAGGTATCCTTTTTTATAAAGATACAAATGCTGCCGACACACAGGAGACATTTCTCGTAAATAGCAGCAATGAGAACCACTTGATTTTTATATTTATGAGGAAATTTGAGGATGGAGGTATTCACATCCGACAGGCAGTAGAAAATGTGGATTCCTTAGTTTTGGAAACAGTTATTTCCCAAGTTGCTGAGCCTGACAGTGCAGCAATCATAAGTGAGGACATTGGCGTGCTTGTTCTCCTAAGGATTCGAGGAAACAACTGCAACAACATGTAATTCCATAAACTGAGAAGAGGGAAATCAGCATTAGTATGGTACTCCAGTAATTCTTTCAATTTCAATCCTGCATTTGCCTTTGCAAGATGATACCACATCCTCTCTTTTCTGACCAATGAACGGAGAAATTACTAAACCTTATGGAGCAACAGCCACACCTCAATGTGCAGGGTGCTGAATTTCTTAAACCTTCAGTCTCTCACGGCTCAATAGCACAGGCAGGAGAGAAGCTGATGTTAGCACTGTACGCGAATTCCAACTGCGCAACTTTGGATGAGCTCAGGTATGAGCTTTTTATAAAGTCTGCTTCGAGAAAATCTTTCAAACATGAAAGACTGCCGCCAACATTGGGCACAGCAAGGTGGTGCTCACTGCGATCCCACCATTAAGTAAAATCTTGGGTGGGGAAGAAAACTGGGGCTGGAGGAAAAACTTATCAGGCTTGTTTCCCGTGGCGACGTGAAAGATGCAGCACCACACATACTACTGAAGATGGTTTCCTGTGCATGCAAAACAGGATGCACAGCAGTATGTGGATGTTGCAAATGTGGACTGAACTTCTCCTCGACATGCAATCACTGTTTTGTCTTATCTTGCAAGTATGGCCCAGAAATTGGGCTCAACAGTGCTGACGAAGAGATGGAAGATATTTTGCTGGACAAGGAAGTTAGTGAAGGTGTTGCAATGGATCCTGAAGATCAGATGCTGGACTGGGACCTGTCACAGCCACCTGAACGACCTTGATGAAATTGAAATTTGATAAAATGTTAGCCTCTGGCATTTAAATTGTTTTTCCTGTGTTGGCATACCCTTTTATTTGTTCATTTGTACAAATTTTTATATTTCCCGTACATAAATACTTATTGGCCATTACTATGTACTTGTTTTTCATTTTAACAACCCACTCTTACAATTTAATGCATGGATAAAAATGAATAAAAATACACTTGAATGAAGAAAATTAGAAAGATATATATAGGGAACACACTTGTGCTAATTAGAGAGCTGTCTTCCCACCAGAAATTTCACTTCATTGAGTAACTTTGACAACAAAATGGAATTACTTTGTCTTTCAAATGTATGAATGCTTAATAGAGCATAAAAGTGAAAAACTGGACGATTTTTTAACACGCAATTTCATACTATACATCTTTGATAACTTGACATTTTTCATTTGGAACAGCCGTTTTCGACTTACATGCGCTGGAGCCGACTTTTTAGCGAAGTTGGTACAAATGAACTAGCTGCCAACTGATTATGGCCAAATGACTGTACTGAGTTTGACATTTAAGTTGCTCATTTGATACAAAATTTAATGCTCTATCATTTTCGTAACAGTAACAATTTCAGTATGATGCATAGTTTCTGAGTAATAGGTGAAAACTTGAAAAAAGTAACAATTTCTTGGTTTTTTGGCCACAAAAAGTTGGCCCAAGGGTTTTGGAGGTTGAAAACTTGGATTCAACACACTCTCAACCATACACACAAGATAAAAAAATAAAAACTTTTTCCTTGTTTATTGCAAGCTAAAAATATCTCGTTACTGGACTAGTATTAAATGAATGATCTCGTGGAGACATTTATGTGCTCTTATTTGCTATATAGGTGCTGTACCATCTTTTCCTATTTGCAGTAAGGTCTTTCAGTACACCTCCACACAGAAAATTCATGCTATCTTACCCATGTTATAATGGTAATGGTGGTGGTACGCTTTACATTGGTATGTGACCTTTTGAAAATTAATAACCTTTACAGTGTAATTAGGGTAATGTGCCCTTACAAAGATTTTTTTTTTTTTTTTTGGGTAGGCCAAATGATAAGAAATTAATGACATCTATATCATAGTTAAAGTAATGTGATAATTTCCAAAAAGTTGAGGGATTAGTGATTTCGATTATTACAGATAAACTTCAGGAGGAAATGGGCCCTTGGGCAGAATATGTTAGATTAAAATATTGCTTCTTGCTATAATTTTTTTTACCATTGTCTTGTACATAATGAGTTGCCAGGCCCAATACTTCACAGCTTATCATGTGGAAGGTACACATCGAAATAGCTACCCTGAAATGTCTCTCATAAGTGTAAACAAAGTTAGCTTTCCATTGAATGATGAGTGGGGGAAAATGAATGTGCAAGAAAATAGTTTTCATCCTGTTTGCTTGCTGAAGATGATTTCTGCACTTTCCCAGTATTGATGATGGACACTGGCTGATGCACTGTGAAGGCATATCATGACAGGAAGAAAATACATCAGTCTTCCAGTAAAACAAACCTACACACAAGAGAGAGAGAATGAGCACGAATGAGCACGAATAATTCTGTAGCAGTTCTTTTTTTCCTTTCCATTCTTCCAACACTGCCATCCCGCCTCTTTGCCCCCCCCCCCCCCTTCCCTAGAAGAAAAATGTGGGAGGGGGGAGGAGAGAAGAAAACATTTTGCACCAAGGATTGAAGTTAGTTGGTGTGTATGCTTCATGACTTATTATACTTTGTTCACAATGTCACAATGAAATCTATTGTATCTAAAATAGCAGTTAAGTTTCGTGAACGCTTTTTCACTCTGTCAAAGAGTAAAATATATTTCAAGAAGTGTGATTCAAACCCAGTGGCTCCAAAGTTGACCATGACGTGAATGAGAGCCTTATGCCACTTGCTCTGTACCACAGTTAGCGAAACACCCTTTCATTCTCAAGTATACCTGAAATGTAGAAAAAGAGTAACTTTTTTATTTAATTGACACTGTTAATTTGCTCGCTCTGCAGTCTCCTTGTTAGACTAGTATTTTTTTGTCAATAAAAGTAAGTCTTCCATATGTTCACTTGTTTGATGGCATATGTCTTATATAAATTGATAACACTTAACATTTTTACTAGCAGCTAATTACGAGTACATACAGTTCTGTAGCAGAAGAAGGCTTGTGTATACCCCATTTCAGTTGTTTCTCTGTAAGCTATAGAATATTGCACTTAAAAAAAAAAAGGTAGTTTTGGGGTGTATCCAGGAGAACAATAATTCCTCTTCCAATATTTTATCTGTGAGCATTTCAGTCACCAGCAAAGTAAGACAATAACTGAGCTCCTGAGTCACCAAGTGTACATGTTTACGTATTGGTATGCCAGACCATATGATTGAAATCAATACTGTTGCGAAGAACACAATCTCTATGGTAGTTGTTTTCTGAAGAAAAACAATGAATGACATTTTTAGAAGTGTGGAATTTCACTCCAATTTTACCATAACTTCACCAAAAACATATTTTATAGAGTGTTAGAACTTGTTGCTGCTATTAATATGCCATCAGGATAAGTTGCTATGTAAGGAAACAGCTGGAAGCGTGTGGAAGTATTATATTGATAGAGTACAGAAGTTTACCCTATTACGTGATTTTACAAAGCCCGTACTTTGTTCAATCGCTTAGTTCACACACAAATAGCATTAATTTCGTATCTCATTAAATTACCATATGCCATTAGAAAGTTGAATGTGGAAGTTGCTAACATCATGTTCATTGCAACAACCCTATCACCTCCTCCCAGCCCCCTTTTTTCTGGAAACCCCATTTCCTCATTTCATTCTGTCCCTTACCTTCCCTTATCTCATCCACTTCCTTTCCTGTCCTGTTCGTTCCATCCATCCCCTCGTGAGGCCGTTACCTCCCCTTGTGTCAACCCCCCGTTCCCTCCCCTTGTGTCGCCCCCCCGTTCCCTCCCCTTGTGTCGCCCCCCCGTTCCCTCCCCTTGTGTCGCCCCCCGTTCCCTCCCCTTGTGTCGCCCCCCCGTTCCCTCCCCTTGTGTCGCCCCCCGTTCCCTCCCCTTGTGTCGCCCCCCCCGTTCCCTCCCCTTGTGTCGCCCCCCCCGTTCCCTCCCCTTGTGTCGCCCCCCCCCCGTTCCCTCCCCTTGTGTCGCCCCCCCCCGTTCCCTCCCCTTGTGTCGCCCCCCCCGTTCCCTCCCCTTGTGTCGCCCCCCCCCGTTCCCTCACCTTGTGTCGCCCACCCCCGTTCCCTCCCCTTGTGTCGTCCCCCTGTTCCCTCCCCTCGTGTCGCCCCCCGTTCTCTCCCCTCGTGTCGATCCCCTGTTCCCTCCCCTCGTGTCGATCCCCTGTTCCCTCCCCTCATGGCGCCCCCCATTCCCTCCCCTCGTGTCTCCCATTCCCTCCCCTCGTGTCGCCCGTTCCCTCCCCTCTTGCTGCCCATCCCTTTGCCTCTCTGCCCCTCCCTCTCGCGGCCTACGTGCCCCTCCTGTGGCCTCTGTCCCCCTCCTGGGACCCCTCCTGTGGCCCCCTCCCCCAGCCGCTCCACAACCACACCTGTACGCTCCGAGGCCCCCCCCCCCCCCACCGCCCCTTCCACACCATGCCCTGCGACTGCTCTTCCGTGCTTTTGTTCTACGCTCAACCCTTCTCCTCTCTTTTTGGACCTCCCCATGCCATTTCTCCCCTCACTTCACACCAGCATTTGCCTCCCCTCCCCTCCCTTCTCATCAGCCTTTGCGCCAACTTCCTTCGCTCTGCACTACCTCCCATCCCTTTGCATGACCTTCTCTCCTTCTTTGCCACCTTCCCTATGTCTGCACCACCACCACCACCACCACCCCTCCCACTGCAACACTTTTCCCCCCCTGCACCACGTCCCTTTTCTCCCCCTCATCTGTGCAACTTGTCCCCTCTGTGTCACCACCCTCCCTGCACCACCATCCCCCTCTGTGCCACAACCACCTTCTGCGCCACCCTCCTCTTCACCATCTCCCCCTTCTGTACCAACTCTCACCTCATGTCCTCTCCACTACCTCCAACCTTCTGCACCACCATCCCCCTCTGCCACCACACCCCCTCTACACCCCATCTAAACCACCTCCCGTCCTTGTGTGCCACCTGCTGCCCTCTGTGGCACCTCTCTCCACCCTCTATGCCCCTTCTTCCCCTTCTGTGCTACCTCCCCTCCCTCTGTGCCACCTCTCCTCCACCTCTATGCCACGTCCGCTCCACCTCTGTGCTAGCTCCTCTCCCTTTGTGCCCCCTGCCCTGTCTTCACATCCTCCCTTCGCATCCCCCTTAGTGCCTCCTCCCCTCCCTCTGTGCTGCCCTAAGCTCCTCCTCCCCTCCCTCTGTGCTGCCATTTGTGTCTCCTCCCCTCCCTCTGTGCCACCATTTTGCCTCTATTTTTTCAACCTCCTCCCCTCCTTTCAAGACGTCCTTTGCTCCTCCTCCTCTGCTTTCACGACACCCTTTGCTCCTCCTCCCCTCCTTACATAATTCCTTGTCTGCCACTTCCCGTCTTGTTGCCCACTACTCCGACAATGCACTTCCTCCCCTCGTGCCGCCCTTTGCTCCCCTCGCACCTCTCTTTCCTCCTCCTCCCTTCTCTCCCTTCGCACTGCCCTTTGTGTGTCTTCCCCTCATGCCATACTTTGTGTCTCCTCCCCTCCTTTCGTGGCACTATTTGTGCCTGTGCCCTGCCATACGCATCTTATTCACCGCCCCGCCATTTGCCCCTTATCCCCAACGACGGCTGTGGCCCTTCTCCCCTGCACTGCCCTTTGCTCCTTATCCCCTGCACCTCCTATTGCCCCTTAGCTCCTGTGCCACCCTTTGACCCACCCTTTGGCCCTTATCCCCTGTGCCGCCCTTTACCTTTATCTCCCATGCTGCCCTTTTCCCCCACTTTTGCCCATTATCCCCCACATTGCCTATTGCCCCTTATCTCCTGCACCACCATTTGCCTCCCTTTCCCTCAGATCCCCTCCTCTTCCACCTTCATTTGCCTCAGATCCCTTCCACTTCCCATTGCCTTCGGCTCCTCTCCCTTTCCACCTCTGCCTCGGCCCCCCTCCCCTTCCACCTCCCTTTGCCTCGCCCCCCCTCCCCTTCCACCACCATTTGCCTCGCCCCCCCTCCCCTTCCACCATCATTTGCCTCGGCCCCCCTCCCCTTCCACCTCCATTTGCCTCGGCCCCCCTCCCCTTCCACCTCCATTTGCCTCGGCCCCCCTCCCCTTCCACCTCCATTTGCCTCGGCCCCCCTCCCCTTCCACCTCCATTTGCCTCGGCCCCCCTCCCCTTCCACCTCCATTTGCCTCAGCCCCCCCCTTCCACCTCCATTTGCCTCGGCCCCCCTCCCCTCCAAACTCCATTTGCCTCGGCCCCCCTCCCCTCCAAACTCCATTTGCCTCGGCCCTCCTCCCCTCCCGCCTCCATTTGCCTCGGCCCCCCTCCCCTCCCGCCTCCATTTGCCTCGGCCCCCCTCCCCTCCCGCCACCATTTGCCTCGGCCCCCCTCCCCTCCCGCCGCCATTTGCCTCGGCCCCCCTCCCCTCCCGCCACCATTTGCCTCGGCCCCCCTCCCCTCCCGCCACCATTTGCCTCGGCCCCCCTCCCCTCCCGCCTCCATTTGCCTCGGCCCCCCTCCCCTCCCGCCTCCATTTGCCTCGGCCCCCCTCCCCTCCCGCCTCCATTTGCCTCGGCCCCCCTCCCCTCCCGCCTCCATTTGCCTCGGACCCCTCCCCTCCCGCCTCCATTTGCCTCGGCCCCCCTCCCCTCCCGCCTCCATTTGCCTCGGCCCCCCTCCCCTCCCGCCTCCATTTGCCTCGGCCCCCCTCCCCTCCAACCTCCATTTGCCTCGGCCCCCCTCCCCTCCAACCTCCATTTGCCTCGGCCCCCCTCCCCTCCTACCTCCATTTGCCTCGGCCCCCCTCCCCCCCCCACCTCCATTTGCCTCGGTCCCCCTCCCCTCCCACCTCCATTTGCCTCGGCCCCCCTCCCCTCCCACCTCCATTTGCCTCGGCCCCCCTCCCCTCCCACCTCCATTTGCCTCGGCCCCCCTCCCCTCCCACCTCCATTTGCCTCGGCCCCATCCCCTTCCACCTCGATTTGCCTTGGACCCCCTCCCCTTCCACCTCCCTTTGCCTCTGCTCCCCTCCCCATGTACCTCCCATTGCCTCGGCTCCCCTCACCTTCTACGTCCCATTGCCTCGGCTCCCCTCCCCTTCCATGTCGCATTGCCTCGGCTCCCCTCCCCTTCCATGTCCCATTGCCTCGGCTCCCCTCCCCTTCCACGTCCCATTGCCTCGGCTCCCCTCCCCTTCCACGTCCCATTGCCTCGGCTCCCCTCCCCTTCCACGTCCCATTGCCTCGGCTCCCCTCCCCTTCCACGTCCCATTGCCTCGGCTCCCCTCCCCTTCCACGTCCCATTGCCTCGGCTCCCCTCCCCTTCCACGTCCCATTGCCTCGGCTCCCCTCCCCTTCCACGTCCCATTGCCTCGGCTCCCCTCCCCTTCCACGTCCCATTGCCTCGGCTCCCCTCCCCTTCCACATCCCATTGCGTCGGCTCCCCTCCCCTTCCACGTCCCATTGCCTCGGCTACCCTCCCCTTCCACGTCCCATTGCCTCGGCTACCCTCCCCTTCCACGTCCCATTGCCTCGGCTCCCTTCCCCTATCCACCTCCCTTTGCCTCGGCCCCCCTCCCCTTACACCTCCCTTTGCCTCGGCCCCGCTCCCCTTCCACCTCCCTTTGCCTCGACCCCCGCTCCCCTTCCACCCCCCTTTGCCTCGGCCCCCGCTCCCTTTCCACCCCCCTTTGCCTCGGCCCCCCTCCCTTTGCCTCGGCCCCCCTCCCTTTCCACCCCCCTTTTCCTCGGCCCCCCTCCGCTTCCACCCCCCTTTGCCTCGGCCCCCTCCCCTTCCACCTCCCATTGCCTCGGCCCCCTCCCCTTCCACCTGCCATTGCCTCGGCCCCCTCCCCTTCCACCTCCCATTGCTGTAGCTCCCCTCCCTTTCCACCTTTCTTTGCCTGTGGTCCCCTGCCTTTCCACCTCTCTTTGCCTGTGGTCCCCTCCCTTTGTCCTATGATGGGAGGGAAGGGGAACCTGGATATTACTTCAGAAAAGATTTCTTTTATTCGATAAATACTCATTTCAGCCTTAATTGAGGGTGAACAAGGATAATTACCGGCTCTAGCTGGACCTTGTGTAATAGAAATTACTATAGCAGGACACTGTGATGAGGAAAGCAATTACTTCTTCCAAGAAATTATCCACTATTCTAAGATTCCGTGCCACTGGTGGATTGAAATGAGTGAAGAAACTATACTTTCGGTACATAAACATTCTCGCTGCCAGTGCATTCTTTTTGAGGTGCCAGTGATTTGTCTTTTTTTTTGGCAGTACTGTGGATGCAGTGTCATTCTTTTCTTTTTAGTTTTGTTCACTTTGTCGGCGGCCTCCAGTCCTCTAATGAACACCATGTTTCGTTAAATGTTGTATCACCTTTGTTTCTGTTTTGCTGATGTTTACTTGTGATGTCAGAAAGACATAGCTCCAGTTCATATCGTTTAATTAAATTACTCATACAAGTTGCCATATTTTACCTTCATTCTGCTCGAAATCCCTTCATCATTGAGTCGCAGGAGCTATAGAGGGCACATCTGCAGACTTCTTTCCCCCTTGAAAGCACACCTGTGCCTGAATGCTTCGACTTCTATTTGCAACATTCACATATCACCCTACGTGCTTTCATTCATGTGTGCAGGCTTGCCTTCGGTTTGGTGCAACATGAAGTTGCAGGAGGGGGGGTAGTGACTTTAGGCAGTCTGCACAACTTATGCAGACTCTTGTTGTGAGCTAAAAGGTGATGCATATTCTTGATTAATTTTGTTAATTAATGGAGAGTTGCTTGCTGCATTAGCAGATAAGGTCCTATTGCAGGACGCTTTATGTAGGTGACACCAGTGTGTGCAGTCAAGCCTCAATTATGAACCAAAGTTTGCTGCCCAGTATATTGTATGGGAGTGTGTAGCGTAGCAATGAGATGGGGGGTCCGTGCTTCATTCAGCGTTATTCCACTTTCGTAATGACTATTGAATAATTATATCATGAGCCAACATGAGCTTGAATTATTAAACTTAAAACAAATGAGTGCTTAGACACGTTAATTGAATATTTTGTTTGCACATAATTGATTATGCGTGAAAGCATTGAAAACTGACGTGGCCAACTTAACAGTGTCCTCACATCATAAATGGGTATATAGCAGTCGGGAAGCTTCCGGGTGCGTTTTTGGAATAATGCTGCCACTGGTTTCTGTAGATTTTGTGTGTAGACACCTGTTTCCTGCAAGAATGGGATTGGCAGTTTTACCCAAATGGGTGGGGGGATGTAAAGTGGTGCAAAGCATTATTATACGTTACACCTGCTTTTCTTAAAGGTGCATTTACACTGGTCATGTTGTACTCCAGTATTTGTGTGCAGTAGTGTTGCTTTCAAAATTACTTCTATACTATGTGACCAAAAGAATCCGGGCACCCGGCTGAAAATGACTTAATGCTGGAATTCAATATGGTGTTGGCCCATCCCCTTAGACTTGATGACAGCTTCCACTCTCGCTGGCATACATTCAGTCAGGTGCTGGCAGGTTTGTTGGGGAATGGCAACCCATTCTTCACGGAATGGTGCACTGAGGAGAGGTATCGATGTCAGTCGGTGAGGCCTGGCACGAAGTCAGCGTTTCGAAACATCCCAAAGGTGTTCTGTAGGATTCACGTCAGGACTCTGTGTAGGCCAGTCCATTACAGGGATGTTATTGTCATGTAACCACTTCTCCACTGGCTGTGCATTATGAACAGGTGGTCGATCTTGTTGAAACATACAGTCGCCATCCCTGAATTGCTTTTCAACAGTGGGAAACAAGAAGGTGCTTAAAACATCAATGTAGGCCTGTGCTGTGACATTGCCATGCAAAACAACAAGGGGTGCAAGGCCCCTCCAGGAAAAACATGACCACACCGCTGCCTCCGAATTTTACTGTTGGCACTACACACACTGGCTGATGACGTTCACTGGGCATTCGCCATACCCACATTCTGCCATCGGATCACCAAATTGTGTACTATGATTTGTCACTCCACACAATGTTTTTCCAGTTTCAATCGTCCAATGTTGGCAACGAGGACTGATGTCTGTAGTGGAAAGTTTTTCACATAGTGGATGATGTGACCTCTTCCATCATCATGCTCCCTTATTGTTGTTTTATTATTGTTATTATCATCATCTTCTTCTTCTTTTTCTTTTTCTTTGTATTAATGACATAACAAAATTCAATTTCTGTACAGTCCTTGTTCTTTCTTTTTCATTCATTGCTCATTCATCTTGTCACCATATTACCTTTTTCGTTTTTCTTTCTTTGTGGTTCTTCTTTTTTCCTGCCTCAATCCCCTTGAAAATAAAGTACGTGAATTGTAAAAGTGTTGCTGTCTGTTATTTCTAGCATTTTAATGGCTTTACTTTACTGTTCTTTTCTTATTTATGTTATCCAGGCTATTCTTGATATCTCATTCCAGAAATAGTTGTCCTCTTAGCCTATTGCGTTTCATGTGGTAGAAACATCCAAAAGGAGATATTTTCACTTTCCTATTTCATATGTTGTTGTTGTTGTTGTTACTTGAAGCTTTATATATTTTATTTCCAGATCAAAACCCAAGTTCTAGAAAGCAGCAGAAAATTTGTCATCATGGCCATCAACAAACAAATATTGCCGCTGAAACTTACTCCCCATTTTGTAAGTAGACCTAATTTATTTCACATTAGTACATTGACACATTTTTCTTAAGCTGAAATTATAGTTAGTCTATGGATCAAACTATTTAGAATACTTTTCTGCTTTCTGTAGCTAATATTTCTCACAATGACTGTGTGATAATTTAGTTCTTAGTGGTAGAAATGTTCCATATAAGCGCACCAGATAGAAAATTTGTCAGTCTTAGGAGATATTACATTAATGCTGTTTAATACTGATCCTCTGTCGTCAATAATGGGATTGAAGAGAATCCACAAGTTTCTTCAGGTAGTACATCCAGCTGAAACTACTGAATAATGATTGGATCCTCTACAGATACCAAATTACAGGGATATTGATTGCTATGTTTCACCTTCTGTTCCAGATAATCCTAGACATATTGTAAGGGGTCAAGATTGGCATATATAGTGAGTCTGTTGAGGTGTACTGAGGTGCCCAAGTTTGTCAAACTAGGAATGCATGTGCAGCCCAGTGAACTCGGCTGTTGTAATCTTAGAAGATAGGCGTTATTACAGCATATTCATTATGGAGATGTAGGAGAAAGGGGAACATTTAGTCACCAAGAATGTCAAAATGGACGACCTGGTTCTCATTTGCTGTGATACAGGCGAGTGAGCCCAGGCTTTGGCACGAAAAGCACCTCCGAAACATCACAGAATCACGCCTGGCCTGAGAAACTGCAGGGTCAAATGTCTGTAAGGACCTTCAGAACACTCAACACCTCGTATTTTTCGCAAAGAATCAAAATTGTGACTCGTCGGACTATACTACGTGTCTCCAGTAAGATTCTGTCTTGTTTCAGAGTTGTTCGGTACACTGAAGATGCACAGCTTTATGTGCCGCTCTGAGGAATGGCCTTGTGTGAAGTACTCACCTCCAGAACTCCACTGCGTGCAGTTCTCTCATCCACACGAAACTGGGAGAAGAGCCCGCATTTGCTGATAGCAGTTCTTGTCCGGTTTGAAACCAGTTGTCACTGGTGAGGCCTGACACTGTTCATGAGCCACATTACAGGGCTGTGAGAGGTTCACTGTTCCTTCATACAGTTCCTATTGGTATGCCAACAGACTGAGCGACTGGATTTGCAGTGTGGTCACGACACATCGAAATATGATGGCTCCTTTACGCCATTCTTCTGAGTCTGCGAGTAGACCTGTCTTACTCCTCTAACTAGCACAAACCCACCACTTCACTGCTGGAACTTTTGTCAGCAGTGGAGTGTCAAACAATTGCCGGGTAGCTGTGATTGTGAGTTCCTTTGATGGGGGAACTAACATTTGATGCAGTCAAGTTCAGTTAAGTCACCCGGATTTGAAATTAGGCATTGTATAGTGTTTGAATAATAATGGTTACAATGCTAAAAGCACGGTGTTCTTACAATCATATGGGAAGCTATAAACATTTACGAGGGTGTCATGTTCGGCAATTTTACAATGTGTAACAATAATGTCTGTAAGCTTTAAGAAGGATTTACAACTTGAGCCTACAGTATTCTTTTAACAAATGTTCAAAATATGAAAGCATTTGCTTTGCAAACTTAATAACATTATGACAATATTTATCCTCTATTTACAAATATATAGGAATTTCTACATCATCTAACTATTATATATAAGATATTCAGTGTTCTTGCTGAAGCATTACAGGCAAATTTTGGGATGGTCACAAAAATAACTCATAATGACCATCATCTTCCTTCATATGTTCTCATTACTTGTAATCTGAAATGCTATTACGCAGACACATATGTATCACTCGTAGTGTTTGTTTATTGTTCACTTAACATAGTGACATGTTCCTCTACCACAGCATCGTGATTACAGTGGTTTTCCTTTACAGACTTGGGATTTCTTCCTGCTGAAACTTCTCCTTATGAGAAGTGAATCTACAGATTCAGAAAAAGAGCCCCATTTAGTAGAATGTGAGAGGAACATCGAAAGGTGTGAGCATCTCTATTACTAATTACTAAACGGCTAACCCAGCCAACGCTGCATGTCACAATTGCAGGTTGCTTATTAAACAGCTTACAGGAACAACAAAAATGTGTTTTTCAGTATTTTTTGGACAAATGTAAAAACTTAAATTGCTATGTAATGTACACATTATGAGACATAGTCTTACGTTGAAGATTTAACATTGTAAGACTAGTATTACAGTTATGAACCGTGTGTGTGTGTGTGTGTGTGTGTGTGTGTGTGTGTGTGTGTGTGTGTGTCGAGGCAGCATAACTCACTGCACGCAAATTACCCATACTCTGTTCATCTGTTCATCCAGTATTTGAGATGAGAACACTTAGTGACTTACAACAAACTTTACTCATAATTTCAAATCTACATGAACCTTTTCTCACTGATGTTGTTGTTGTTGTTGTTGTTGTTGTTGTTGTTGTTGTCTTCAGTCCTGAGACTGGTTTGATACCCTCCACAAAATAATGAAAGCAAAAAAGATTTTTATTTACTACATTTTTGCAGTTCCTGCAGTGAAACTGCCTCTTAACAGCATTAAACTTAATTAATTTATTACTGTTTTACTACTAACCTTCTTTGCAACACATTTTAAGGTCAGTATCCACATATATCACTGAATGTACCAGTAAAATTATATCATTGTATGACGTAATTCATGAGATATGACACCATAAGCATTTAGATGCATGAAAAGCTAGCTGTTGCTTAAAACAGATTCTAAATTACCCATACTATACTTATCCAGTGATTAATAATGAGAGAACTTAATGACTTCCAACAAACTTTAACCTTAATAAATCCATCAAAAAAAGTTAAGCACATAATTGGTTCTCGTATCTTGAAATAACATAGATGTCTTATACTGTATTTTTTGTTAATACAGAATATTGCACAAAGAGAAACTACACTATATGTTCGTTTGAATCAGTTATGAAGTGAAAAAGGAACATTATTTGAAAAAAACAAAAAATTGCGATGTCCCACAGCATCAAAAAACAGTGCACTTTGTGGTAATGTGCAAGTCCTCCACAAACTTTCATGCACTCTCAAATGCAATGGGACATGCTCAGTACCAACTCGTTGCAGGGCTTTTGAGACATATTTTCCCACTCCTCAGTGGCAGCGTTTCTGAGAGCTTCAATCGTTAATGGAGGATGCTGATGACTAGAAATCGCTGTTTTGAGCAAGCTCTCTGCATGCTCTATGCAATTCGTATCCTGTGAGCGTGCTGGCGAATCCATTCTTCGGATCCCACGTCCTGTCCGAAACCGACACAAACTGCGAGCATGACGAGATCGGGCATTATCATCTTGTAGAGTAAACCCTTCCCCTACAGTCTCTGCAAAACCACTGATTATGGATCGGAAAATGTTGTTTTCAACACGACTGAGCCACCAGATTGTTGGTGACGTTCCACAATTGCTGAGGTATGATTATGTTCCCCTGTTCACCTCCGTATGCAAACAGAGTTATCGTCAAGGTGCAAGTCCATTTGCACATCGTCTGTGAACAGCATTTTGGTCCAATGGTCTCGTGTCCAACATTCATGTGCCCTAAGCCCTCTTACACGAATACTCCTGTGATGTGGACGGAGTGGTGGAGTCTTGAAAGATCCTTGACCATACAGCCCCCTACAGGGAAGTCTGCCGCACACAGTTTGGGTACTTACGGTAACCCCTGTGGCTTCTCGAAACTTGTGGCGCAGTGTAGTCGCTGTCTTTGTAGGGTGTGTCTGTGCACATTTCATCATGTACTGGTCCTGAGCTGCTGTAGTTTTGTGTGGACAGCCTTCGTGATGTTGATCCGCTATTGAATGTGTTTCCTGAAACTTCCTCCACAGTCTGGAGACAACACTTCGATTAATGTGAAAAATATGGGACATAAAATGCCGGCATTTCATTTCAGTTGGTGGACTATGGTGAGGTTGGGTTATGTCTTATGTCATTTGTCGGGGGGGGGGGGGGGGGGCGAAGACAGGAAGAGGGGCTGGGGAAGAATAGCTAGTGGCTCAGAGAGAGGCAGCAGGTTTGCCAAATATGAATGTGGGGGAGAGGAGTGCTAGGTGTGCAGGCTATAGTTGAGACAGCATAAGAAGATCTCTGACAGCTCACAACGCCGTTGTTGGCACTCGTCAGCGAAACACTAATGGCAACGGGCACAAATAGTAGCTGTGTACAAAGTTCTGACAACAATGAAGCATTGCTGTAGAGACATTTACAAAATTGCATTACGTAATTGGTTCACTTAGGCCCACAAAGCTAGTGCGCCCTGCCCGCTGCAGTCAGGGATCAACTATAGGCACATGATGCGTGGGTGCCGGAGCTGGTGAGGTGCACCGGTGATGTGGGGCCATAGTTTGGTAGGGGCTGTCAGAACAGAAGAAGGGGAAATTATTTGATAGAGGGTGTGGGGACAGTGGGTTAAACATAATTCCATACTTTTTCTTGCTTAGGTGCTTAACGTCAGATATTTAAAAATTAACTCATTTGTAAAATAATCATAAGTTTGAAGCTGTGTTATACGTGGGAGTTTGATTAGTAAAAGAATCAGGGACTTAGTGGTAATGTACTGATGGGTACTGTTGTTTATTGCTTATACCATCTCGTATCATTTTCAGTACAACTGGCTGAAGAAATCTTTCCTGTGCCTTGTCTCATATGCTCTCTGTTAGTGTTTGTCATGTAACACAAATATAAAATAGCTGAACAGGGTGATAATGTTGTCCACACCAAGAGGGCTTAACGCTCACTGGTTTTCATTTTGTCAAAACTGGTACAAAAATTTTAGCACACGCTCTTTGAGGCCCCTCGGTTTGACATCCACTGGGAGGAGACAAAATACATCTGCCTCTCTCTTTTTCTTATTTAATTTAGAATAACTGGAAATGAAATGGCAACAGAGATAAAATTCCTTAAGTGAGCACCTAATTGATAATAAAGAATACTTGATGAGAAAAATAAAGATGATAATTTTATGTCATACCCCAAAACTAAACAGAAAGAGCTACGTCACAGCCAGGGGAGTTGTGATGTGTTACAACCTTGCCCGCTTTTAAGTAAGTTTTCATATGTATATTGTGAGGCAATAATGTATCCACTTAATATTACAAGCATCTGATGCCCTAGAACAAAACCCAGCCAGTAGGATACCATTTTATTATTCAAGAATCACATTATTGAGATGAGGCTTTTGAGTACTGCAAATGTTACTTCAGGTAAAGTTGGGAAGTCCTGTTGTTCAGTGTAAATTTGATCTGCAGAGTAGGCAGCTTTTGTAGGTAGTCATTTTGTGCTATTTCATTCAAAAGACTAATGTAGATAACTTTTTTGTTGGGTGGTTTATTGCCGCTGGAAATTCGTCCAAAGATGAAGTAGTTTTGCCTCATTCCTCATTATTTTCAATAGTGAAGAAAGGAATGCAGATGTGTCCATGAATCTTTTGAAGATATTGTATTGGATGATGTCCCAAAACTACAATTACAGATGAAAACATAAAAAAAGCTGAGTATTGTATTCTACAATGGATGATTATGAATGTCCAACGTATTCGTCACCTTAAGCATATTCAATGAAGATTGCGGATTGCTGAACAACATCAAAAATCAGAATAAAGTATCAGGGCAATATCTGAAGTGTTTTAAAAAGAATGTAAGTTTTTTTGGTGCTGTTTAGTTACTGTGGATGAGACAAGAGTCCACAGTTTCAACCTAGAAGAAAACAGCCATAAAAAAAGGGGGTTGAGGTCCACTCTGCACCACAAAATGTGATGTCACATTCATTTGCTTGGAAAATTTACAGCTAGCATGTACTGGGATGCAAAAGGGATTTATCTCCTCAATTGCCTCACAAAGAGTAAAATAGCATCTGTTGAATGCTGTGAAATTATCGTAGACTGACTAGATGGGGAAAAAAAGTATGTGAGAAGAGAGTTGGATCTCAAAAGGAGAAGACAATCTTTCATCGGGACAATCTTGTTACCCTCAGAGGTGTTCTACAGTGGAAAACTGAATGGCAGTAGAAACAGGCTTGTGTCATTTACCAGATTTTGCTCCTCTGTTTTCCACCTACTGCTGCATCTAAAGATATTTATGGTTGAAAATGTTGAGAGCCAGTGGAATACAGCTATAGATGCCTATTTGTAGACCTTGCAGAATCACACTTAAAGCATGAAATGAACTCATCAAAACATATGACATAATACTCTGACCTCTGAATGCATCTCTTAACATTTCACCTTGCCCCTGTATTGCTCAGTGGTCTTGTGACATTATGAGTACCATCTGTTAAACAAATAAAATTATAAATATGAATATAATAGAGGGAAACATTCCACGTGGGAAAAATATATCTAAAAACAAAGATGATGTGACTTGCCAAACAAAAGTTTGGTAAGGTAAGTCTTTCCGCTCCCGGGATTGGAATGACTCCTTACCCTCTCCCTTAAAACCCACATCCTTTCATCTTTCCTCTCCTTCCCTCATTCCTGACGAAGCAACCGTTGGTTACGAAAGCTTGAATTTTGTGTGTATGTTTGTGTTTGTTTGTGTGTCTATCGACCTGCCAGCACTTTCGTTTGGTAAGTCACATCATCTTTGTTTTTAGATATATAAAATTATAAATAACTACACATGGGCCAGAAACTGGTGCAAAACATTTCCCTTCTTGAAATTAAGGTTCATAGAGTTTATTTGAAGAACTTGTTAACTGCAATATTAAACGAGTGTAAGTGGGTGGAGACAAACAGCTACAGTGTTAATCAGTTAGCGCCAAATTAATTTTTGTTAAATTTTTTTATGTTTACTACTTTTACCTTGTTTGTTATATTGAAAAAGAAGCATTTAAAGTGAAGAAAGTTAATTTTTTACCATTCTTGTTTTAATAAAATATATTATACCATGTACGTAATGCTAAGCACAATTGAGAACAAAATGTACATTCATATGAAATGATTACACATTCTTGTACTGAAAGAAACAAATTAAACATGAGTGCACAGTACAAATCAAAAACAAAAACAACTAATTATTTGTGGTGATCAGAAGCAAAACACTCAATATACAGGTATAGTCTCACATTATACTTCTTGCACTTGTTACTTGCTGATTTCTTACATCCCCTTCTTCTGAGTTCCTTTATTTTCATAATCAGGTGCTTCATTCCATGAAACTGGAGCTAGTGGACTTGTATTCTGTGTGGATGGAGGATCCAGGAACTTCAATGTGTTTCCTTGACCACTAAGAATTTCTTTTAACATTAATTATTGGGTTCAGAACAGTTGTATTTGATTCTGTAGAAACAGTGAAATTGTCCTGCTATTTACACAACAACAGACCATGTTCTTTTCATTTAGCAGAATGAATAGCACCTTTTTGTCTTTCTCTGTTTCCTTCTTATTTGGAAGGGGACAATGTTGGGGGATACAGTTTTCCCTTAAAGTCCTGATGTCACCAAAACCTTGTTCCCTAAGCAAAATTAGAATAGCAGTAGGCATAGTAGAATAATTAGCATGTGTCCACGTGCGACCAATTCTCGAGTACCGTTCGTCAGCCTGGAGGCTGTCCTGAGTTAGATTGACAGATGAGAGAAGACATAAAAAGTTGACCCGCAAAGTTCATTACAGGTTTGTTCGGTCAGCATAAGATACAGAAATGTTCAACAAACTGCAGTGTGAGGCAGTACTAGAAAGACATTGTGCATTATGGGCAGCTGTACTTAAAAAATTCCAAAAGCTCACATTTTAAAATGGGTCACAAAATGTACTAATTTCTCTGACATTCATTCCCACAGAATGGTAAGTGTTAAAAATGATGCAGGTACACAACAAACTCCTAGCCACACACTGTACAGAGTAGATGTAGACATGTAAGCAAAAGCTCACCATATACAGGAATGTGTGAGGACAGAATTGCACCAGGAATTGTTTTAAGTAAGGAGAAGTTTCCCAAAGTAAGAAATCTAACTACTGGATGATGTTGCAGCCCTCTGACAGAAATATTGGCATCTAAGAATGTAACTGGAGTGAACACCTGCACTGGCTTTGAGTGTGCTGTGAAATTCCTGCAGTGGCAATCGTACACAGATTTTATCTCATTGTCACTTAGCTGCGAGCTCCCAGTCCAGTTATGAGCAGCTCAGTGTGTTGAGTAAAGTAGTTTCCGAGCAGGAAAGAGTCACGCAAAGTTCCCTGCAGGTGTATGAACAGAAGCAGAAATGTCTGGCAGTCAAACTCTGCTACTGTACTGAGCTAGGGCATAAAATGCTCAGTGGCACAGATATGGTCCATAAACTTCTGTTTGCAGTCAATGTAACAAGGAAAATCCACACAAGCATGTACTGGGAACTTAACTAAGCTTAAGTTTCCGAGTTATCAACAGCAGGATGTAAATTCCACTCGAATGCACGGGATAACATGAAAATACTCCTTGGCATGCTGAATTAGAAACCTTATTGCTTTTAACTTAAATCCAGTACACAAAAGTAAGGTCTGAGCAGAAGTCCTGCATAAATGTCTGGTGGTTTCTTGTGGTTTATTTTACTATTTATAAAAAGACTAGCTCAGCAATGTCGCACACACTTAATTTATCATTATATAAATAATAATGTATTTTGTGTTATACAACATTAAATTAACATGCATTTTAGCACGCTTTGCATAATTTACGTAAATTGGCTGATAGGGTCATTAATTTTAAATTTTTATATCATGTAAGATACTTCACTTGTGGATGAGACCTATCATTTGGGGGAAAAAAAAACGACGCATTGTGCTGGGAGATGTCAGATGAGGGTTCTGTGTGGAGAGACAGTACAGAGATCCTGTGTTTCATTTCTGGGTGCTGGCCAGCAACACAGTCGAAAGTCCTAAGTTTTGCGAGAGATGTCGATGTTGAACTCGGATGCTTTCGCGAAAGATTTTATGTTGTGAACTTTAACGTTTTTGTCAGGTGTCTTGACAGAATGGAGTAATAGGTATAGGAAATGAATTATGTTCTTTATTTAGTGGTGTTCAGTCAAGTATTGAGAACACTGGCTAGTAATTACATTGCTATCTCAAGGGATTTGTTTTTTTTTTTTTTTTTTTTTTTATAAACATTTTTATTTAAAACTACAAACTATAGTGTCATCTAGTTTACTCCATTAGCAGCCAGCATTACATTATGGTACGTATGACAGGACTGGACTTTCACTGATTTCTTGCAAAACAATGAGCTTCTGTAATCTTGTTACACCTGTTTAAGGCCTGTTGAAGATATTTTCTTTCGTTCCTGTGTTATTAGTTGTGAGAAGCTGTCTATTACGGAGAATAATTGCCAGTTGCATTACATTTACTTCTTCTTCTTCTTCTTTCAGTCTGAATCTGATCACACAATGGATTTAGATTTAGTATAACTATTAAAATAATGTTCTATTGGGTTCAAGAACTGTAAATTGTTCCTTAAACTACCAGTCACACATCATTTATTTAAATTTAATCAGTATTATTTGTGTCATACAGACACATGCTAATTCTTGAGCTTTACACAAAAGTAATGCTAAGCAGTAATTAGAGCACTTGAATAATGTTTTGTGCACGAATTACACTTTCCTACTTCCTTAAGATTCTTTCATTAAATCTCTGTCTGGCATCTGCCTTTCCATGTCTAGATTTGTCCAGTCAGTCCACTTTAAAACTCACAGACATAATCTCCTAGATATTCAAATACTTCTATTTAATTCTTTTTCTGTATCAGGTGTTCCAGTCTCGTTATTAATTTGCTACAACTGTCATATAATTGTGTATTTGATAATTTCACATCTCCAATTTCTCTGCTGTGCGTTAGCTGAGCAATTTTAAGAAGAAGAGTGGTAGTACAGACTCTACCCGTGTACACAAATCAGAAATCCATTGGAACCAAAAGCGCTTTTCAAGGATTGTACATATAGAGAAACATTTCATTTTGTGTTTCTGTCAACATTTTGTTCTCAAAACAAATCTTGTGCAATCTACGGTAAATTGTGTGAGGGTCATTTTTAAAGTGAGAACCTATTTGCTATAGAGTAAGAGAAACTTCATTTACAAAAGAAGATTGTATCACAAACTACAGTGAGCACATTTTCCTTTTTTCAATTTAGTCACCAAAGAACATTTAAACATTTGTCAAGCCATTGCACCAGCTTTTGGATCCAAGCATCAGAGAATGCTGCTGCCTGACCGTCAAACCAGTTAGCAACAATTTTTTTCATCGTGTAATAATTTTCCAAGTGCTTTCCATCAAGAAATTCCTTCAGTTTTGGATTTTGGAAACAGATGAAAATCTGATGGTGCTAAGTCAGGGTGGTATGGCGGATGAACCAGTAATTCCCAATGAAACTTGTGCAGTCACGTCTTTATTCTTGCCACAACGTGAGGCCGAGCATTGTCATGAAGCAGAATGACACAGCTAGAGAGCAGTCCCTGCTGGTGATTTTGAACAGCGTGCGCTTAAGCTTTAATAATGTTTCAAAGTTGGTATTAGTATTTATAGTCATTTCCCTTGGCAAAATGTCTAACAGAGGCATGCCTTTCTGGTCCCAAAACACCATGGCGATGATTTTCCATGTTGAAGATTCTCGTTTGAATTTTCATGGTTTCATTGGGGAGTTTGAATGATGCCACTCACTGTATTGATGGTTATTCTCTGGTGTGTAGTGCGCAATCCATGTTTCATCACTGGTTACAGTGTGACTCAAGAACTCATCACCTTCCGTGTAATAGCACTCCAAAATGGACAAAGAATGTGCCATTCACTTTGTTTTAGGTTCTTCTGTTAACATTTTTTCATCTTGCACAACTTTTTGGTAGTGAATTTTGTTGATAACAGTGTGATAAGCTACTGATCGTGAAACTTGTGGAAATACCTGATGCTGTTCGTCAGTATAAAAGGGTCTGTTTTAGCGAATTGCCTCGTCAACTTTTTGTGTCGAGCCTTCATTCATGGCTGTAGGCCATCCAGATTGTACTTCATCATGAACATTTGTCCTTTCTTCATTAAACAGCCTACACTATTGAAATGTGGGACTTAGGGAAAGCAGGAAAAAGTGTGGGCTGGGCCTAATTAGTTACTGTTGGTTGCACAGTAAACACACTTTATTTAAGGAAATAAGTTTTTTTAAACAATCATTTGAAAAAGATTGACTGTAACACAAGGTACACTGATGGCTGAAGGCCTTATAAAGAAAGAATTCAAAATTATTTGTCGGCTGAAGGCCACAAGCAATACTTCAGAACAATTAACGACTGAAGGCCTGAATTTCACATGAGGAAGACAATTACACGTTAAAGATACCAAAATAATTTTTAAAACAATCATTAAAAAATGACTGTAACACAAGCTACACTGACGGCTGAAGGCTTTATTATGCAAGAATTCAAATTATTTGTCGGCTGAAGGCCACAAGCAATAGGAATAATTTAAACAAATATTATTTTTAAACAATTGACACAATCAGACCAAATAAAAAGGGGAGTGATCCACAGACACTGATCCAAGGATCGATCTGAGAAAAGTCCCTACAGCTGCATAAGCAGCGAGACAGGCAGCCAAGAGTTATGCTCAGCTAACAGGATGGCAACTCAAACTAGGGACAGTTTAAACGCCAATCAATTCTCTTACTAACTCCACCTAACATGTGATAACCAGTACAATGATGGAATAATTCAAGCGAGGGCGAAGTGACACACAGCACTGCGTCTTCAGAATCCACTGTTTAAAACATCGAAAGGCAGAAGGAACCACTACACCCAAGGTAGACAAAACAAACCACAATCCACACTGCAATCAAGGAGTCTGTCGAACTACACTTCATGCTGGACAGCATCGGCAAGGTGAGGAAAAGTACACTGCCACAAAAATACACTAACCTTCAGGGCAGGTAACTGGGGCGTTAGCGGCCACTAGGCAGTAAAATACCACTGATTGCACTTCACTAAATAATAACACAAAATTCAAAACTAATAACAGGCAGTGGAAGACAGCTAATAGATTCCACCAACTCGACAAGCTCTACTTGCTGCTGTTCATCTCACGGCGACCCTTGAGCAGCAACACACGAACAAATGGCGTGATCACAAAATAGTGGAGGTTTCACTACTGGATTAATGTTCACTCGACTCAACGTGCTGGGTCCGGTGGACAATGGGGTTGTGGCCCTCATAACTACAGCCCCTTGATCCTGCAATGCCGGCGTGCCACCAGCGGTCCCAGCATGTCCTGAAGCTGCCTAACCTCTCTGCTCCTCCGTCCCAACTGAACTATCAATGCACATGACCCGGAAAACAGTTCATGTCCTTCCAAAGATAGCACTGGTAATAGATATCAATGAACACTTCTGCTGCCCCTCACGGACAGACAACACTAGCAGACGGAGTGGTGCCAGTAAACAGAAGAAGAAAACAAGACACCACTATCCGTATTACACGATGCCAACCTACCAACGGTACCAACGCGAGCAGCACACAGATCAACCTCCTCCCCTGAAACACCAGTCCGGGGGTAACCCAGCAAGTGCAAGTGGCCTAACCAAACTTGATTTGATTAAGATGGACCCGGTATTGCTTACCGGTGCGATTGTCTTTAACCAGAAGATTAACTGGGCCTAAGATACGCATAATAGTACAGGGACCCAGGAAACGGGGTGAACTTACCAAGGTTTCTAACACGCACCTCCCTCCCGGGAAAATCACAGACATACACCTGGTCTCCTGGTTTACTCCTAAAGACTCATCGATTACCTCCTTGGTACGTCCCACTCTTTTACACAAAATACTCTTCCTGACAATGAGTTCATCCAAATGCTCACCCACTGAAAGCCGTTTCTTAACCGGCCCCCAAGTGGGGTCCTGATCCTGGTGGTTGGCAATGTCACTAAACAAATGAGGAATATTGCCTAACATGATGCAACTAAGATTGCATGCTGCAGCTTCTTGGGCGTCCTCATTAGATGGTTGTTCAGTAAATACACGGTTAAGGACATCTGCGAACGCATTCTCGATGCCTCTAATTGTTCTTCACCTCGAATTGAAATGCCGAAATGCGTACTGCCCACCTGGCAATACAGCCAGTTTTATGTGGCCTTGCTAGCACCCAGCTCAATGCTTGATTGTCAGTTTCTAGCTGAAATAGCGATACTTCTGCATCGTGAACAAGTCAGCCAATGCCTCACATTCGTAAACAGAATATTTAAGTTTGGTACTGGTCAACCGGTGAGTCGCATACGCTAATGGCTGCCTTTGACCCTCAGACTCCTGTAGAGGATGGCCGAAATACCCGCACTAGACGCATCAGTTTGTACAATAAATTTTTTATTAAAATCGGGCACCCCGAGAATGGGAGGGTTGGCTATAGCTGTCTTAATGTGCTCAAATGTGGCCTCTTGGGCAGGCCCCCATTCAAAACACACACCCCTTTTTGATGCAGTTCATTTATAGGAGCCGCCAACTGAGCAAAATTAGGGACAAAATGTCTAAAATAATTTGCCACGCCTATGAACCTAACAATCCCATGTTTATCAGCAGGCAGCGGAAGAGCTCTCAAATCCTTAGTCAGCTCCTGGTCAGTGGGAACGTTCTTGCCTGATACTAAGGATATCTGCTACCTGGCTAATGTCAACTTACTAGGTTTAACAGTCAAACCGGCCCCTTGCAGATTAGCAATGACTTGCTGGATATGTTCCAAATGCTCCTGAAATGAACAGCTATGAATCACCCAGTTGTCCAAGTAATTATAAACACAGACTAATTTCAAGTCTCCAAGAATATTATCCAGCAAACGAGTGAGAATGGCTGCGCCAGTAGCCAAACCAAAGGGAACCATGTTAAACTCAAACAGATTCCAATCAGTCCAAAATGCTGTATCCTATTTACATTCTTCGGCTAAGGAAATCTGATAGAATAGGCTCGATTCAGATCAAGCACAGTGAACCAATTAGTGCTGGCAAACCAAGTAAAAGAGTTATGAAGATCAGGTAAAGGAACAGAGTCGAAGACAACTATGGTGTTCAGGCGCCAGTAGTCAACAACAGGCCGAAAATCTTGCCCGGGAATATGGTCAGACAGATGAATATGGTATTCAGGAAAATTAGTAACCCCCAGTCGATCGCAGAGAAGCTCGGGGAACCTCTGTAACAAATCTCCAAGTTCAAAGGCCTGCTGTGAAGGCAGATGAGCAAGATCAGACTCATTAACCTTTGCATCAACAGCCAGCATGTCGGCATTTCGATGCACCTTACGCTGAGCACATTCACAGAACCCAAACTTCTGAGCAGAAGCGAACTTAAAGAAGAAGGTGTTTCCAGAATAATCCAAGACAATACCAGTTTCACTGATAAAATCACATTCCAAAATCAAATCAGCCGGCAGCTTCTTAACCAAGGCCAAAGACAAGGACCAGGAGAAATCCCCAAACGAGATACTCCCTCAGACCCAACCATGCGGAGGCAACACCTGGCCATTGGCAACCCGACATCTCTGCACCGAAGAAGGGACCGACTTAAGTCTCGTAAGATG
Organism: Schistocerca americana; assembly: GCF_021461395.2. Taxonomy (NCBI): domain Eukaryota; kingdom Metazoa; phylum Arthropoda; class Insecta; order Orthoptera; family Acrididae; genus Schistocerca; species Schistocerca americana. The sequence goes on from NC_060127.1 coordinate 57,224,159, forward strand.
ACCAAATTCAAGAAACCATTCCAAGCTCAACAACGAAAAGGAGCTGCCAGAATCCAAAAGGGCACAAATAGGTTCACCACCTACTTGAGAACAAATATAAAGCAGGGGAGGTGATGATCGAGCAACGACATGGGCACCCCAAGGTTTAAAGGCTCGATCCCGAGGTCACTGCCCAGCCCAGTGTCATTTATTATCTGGGTGCGTGTGGTTGAACGCAAGAACGAATTAAATGACCTGTCTGACCGCACCTGAAGCAACGCCGTGGTTCCCTATTAGCAAACTCAGCTGATGTAAATAATCTGGAGTTGTCCTTGATAATGGCCATTGGCTGAATCTTAACTTCATGGTATGGATTGTCTGCGAGCGGTAACGCAGATATCGCTACAGCAGCAGCACAAAGTTCTTCCCAGGTGGAGGGACGACCACAATAAACAAAGTGCGACTTATCTGCTGCTTGCATTCCCCTCAGAACAATAGAAACTAACTTGTGTTCTGGCAAGTCGACTATCAAGGCCAAGAAGGCCGTCTTGACTCTGTCCACATATTGCTGTAACTCCTCTTTATCTTGCTGCAACTGCCAAATATAGCGACACTTGAGCTGTTTGCGAAATCTCATGGCCAATCTTTCGTTAATTACAAGCTCCCTCAACCGCCACAAGGAAAACCCCTCTGTCATGCTCTGGAATGAGGGTCCTCAATTCCCCTCTAGCTAACTGATACAATAGCAACAAAACTACTTGATGCAAAACAGTAAAGGCATCAGGGTGTTGCTTAAGGCGAACGAACAACCATAATAACCTTTCAATTTGCTCGAGTTGGTCTATCACTACTTCTGTGATGTCCCAAAAGAGATGCACCAGAGGATTAGGCAATTTAGCAAACGCTGCATCTAATCTCTCGGTAGACATAAGTGCATCATTCCCAGGCTGGCTCATGCACCCCCCCTAAAGACAGCAAGTCCTGCTCCCCAGTTCTCTTCCCATCAAGCTCTAAACATGTAATCTTAAACTGCAATTCATTAATCAAGGACCCCAATTGAGCGGTTGATTCCTTATAACGATCCTCTAACTTTAATGTCCTTAAACCCACTATCTGGTTGGATAAATGTACTAACTGTGCCCACCCTCTCTCTGACTGACTGCCACTAGGTTGAGTGTCTTCCAAAAAGCTAATGGTGTCCTCAAAGCCCCTAACAGCCTTACACAAAAACTCAATGGCTGTTTCTGTCTCACCCACAACATCTGGCGTGACATCAACCGGCTGAAGAATGGTAGCACGCAAACGGGCGGCTAAGTCCGAGACACTACCGTCAATAGGTTGGCAACTTATCGCCAGCTCATAAATGAGGTGGTTCTTCCTCAACAGGCCGATACCGGGGCACTGCCTGAGCACCATTAGAATTGCTCACCTGAAACAACCAAATAGCAAAGACGAAAATCGTGTAACACTGACAGAGTTAAAATTTGAACCAACGGTAACTATAACGGCATTATTACAATAGTAACCATGCTCTGCTGCCACTGAAATGTGGGACTTAGGGAAGGCAGGTTATGGTGTGGACGGGGCCTAATCAGTTACTGTTGGTTGCAAAGTAAACACACACACTTCATTTAAGGAAAAATTTCTTAAAAAGTCATTTTAAAAAAAGTGACTGAAACACAAGCTACACTGATGGCTGAAGGCTTTATTAAGAAATAATTCAAATTATTTGTCGGCTGAAGACCACAAGCAATAGGAATAATTTAAACAAATATTATTTTTAAACAATTGACACAATCAGACCAAATAAAAAAGGGAGTGGTCCACAGACAGTGCTCCAGGGTTCGACCTGAGACAAGTCCCTACGGCTGCGTAAGCGGTGAGACAGGCAGCCAAGAGTTACGCTCACCTAACAGGATGGCAACTCAATATAGGAACAGTTTAAAGGCCGATCAATCCTCTTACCAACTCCACCTAACGTGTGATAACCAGTACAACAATGGAATAATTCAAGCGAGGGCGGAGTGACGCACAGCACTGCGTCTTCAGAATCCAGTGTTTATGACATCGAAAGGCAGAAGGAACCACTATAACCAAGGTAGACAAAAGAAACCACAATCCACACTGCAATCAAGGAGGCTGTCGAACTACACGTCATGCCGGACAGCATTGGCAAGACGAGGAAAAGTACACTGCCACAAAAATTACGCTAACCTCCAGGGCAGGTAAGTGGGGCGTTAGCGGCCACTAGGCAGTAAAATACCACTGGTTGCACTTCACCAAATAATAACACAAAATTCAAAACTAATAACAGGCAGTGGAAGGCGGCTAATAGATTCTGCCAACTCGAAGCACTCCACTTGCTACTGTTCATCTCACGGCGACTCTTGAGCAGCAACACACGAACAAATGGCATGATCACAAAATAGTGGAGGTTTCACTACTGGATTAATGTTCACTCAACTCAATGTGCTGGGTTGGAATGTGAAAATTTTGTGCAGGTTGGTAAGTCACCCGTAGACTGAAACACTAGAGCCTTCGGGATGCCAATTAGAGCTGTACTCCGAGGAAGCCACACGGACCTCTGCTACGCAGAGCTAAGTGACATTTCTAGGTGCAGCCATAAGACAAGCCACTACCTATTTGAAAAACATTGCATGATATCACATATCAACAGTTCCAAAAACATTGACCAGCTCTATTTAAATCTGCGTGGGAAATATGAGAACTGCATTCTGATAATTTAAATTCTGTATTACGTTATTGAGAAATTTATTTTAATATATATTTTAGGGTGGCTCTGCCTCAGAACCTTTAATTATGAGTGACACCTGCTATGGAGATGTTTGTAAGTATCCTTGACAACAGGCTCTGATACATACACCAGCTCTCAATAAATCAATGTTGCTGTGTGAAGGGATACGGCATGATAGATGCAATATTAGCTGTGCGCCAGCTGATAGAGAAATTTTGTGCAAAAAAGGAGGTCATTACATCTTGCTTTTCTCAATATTGAGAAGGCATTCGATTGAGTACCATTTCAGGTGATTCGGTATACTCTTCGTGATCATAAGCTTGATAAAATTGCTGTATAATAGCACCAGGCAGGTGTGGTGGTTTGCAGGACTGAGCGACAACTTCCCTGCGATAGTTGGCATTCATCGAGGCTCAGCTCTGTCTCTGTTGCTTTTTGTTATCGTAATGGATATCGTCATGTGCAGCCTACAGAATTGTGTACCACGGATAGAGCTACGTGCTGACAATTTGATGCTTGCAGTTGATACCAGGAAAGATCTCAAAACTCGAGTCCAAATGGGGCAGGATCATCTGTAAAGATTGGACCTCTATTTGAACAGCAACAAGACGGAGTACCTTGGAATGATTCCATCTCTGGGAACTGTAAAAATTAATTGAGCTCCTCTCACTGAGGTAGATGTTTTAATGCCAATATTCTCGACAACAGTGTTACGACGATGTGGAGGAGGACTGGTGAGCAAGAATCGTAGTGACCTGGAAGTGATTCGGAGACATCACTGGTGGTGTTTATGATAAGAAGATATGTACCCACCTAAAATCAATGATATACCACTCGATGGTGAGGCCAGTTGTATTATGTGGTACCAAGTGTTTGCCCACACTTAAAAGTGCTGAGCACTTATTACACGTCGCAGAAATGCGGATTCCGAAAAGGTCATTAGGCATTTCTGTGCCCAACTGTATAAACAATATGGTGATTTGACATCTAGCTGGAGTGGCCCCAATCAGTGTGAAGATGCAGGAATGAAGATTGAGTTTGTATGGGCACACTGCACATGAACCACCTAGCTCAGTCATCATCTCAGCCCATCGGCTCACTGTTGAAGGCCAGAGACAGCATGGAATCCTAAATTACGGTGGCTGGCACTGTAAATTCGGATATTAGATTAAGATGCCTAAATCCACAGAAAGCATTAGATCAGAACAAATCGCATGCTTCATCTCGAAAAGCCTATCCTGCCCCAACAGGAAGGTGTTAGGAAGAGGAAGAGGAAGAAGAAGAAGAATGTTTTCTGAAGTTTCAGTGAATGTGTGTGCATTGGACTTCATTGGTACACTCATGTTCAGAAAAAACAGAATGACTAGAGATAGGATGTGTTAATATTCACAGGACTTGTACATTAGTATGTTCTGCAGAAACGATAGCATTTGAACTATGCCGGCCCATGGGTTCCAGGTCAACATCGATATCATGGCACAACACCACATACTAGTAAAATGTGCCTGTGGCTCCCATTGTTGCCATAAAGCGAAGCTGATGATTGGATCGATGTGACTCGAACAGACGTCCAGGATGTCTCGCAAAAGTATGCACAAACGTATCGTCAATTCAGTGAGATTGAAAGAGGGTACATTATCGGCATGAGATAATGTGATGCTGCTTGTGTGGGACGAAACATTTTGGCAGTGTAATGGGTGTGCTCAGAATGGTTCACGGAAGGCCGTAGAACACGATGAGATGGGTCAGGTCCCACCACCCAGACCACCACCAGTCAAGATCGACACTTCAACCAAGTGGCATTGTAGGACAGATCCATGTCTTCCTTGGCTCTGGCACAACAGCGGATCAGTGTAACACATTGTACACTATCGGTATGACAGTCCGCCGCTGTCTGTTGCAGCATGGGTTACGTGCACGCCAATTCTTTGCCCACCTTTGATGAATGTGCAGAAACATTCTAGGTGGCATTGGTGAATGGAATGGCGTCCCTGCGGTCAGGAATTTTATCAGATAGTATTTTTTGACAAATACATGTTCAGTTTGTTTGAAAATGATGGCCACAATTTGGTTCGCTACAGATGGGGAGTGGCATCACAGAGACTGCATTCGCAAAGGACATGCGGCGCCAACTCGAGGTCTTATGAGGTGGGGTGCTGTTGGGCACAACTGGATATCACAGTTGGTGCGTGTCCATGGCACTGTGACAAGTGTAACCCCTTGCGACCTGCAACCGTACCCTTCCTGCATGACGCCCCAGACACAATTTTTCAGTAAGGCGATGTATGACCACATGTTGCTGCACGAACACGTGCTTGCTTGATGTCACAGGACTTGAGCCTTTTGCCCTGGCCCACCAGATCACCAGACTTGTCGGCAATTGAAAATTTGAGGGATATGGCAAAACGACAGGTGCAACTCTGTGACCCAGTGCCCACCACACTTGTAGCCAGGGAATGCAGTGTGGATGGCTACACCACAGGATGCCATTTGCGCCTTATGTGCATTGATGCCGTCATGTGTGGAACAAGTGATCAGGGCCCACGGCGGACCCTGTGCCTTCTAGGCAACAGGCAACTGAACCAAGGAGACTAGAATGCTAATCATTTCTGCAGAACATACTAACGTGCATGTCCTGTGAATATAAATGTCCTATCTCTAGTCATTCAAGATGTTCCGTTTTTTCTGAACATGAGTGTATAAGCTGCAGGACATCAAAAACATAAGGAATTTGTCTCTAAAACAAATTGTCTTGAATGTGTTATTGTTTCTTTTGCTCTTTTTCTTTTTTAGAATAGCAGGTTCATTCATGTTATTTGGTATGGAAGATCAACTATGTCCGAGAACGTCTAATCCCTTGAAGTAAAAAAAATATTTTCTAATTTTTATGAGTCGAAACAGTTGCCATTTATTTCTACGGTAAATTGCTTATAACATATTCCCTGCATCATGGTAAAAATTCAACTCTGTCTCTCATTTTCCTTCATTTCAATTTTCATACATTTTTCATTTTGTGAAATGAATAATTTTATTGAGAATATAAGACCACTCAGTGCTAAAATATTTTTCCTCAAATTTAATCATAGTTTATAAATTTATATTACAAACAATTGCTTACTTCACCATTTTCTGCAATACGGTGAGTGATTTTGTGTTTTTTTTGTCCGACAGATAAGGACTAACATTTTCTTACATCACATTACAAAGCTTGTTAACAGTGAATAATTATTTTTTTCCGTTTCCTTTTTACAATACAGAACATGGGATATATGAAACAACTAAATGTTTGCTGCCTGACTGTCTATAGTACAATATTAAATTTATTCCACTATCCGTTTTGGCCAGCAGGCATGTTTGAATGGTTTTCTAATACCACTGCGGAAGCATTGGCTGCAGGTTAAAGTCAGTAGTCACATAAACTGAATATCATAACACAGACAGTTTCCTGGTGAAAATCTTGCTATTTAATAAACACAATATTACTCTTGTGTCAGTCGAAGTAGAAACACTGGGTATCTCAAGAAGTGGCCCCAATGTTTTGTGGTTGCTGGATTTTGGCCTGGCAAGGGTCCAACTCAAATGAATGTGATGCTGTGCCTTGTCACAATTCTTATCAACTCCATGTAAAACAAAGGAAAATATGTTGAAACATAAATGTAACAAATATTTTAAAATATTGAAAATTTTGATATTTACCCATCATCACTCAGGTGGAATAGACAGCAGTGTTACTGGCAGTAATTTGTGACACTGGAGATTGAGTTTGGTTGTGTCTCAAACAAAGAGGAAGACAGGATATAATTTTGTGCTGCTGACACATATATCATGAAATTACTTGTGTTGTCCAAGTTTGATTCCATTAGAACAGTTGTGTGCAGCGACTGTGGTACATTTCAAACGAGGAAAGGGAATCCAACAATCGGTCACAAATCCAATGCGTATTTTATTGCAGATCTAGGTTTCAGCTATCGAATAGCTACTGTCAGTGCTAAAAAAAAAATAGAAGAAAACATACAGGAAACAGTGATCGAAAAATGTAAAATGAAACCTCATTGTAAAGTACTGTGACAACATATTTGGTAACATACCATTTAAACCAAGATCTGTAGACACAACAAGCATGTGGCAACATACGGCATCATATGGTTTTAACGTGTACATAGCCAGATACTAAATGAAACTGTTGTTTACAGAGCAGTACAAGCAGCCACAGCTTATGCCATTCAGGGGGAGCAGTGGCCTCTATACCACTAATATCGACACAGAATTACCAGTTCAGTTTGTACATAAAATCGATATTGAAATTTAAAAACTGAAAACCAAGTAACCTATATTACAATTAAAAATTTTTGGTATTTTTTATATAAACCAAACTACATGTTAAAATGTTACAGATAACATTGAATTAGAGGAGAAATATTAATTCACTGAATAAATGCGGAAAATGATTGAAAATACTGTAAAACTTTTTTCATGAATGTTATACCTTGATTAAAGCTTAGAGTAACCAGTACACTCCCTGATTATCATTACAGTGCCATCTATTAAAATAATGTACCTGCATTAATTAACGTAATAATGTCATTTGAACTGCAGTGCCTTAATTTTAGAAAAGAAAATATTTCAGGGTTGCCACAAGTTCTGAAAATCGGGGACTTTCAAACTTGTCAGAGAAATTTGAAGGGGAAAGGGGGGGGGGGGGGATGAGGAACTGGAAGAATCTCGTTGTTGTCTCAGTAGATGAAACGGTTTTTTTACTAAGATGTCATGCTTCGTCGCAAGCTGGGTGCAGCTGAGTACGTGCGCTGCTTCCCTACTCCCTCATTTTTACTGCTTCTTCCCTTCCTACCACTCCCCTCAGCTTGCAGTCAGTGCTACCACCACATCTTGCTGCTAACCTAGTAGCTGCTAACGAGAGGCAGGGAGACATGAGGAGTGGTTTGTTTGGATCTGATTCTCAGAAACTGTTGACGCAGTGGCCAGAGATGGCAGCATTGGGTCTAGTCTCACCGATCTGCCCGCAGGCTGGGTCTGTTTGTGTGTGGCATAATGCAGCGGATTTTTGTGGTTTATCCATAATCCAGGACTGCGGTGCTCCCCGGCAGGCCAGAGGCCATGGGTGATGGATTTCAGGAATTGCGACTGTCTCGCCATAAGTACATTGTACAGTGCAGCGTTTTATAGACATTTTATTTATTCTAGTACATTTTTGCACTTTGAAAGTAGTTCATAATTATATAGTATGGACTATAAGAAGAAGAAAATTGTACCAGTCGCTGGCGGTTTGTACACTACGTACTCGTATATTTTTCGAAAGAAAAATCACACAATACCTGTAAAATGAGATGATTGTGTGGCATTGATGGTCAGGAGGTCCCTTCCGGGGAAGTTCAGCTGCCAAGTTTCAAGCCTTCGTTCAGGCGATGCAACTTGCATGTCAGTGATCATGAAAATGATGACAGCACAACACCCAGTCCACGAGCAGAGAAAATCTCCAACCTGGCTGGGAATCGAACTCGGGCCGGCTGCGTGGTAGGCAAGCACGTTACCACTCAGCTAAGCAGGCAGACACACAATTCCTCTAATAATAGACATAACACAGTGGGTAATAACTGACAATAATGAATGTAGCAGAATCAATATTTTATTGGTTGTTACCTGTAGTGTTGGTTTACACAACTCTTCCCCACCTTATACAGTTCTTTCAGGAGACCCACTTTTTTCTGAGGTTATTTCTGATATCAGTGAAGATATTTTAAATCCGACTTGTGACTCCAAGGAAATGCATATTTCTGTCATCAAATGTGTTTCGTTATATTAAAATAAAATAACATCAGTGGTGTTAATGAAACACACATACTATTTGACTTGCTTTCTCCATCTAAAAACAGTGCATTACAAAAGATGTTGATGTTAGTTGTTAAGATGTTTGCTCACATTTAGAAATACAGAAGTCCTTACATTTTTTTGTCAACCTACATCTTTACTCAACCTTGAGATCTCAAAATTTTCAGGAAAAAATGTTAAAACTTGTCTGGAAATCAGGAAATTTTGCTTGTGGAAACTTGTATCAATCCTGGATTTACACATAGTGCCTAGTGAACTAATAAGAGGTTAACTCAAAATGTATTGGATGAAATTGCCATTAAAAACATAACACACAAAATAACAGGAAAAAATCATAAAATAGACAACACCCTCAAGTAGTAATAAATTTTGTTCTCACTTGGTGAATTCTTAGGTGTTGTAGAAAAAGGAGAATTGTTAGGCATGCTACACCCACCCTGAGTCTGTAGCAGAGGCATTACCTGTACAAGTATGCCATCAGTAGCTGCCCCTCAATCGAATCTAGCAGAAAAGTTGGTGGTTGAAAGTAAGCTATTGTCAATAATTTAGATTACACCAGATTTTCAGTTCAAACATTTTATTTGTACTGAGATGTTGAATGAACTGCTGTTTATTTCCAGATTGAGTTTCGTGTATTATAGTTAACAGTACAGGTAACTGGATGGCAACATACTGCATTCAACTGATGTCCAATAGTACGATTGTTAGAGTGCAGCAACCTATTACCAATGGAACTATTCGCAAAAGTTCACATGCAGTAAACGTACACAGTGAACACAGTCATTGAATAAAGTTCTAAAATCACTGTCCTTGAAGTCTAACTATCATATCGATATGAAAATGATGTTCACAGCAAGTAACTCTGGGAAGTAATACTGTTGATATTCTTATCCTATTGTATGAATTAGCATTATCTATTATTAGAAGATTAACACAGTTCACAAAAATAATTACAAGTTCATAGTTGAGCATTAAAAACAGTCATTGAATTGTGGAACGAACTCTTGGAAACGAAATTTAGATAAATCCCAATGCATTTTCCAACTTGTGATTTGCAGATGAAACTTCAAATGTGGTACATTTCACCTTATCGGAGGGCATAGGTCCTTTCAAACTCATCACAGATTGCTCTAAAATGGCTTCCTACAAGCTTCTAATGTAGATTTACAGTAATTAGACCTGACCTTATCTATTGTTGTTTACTGGATTCTCATATATTACAATTAAAGATTTACATTTCCGTGTAACTGAAGAGTGGAAGAAGATTCATTTGAATGTGAACTTCCAGATGTAATGATAATTTCTGTTAAATTACACTGACTACTTTACCTATATATGCAATTTTATTTCACTAACAATGTTTTTGGTAAGGAATCTAATCACTCTGAAACTAAATGAGTACAAGAGTTGCTAACATGTTTTCACCATTGGTTGTGAGACTACTTTGCTTATTTATATATCTTTTTCATCTACTTTACCAGGAAGTCAGTAATCAGGTGTATGTTTAAAAGTGAAAAGTGATAAAGAAATTTGAATTTACTGATGTTTCATAATTAGCATGTTTATTAGGTAAACTAATTACACTTATGGATTCTAAATAACAAAAACTAACAGATACTAAAGTTAAGTTGGCTGAGCCCTGAGTTAATATTCAAGATTGTTGGTACTGTGCACATGTCATATAAATTATAATATTGAAGATATTTGCAAAACAATAGGGGGGAGGGCGGGGGAGAAACATACCTGGTGGAAAGGATCCACCTGCTATGTTACAGGTCATAATGCCTTCTGCCTACAAGGAGGTAGCCATCAAAAAGCTCCCAAAAATCGTTGCTTCTCTTCACCACCTGCTTGTTGAGATGACTTCCCATGGCAAAAAAATCTCAGTGTGTTCCAGGAGGTGTATAAATCTGCACATTTCAGCTTTGTTACAGCAAGGACGGAACACCATGTGGGCAGCGAAGCTAAATTTTTCAACTATATCTCACCTATCCAAGGCATGTATTCATCAAGCCTGATTTCAAGTCGTCTTCCTTTCTGACCCCCATAACAGGAATAAGTGTCTGTACATTTAATTTATTTCACGCCTGATTTGTGATAAAAACTTCTTCTGTCAGTACTGTTAGTTAAAATATGCCCAGGATTATTTATAGTTGAGAATGAAACCATATTTTAGATTTCCTAAAAATTGATGCTACTCTTGAACTAATTTTTCTGTGATATGGCGAACAAATTTATTTATCCAGAGTGAGATTTTCACTGTGCAGCAGAGTGTGTGCTGATATAAAACTTCCTAGCAGATTAAAACTGTGTGCCGGACCGTGACTCGAACTCGGGACCTTTGCTTTCTTGGGCAAGTGCTCTACCAACTGAGCTATCCAAGCACAACTCACGCCACGTCCTCACAACTTTACTTCTGCCAGTACCTCGCCTCCTACCTTCCAAACTGGAAGTGTTTGTCTAGGTGGAAATAGTTCTCTTTATATAAATTTAGCTTTTCACTTAGTTTTTTCTGTGCTACAGAGGGTATGTCCCTACCAATTCTTCTAGTCTTATGTTCATCAAAAGTTAGTTATATGTTCAGATTTTCCCTTTATAATCACTGAGTTTCCTTTTGACAGCTTTCATAATGATGGTCTCTTCATCATTGTTATCGAACATGTCGACTATCACCTTTTCATTACAATTATTATTAGAGGGTCTAATACATTCACTATTAACAATGCTACTACAGTCCTACTTTGTTCAATCTTTTAAGACTTTTGAGTGTCAATTGTATACTTCACATTCACAATAGTAGCTTTTATGACTGTACCATTAATTTTAGTACTCTAATTATATTTCAAAACTTTGCTTAAAATCACTTTTCCCTGTTCACTGAAGCTAATGTTTGTCAGATTTATGCTTTCTGATAAAAACTAAATTTCTGTTCACTACCTGTATTAAAACCCACAGAGTGCCCCATCAACTTTCAAATTTTACGATCATGTCTTAGTGTTGTTTCACTAGCTACTTTGTTAAGATTGTCCCTTAAAAAAAAAGATGAAGATTAACAATGAAACATTAAAAAAGTTAAAAGCTCTGCTAACATTAAAGAAGCTAAAAGCTCTGCTATCTCAAAATGTTATCTATACAACTCATAACAATTTTCTTTCTCTTTTGATGAACAACACCCTTATTTCACTTCTCATAATCACAACCTCACATTTTCGTGTACACTTTAGCACTTTTTCAGTCCTTAACCTGCTGTGAAACCTGGCTCGTATGTACCTGGGTGTGACTTTCTTTGCAATGCATAGTTTATTGAATATGATGTTCTGGATGATATTAGCAAACCTGATCCTAAGACTCTTATATTTGTAATATGTTTCACATGCTCAATATGACAGAATTTTTACCAACTTTGATTCCATTGGAACGGTTGTGTGCAATGCCTGTGGTACTCGTACATTTCAAAAGCCTTAATTAGAATCTGGTTGTGTACATGTTAAAGTCATGTAGCAATGCGTTGTCACAAGCTTGTTGAGTATGGTGTGACTCCATTTCAATCATTTGGTACCTAATACGTTGTCACTACTATTGTGCAATGTGGTTTTAGTTTAAATTTTTCAGTTACTGATTCCTGTATATTTTCATGAATTTTTTAGCACCGCATGGTTTTGTGTGTGTGTGTGTGTGTGTGTGTGTGTGTGTGTGTGTGTGTGTGTTTATCTGTTCAGTAGCTGAAATCTAGACCTGCAATAAAATACAATTCGGTTTTGTGACCAACTGATGCATTATTTTTTTTGTTAGATACTTTTGTTATCCTTAAAGTGTTGCTAAATCTAAAAAGATTCCCTATAATGGTGATTTGTAAAGGTATTCCTGACAAGTGTAGTGTGAAATTTCTGAAATGACCATACAGAGTTGTGTCAAAGTGTTGCTGCTCTAGAAGATCATGCTTATCCATTATAATGGAAAGTGTTTGTTGTATTACTACAAACACAGTAAAGTTTGTGGAGTGTTAGACCAGCATTTTCTTCAGATTGTGGATTGCATAACAACCACAGATCAATATCCTGTGCTCATCAGAGGGAAGTAGCTGGAGAAGTTGCTTCAAGCATACACAGGCAAGAATTGTAGCTCCAACACTGTTAACATATGTAATCAATCTAGTGAATAATTGTCTAAAAATTTTAGAAGGCTGTTTGTTGACAACATGGAAATGGAGCAGTATGTAGGGGGGGGAGAGAGAGAGAGAGAGAGAGAGAGAGAGAGAGAGAGAGAGAGAGAGAGAGAGAGTGTGTGTGTGTGTGTGTGTGTGTGTGTGTGTGCGCGCGCGCGCGCACGCATGCAACTACCGACAGAGCTATCCAAGCGTGAGTCACAACCTGACCTAATAGCTTTACTTCCACCACTACTGCTTCTCGCACCTTCCATACTTCACAGAAGTTACACTCCAAGATGAGCACTGTCGGAAGAAAGAATGTTGTGGAGAAATGGCTCAGCCACATTCTAGGGGATTGTTTAAAAAAAAATTCCTCTGCAGCAGATTGTGCACCGTCGAAACTTGCTGGTGGATACCTCAAATGGTAGAGGACTTTCCTGTGAAAAGTAAAGGCCACAGATGCAAGTTCTGGTCCAGTAGTCAGTTTTAATCTGCGAGGAAGTTTCAAATCGGCACACACTCCGCTCTGCAGAGTGAAATTTCATTCTGGCTGACAGCAGTTCTTTCTGTGCACTGTGAACTCTCTGCCACACAGTGCAAGATAGCTTTCTGTGTATAAATGTAGATGTACATAGTATTTTCAGAAATAATAATAGATTGAGTTTTAATATTAGCTGTGTATTTTTCATCTATTACTGTACCATTCACATACATTGTCTGTGTGAACTGATTATTGCTTGTATTTCAGTCCAGTTAAGAAATGGAAACAACAATAAGCAGGTGGATTGAACTCATCTAGGGGTGAGAAGTCATGTACCCACATGATGTGTACCACAAATCCAGTTTCAGCTCACCGCAGGTCTGGGAAGGAAGTTTTAGCGTGCTGCAGAGGTAAATTCAAGAGTATGGGGAAGTTAACACAGAAGTGAACTCTGGCAAAGTGTCTGTCACTGACTCATTCCTTTACCATTTGCAGAACAAATTCGTCTCCTTTTTAAGGTTTTGCAAATCACCACTATGTAGTGCTGTTGAGATGTGACATGACTATGGTTTAAAACTTCTCATTTTTATTGTTGAAACAATGGAAGCTTTGAATTTGCCTGATTACTTTGTTTACAGTGAGTGTTTAACAAAATTGTGTAGACAAAAAGTGTAAAAGTTTTTGCTGAATTTTCTTTAAAGAGTTGCATAAAAGCCTAACTCTACAGTGATACCTCAAATTGCTTTGTTCAACTTTTTGTAATCGATTGCTTTCAGAAAAAATATCTGTTCCCTGTGTGTGTTGCGCAGTACGATCGAAGCTTAAAAATGAGACTCGCGTCAGTTAGCGAAATAAATTGCTAAAAAATTTTGACTTGGGAAAGGAAAAATTCATAAGCAACCCTGTAGCAGGAGGCTCATCTCACTTATACAAGGGCCGTCTGAAAAGTTCTGAGCCTGATAGTGAATATGACAGTTTATGCTATCAAAGAGTATATTTCATCCAGCATTGTTAGATTGCTGCTATCCCCTCTCTGTAGTGTTCTTCCAGAGTGCTGCAAAGTATCCATGTAAAGCCACAGTGGCTTCTCCATTGGATAGAAAGACCTGGCCAGTGAGGAATGTCTTCAGTTTTGAGAACAGATGGAAGTTTGAGGTAGCCAAATCTGGGGAATATGGTGGATGTTCCAGCACTTGATAGAACAAATCCTGCAATTTCGCCATTGGCAAGACCCTTTCATGGGCAGGTGCATTGTCCTGATGGAAGATGATTTTTTTTTCTTCTTTAGGCTGTTTGTTTTTACAACTGCTTGCATCCAATATTGTGAGAAGTTGAGTTCAGTATTCTCCAGTTATGGTTTTACATTTTTCAAGACAGACAATCAATAAAATTCCTTTTGTATTCCAGAACACCAACACTATGATCTTTCCCTCCGATGGCTGTGTCCTTGCCATCTTTGTAGCTTGCATTCACTGTATAGTCTGCTGTTTGGATGTGGGTGTGTAGTGGTAAAGCCATTTTTCATCCACTGTCATGACTGTCAACACAAAAAGTCACTTCTGTTTTTCTTAAAATGCACCAAGCACTTTTCGGAAAGTGTAATGTGAATGCAATTTTGATCCTCAGTGAGCATACGTGGCACCCATCTTGCACAAAGGTTTCTCATATTCAGTTCCTAGTGGAAGATGTGACCATCACATTCCTTTGATATCCCTAGAGCATTAGCAATTTCAATCGCGTTTATACGCCGGTCTTCCAAAATCATACCATGGACTTTGTCATTGATTTCTGGTGCATTTGCAGTTTTTGGACATCTTCCTTGTGAATTATCTTGGACACTTTCAAGGCCGTGTTTAAACTCTGCAGCCCATTTCTTCACGGTGGAAATTGAAGGTACAGAGCCGTTATGCTTATTTACAAGCCACAAATGAATTTTGGTCAGTGTTACTCCTTCTTTTATGAATAAGTTAATCACTGTACAATTTTCAATTTTTTCCATTTTCAACACCACACACACCACAACTACTTCAAACGACCGCCTACAGTCAACTTGCAATGTTACATGGTGTCTGTAACATGTGTACCAACATAAGGGGGAAAATATCACGCAAGTAGTGCTGTGATCTCTGGGTGAGGCTGAGAACTTTTTAGTCAGCCGTCATATTTGTATGAGCTGGAAAGTATGCAGCAATCAAGTGTGTCCTAATAAAAGTAACAAAAGTAGTTTCTTGGTGAAGCACTTCCGAGAGAGAGACGACTTATTTCTCTAGTCATACTGGGCTACCTTGACATTTCTTTAGAGGACGTAAGTTAACACTGAATGGTATACAACAATATTGTTTGTTGTCAGTTAAAATAGGGAAAACCACCTAAAATGTTGCATCATTCTTTATCACGGAAATGCCATCTGACTCAAAATGTCAAATAGTTGATTAATTGACAGAGAAAAACATCAGATTTACATCTCTTTAGTTGTATTATGACCTAAAAAGTTATTTTTGTTTGTTTTGTGTAAGTAAAAAATTACGTGGACAGTGATTTCCATCTACTCAGAAAGCTATTGAATCCTCCCACACCACATTATCAAAGATATCAACATCAGAGAGGAAAAAAGTTTCCATAATTGATTGGAACAAATGCAAAGCTGCATAAATTTTATAGACACGTATTTTGAGCAACAATAGAATGATTTGTACAAAAAAATGTTCTTTTTCAACTGTTTTTATAAATACATAAAAGGCAGCCATTGTAGTAAGTGTTGTCAAATATATGCCTCTGATTTGTTTCATATGTGTGTGTCTGTCTGCCACTGCTTGCTAAAAGATTCTTTGTAAATTTTGTGGAACAGTTTTGTACTGTTCTGTTTGTAACTACACTCATGTTTATACTCTGAACTTCTCTTACAGTTTAGTATGGAAAATAACCACATAATGTTCTTTTTTGAACATGTGTGCTGTGGAACTGAAAACACTCAGCAAGCAAGATCTTAAAGTGCCGTACATCTCCAACAGTTTTGTAGAGGTTAGTTTCTGCTGAGTAATTTTGTCACCTATTTGTAAATTTAATGACTGGCCTTAAAACAGGGAAAGTTACTTTTTAGCTATACTTCTTGTGTGGTTTTGCTTATATAACCAACTTTGGACCAAAATTTCCATGGTGAGGTAAGAGGGTTGGCAACATTACTGAAGTAATACCTTGTACTAGGGCTAGGCATTAGTCGATTGTGAAGGGTAAACAACTCATTTGTTTATTTTGGGCTGTTTTAGTATCAGTTTTTGTTAATTAGTTGTTTTAGTTCCTTAGTTACTATGTGAAAATTATTGTTTTGGAAATTTATCAACTGCCAGAAGGAACTGTTAATTGTAAAATGTGAGAAGTCATTCTCTGTGAATCTGGGTCTTCGGTACAGCTTTTTATTGTAACATAAATTATTGATACTTGATTTATGTGCCACCTTTACAGTCACCATGCAGTGTTAGTTCCAAGTGTAGTGTGCCTTGTATCAGGCATGTTTTGTTTTCTGTTTAATTACTTTGTAGTGCTTCAGTCTTATAGACTTAACCTGCACATTGATACAAAACATTGGTGGAATAGGTATTTAAAAGCTCCACATTTTGAGGTGACTTCAGTCTCATAGGCTTTTGTTTTGGGGCCTAGAGCAAATAGTATGCAAGAGACTGTCATTAACAGGTGTGAGGATTATCCATTCTGATAGAACAGAGATTATCACAATCTACCTGTCCATTGGTAGGGAACATTGATTGACCTTGGGAGGTCTCGCGGCATACTGTGTGATAGGTTATGTTTCAGTAACTTGGTTAAGTTACAGTAACTTGGTTTGTACAGCATAACTGTGGTGTATGTGTCCTGCGACAGCCGGGAAATCGAGGAAAAATGCAGTAATTTTTCCATCTGGGGAAAAACCTGGGAATTTTTTAGGATTCTAGGAATTTTTCATTGTTTTAATTTTCAATTAAATATTTGTAATTTTGACTGGCAAGAACTAATACTCTAACAAAGAATTTTTAGTTTAGCTCACAACTGCAGAATAATGCTGCAGCAACAAAACATAATTGTGAAAAAAACACCAAAATAAAACTTAAACTGCAAAGAAAATGCCTCACAACAAAAAACAGAGTGCACACACAAGTGTCTGCTAACAACAAAACATGCCAAAGGCTTTAGGATGAAGACTGTGCAATATTTCATAACAACAAACTGCTTTGTATGAGCGTGATGTCACAGCTGTTTACATTTTTTAAAAAGGTCACGGGAAAGGTATTGCAAGTGGTGGTTTGAGAACTGTTACTTTCAAAGTAAATTTCCTTTTATGGGAGATGGATTACGTGTGCCAAATTTCTTAAATCGCGGAAAATTGCTGCAGCATTATTCAATTTGAGGACCAGCCACTTTGAAAAATTTTGGGCAAGGAGACCATACATTTATATCATTAATCATCTTGTGGTGCTGCAGTTCTTCTTATGTCCATGCTGGCTATGAAAATAGGTCGAGGAATTCCACCTTATGCAAGACATCTCTTCAGTTTTGTTTTACCCAGACATGTTTCAGCACTTTTTGTGCTATCTTCAGTGGGTTATTTTAATTTCTTACTGTGAAATTGTTGTTACATATTAACATTTACAGAAACTTTTGGTGCAAAATATTTACAATTGTGAATGAATAATTGTTGTAAAATATTATACATTATTTGTTTACAGTTAACAGTTGATATATGTATTAACGACCTCATGTATTGTATGTTGTTTATTACATCGTGTCTAAAGTTCTAGTTATAGCTTGATTGGCAAAAGAGTGGACGTATGCATTAGTAGTTTACATACCTTACGTGAAGCTATTGGGTATTTATGTTGGTAGCTAGTCTGGGCACACAATCACTGCAAATAATGTTTAATATTTTACAACAATTATTCATTCACAATTGTAAATATTTTGTATCAAAAGTTTCTCTAAATGTTAATATGTAATAACAATTTTAAACTAAGAATATAAAATAGCCCACTGAAGATAGCATGAAAAAGTGCTGAAATATGGATAAAACAAAACTGAAAAGGTGTTTTGCATAAGGCAGAATTCCTCATCCTATTTATATCACTATTTACAATTTTAGTGGCACATTTCTGTTTGATGTATCTTAAAGGGCAACACACGCAAAAAAGACCAATATTATATATGAAAGCTTTGCTTTTCTAGTAGCTATACAACATCTATATTAATTTAAACTATTAACTTTTCCTATTTGAGTGTTTGTGCTACCTAACAGCGATGTCGCTGTCAGCTGTCTACATCATGAGTCCTATGCTCTGAATATCTGCTGTCATTTGGTCGAGATTATGTGATATGAGCTATGATTGGCTGACAAAAGTGCATTGCAGTCTTGGTTTCAAAGCTTTGGAATAACATGCTGTGTTTGGTGAAATTCGTGTTTTTACTTTTGTAATATGAAAATAAGCAGCATACAAGTTCCTGCTCATCAAAGTTCTTTCTGAAACACGTTTTTTTCCGTTTCTGGGTTTCATTTCTTAAAGTGCTGAGAAGTTCTATGCCAGTATATAAAACATTTATCATTCAAAGGATTGGTAAGTTTTACAATTAGGAGGCAAAGTGTACAGTCACTTACCATGGAGAAAGTGTATTTTCATCTGGGAAAAAGTGTATTTTTACTCAGGAAAATATGATTTTTCACTTGGGAAAATGTGTATTTTCACCCAGGGAAAAGTGTATTTTTAACTGGGAAATCCGCGAATGTGTTTTTCCTTGTCTGCGTAAACACTCTCCGATGACCTACTGAAAGTTAGTGACTGAATTAATTATGTTTTGTTGAAGCTCTACAAAAATTAAGTGGTAGTGGAGGAAGGAACACACAGTCATTGACACAACCCCATAAGAAGAACTGAATGACAATTAAAAGTGAGTCGGATCCAATACTGAGGCAGTCTGGCATTGAGGTAATCAAGAACATCTGAAAGAAAGTGTGGTGGGGCACGGTCTTGTTGTGAAATGAAGTCTCCACTCTATTTCTGTAATTGTGGTATTAACCATTGTGGCAGCATACCTTTGTACTTGACACCAGGCAGGGCAGACATCATTTTAGCAGTGACAAAGTAATGGAATGTCGTGCATCTTTCACAGGTAAAAGGGGCGTACGATCGCTCTGTGGAATAATTTAACATTTCGACACGGCACTTCACAATAATCACAATACGATACTCCTAAGAATTACAAACCTTTGAGAAATGGCCTATGCTAAAAGAAGAGAGCACCCTTGAAAAGTGTGCAGAGTGTAATAGATAACATTGAAAACACATCGGTAAATGGTTCCTTCGCACTTCTGTGTGAACCTTCAGTTCACTTGTACTGACGAATCGTAGAGATATTTTGAAGGCGACATGCCACAAATGCCCATTTTTCACGCAGATATACAGGTGATTAGTATTTTGCAGAAAGTAGATAAGAGCTATGTCTTCTACATTCTGTATGTGAAGAATTATTACTCAGTGGATTTCACATTCAGAAATCATATTTGAATGTCAGTTGTTTCTGAGAAGATTGTGTTATTTGCTTGTAAGAAGGAAAAAGTCTACCAGCACAGACCTGAATTGGACAGCAGCGAGACCGTGGCGTATTTAGACAGCAGTTTATGGTTTTGTGATATTGCTGCTCGTGTCGTCATAGAGGCCACAGACACATCATTGACATTCTGTCTTTCATAGTTGAAAGTTGGTGACCCATCACACAATCCTCGTGACAGTCTGTCTCCATTTTTCCCAGTGTTTTGCATCTCAGAGTAGCTGGTCCCTTGTTTGGTGCATCTTCTCCTTTACCTGGTCCGTCCGTCATCTCGGTGGTCTTCCTTACAATGTTTTCCCTTCGACTTTGCCTCAGATGATCATTTTTTCCACAATGTCCTCCTGTTGTCAAACTATGTGACTGAAGAACTGCATTGGAAACAAGTGCTGGACAGCCTCTTTTCCACTAACTTGGAAGGTGGGGGTGGGGGGAAGGTACTTGTGCACTCAACCCCTTGCTCCAGTACTCAGAAATAGGCGCCTCGTCCCCACCCACCCTGCCTTTGCCCACAGGCATGCGTTTCTTTCCTTTTTTGTCCCCCTTTACTGGGAAATCTGTTCATATTGCATGTACATTGTTACATGACAGTATGTAATGATTTGGTACAGGAAAAATGCCAGTTTGATGAGCTATTGCAAGTTGATCTTTGCTACTGCTCCATGTGATGAGCTGTCTTGGTGGAGTTGCCCCTGAATCTGTACTAATCGCACTCTTTTACGGAGGCCCACTGGGGCAGAATCTTCCAGTCGTCTTGTAGTGCATTGACTGCTCGGACGAGCCTCACCTCCCCCCGCAGAGCAGCCATCTCATAGCTTATAAAAGAAAGGTTCACGAGTCACAGAAGTGACTCAAAAGTTGATGGCGAGTCAGTAGAAGAATAAGTTACTCGTAAAGCCTCTTCACTCACTTTTGTAAATAATATTGATGTAGCTAATGTTGGTGGCAACTGTAAGTATTCTGGAGTGGCCCAAAGTTGGCCAAGTTCCACAGAGCAGAGAGGGGCCGAGCAAAAGTGTGCAATTAGTGTGTCTAAACCTCTTATCATGTAACGTGTGTGCACTATTATGGCACTGCACCAATACAGTACACAGTGGACAGTGTGTGTGGTCACTTAGTTTTACTGCAGCTTGGAATTTAACATCCATTTTCTGTAGGTGGACTAAGTCAGTATGGTTCGTTACTTCCACAGATGATCTGTCACCTCGATGATATCCAAATAGAATGTTAGAACAGAATGCTGTTCACATTATATCTCTTCAGTTGTTTATCAGATGTTGATGTTATTGCCTGTCCATCTGCTCCTCTATTTCCGAGACATTGCCAAGCCGTGACGGCAAAGCTTAAGCAACGCCTTTACAGCAGGTGGAGGTGTTCAATTGCTTCCATGCCTTAGAGACATTCTGTGCTTATACGTACTTCCCCAGATCTGTGTGTACGTGAATCTGTAGCATGCACAGTGGGAAATTCTCTACATACTAATTACCTAAATAACGTTTTTACACAAACATCTTTCATCCGCTTGCAAGGAAGAAGTGAAACTTGTTATTGTCGATGAACGACATGTTCCACCACAGGCTCAGTTGAATTGTTTGTCAGTCTCTTGTCCCTTACTGGAGAGTTTAAAGTGGATGAGTTTTTAATGAGGAAGAAATGTGTTGATGTGTAACACCAACTGTAGTGTTAGTGGTGCTTTTTTGGAAAAAGAAGACAAAGGTATTGACAAAAGTAACAAAAACACAGTTCCAGGAAAAATCATCGCATTTATCAGCCCCCTTGGAGTCAGCAGATTGTGTAACTTGGTAATGATAAACTAAAAGATGTTATTTTTGTTAAATTTGTGAACAGAAATTTGAAGGAAATCTTTTCAGTTTTCTCACAAAATAGAAAATCTGTGGAAGCTGGTTTTTTGGACTGGAGGGAAGGGTAGAAAAGCTTAAAGTGTGTGAAACATCAGGCTGCCACAGAGAGTCTGTCCAGAAATTCAAATCCCTAAAACCAAATTTGAATGTATTCAGTCAGATTTCAAAGGAGAAGCTGCCATAAATGAAAGAAAACCAAGCTTGTTTACTAAAAATCACGTCTTCTCTCCATTACTTAGCAGTTTGAGGGAACAAGTGACTTTGTCAATTTGTTACACCTACAATGTGAAGATGAGAAGGTACTTTTAACATGACTACAGTGTGGAACTTATAAATGGGGCATCCTATGAGAGAGAGCAGTTTAGTGCCTGTATAAAATTTGTTGATGCTTTGTTAGAGATAGGGGTTGTGGCAGATATGGGTGCCAAGGACTAGATGGTGCCTAGACAGAAAGCAGAAATGGTTAGCAGCACACGTAATCTGAATGGCACGATAATTTTACTTAACTCAATCACCAAGTCCGAGAAAGAGTCAGTTAATCAGAAGGTAAGCATCATAAATGATCAAACCACAAAAACGCTACTATAAACTGTGAGGCTTCAGCTGTCTCTGCTCGTAGGCTTCTAGGAAACTGGCCTGGCCTCGGGTATCTCGATAGTAAAAGGGAAAGACAGATGGAAAGCTTCTGGTACATTATAAAGAGTTTTCAAAATGAATATCAGATGTTCACTTTCAGTTCCAACTTAGCAGCTGTGAGACACAAGCAGAAAGAAACGGAGGTGGCACAGGATATGTGGATAATTGAGAGGATGGTAGTTGGTAGTTTTTCCTGGATTCCAAGAGAGAGGTAACAATTACCTTATGGAATATATGTAGACGACATTAGAAAATGTACAGGAACAATGGGGATGCATATGGCTGAAGATCGTAATGCGTGGAGAAAACTCGAGTCGGTCTTTACAAAGTAGTGGATGTCAAATGAGAGTGATACATCTAATGATTTGATCTTGGAAAGGATATTTTCCTCAAATTTTTATCACACATTTCATTCGAATGATTTTGCCATTATTATTTTGCTAAGATGTGTAGTTATGTCTCCAAGCACAGATAGAGCCCGCGAATGTGAGAATCCTGCAGCCTAGACATCAGCACGCACGAAAACTAGTACAAAGTCTGCCAGTCTCGTTACCTATCTTCCCCAGTCTATAATACTACACAGGTGAAACAGTTACAAGTAACACAAGTTCTCGGGATAAAACAACCATTTATTGCACACTACAAAATCAATTTTAATGTATTAACAGTGGGAACATCGATCAAAGTCCTCAAACTTGTAAAGCCGTTGTACGATAATGGGGCTCGAGTCTGTGTGTAATAGTATAAATGACACTTTCTGCTAACACTGAATCACGCTATAAATGTTTCGACTAAGTGTGACTGACTCACACTTGTGCGGCACTTGCATTTCTCTTGGCCACTGCCTGTCTTGCATTGCCAACTGCATTTCACACCTTCACCAGAGGACTATATTCCAAGCGTTTGCCTTGAAGAAAATGATCGGTTGATACGTAACAATTGTGGACTAATAAAACATTGTTCTTATGAAACACAGCTGACTCTTTATTCATTTGAAGTAATGGGTGCAATCAGCAGGGGATCTCAAGTTAATTCCATATTTCTAGATTTCTAGTAGGCATTTGACAATGTTCTTTACAAGCGGCTTCTAAGCAAATCGTCTCAGTTGTGTGACTAGATTCATTGTTTCCTGTCAGAAATGTCACAGTTTTTAGTAATTGACAGGAACTCGTTGAGTCAAATAGAAGTGGTATCAGGGGTTTCCCAAGGAAATGTTACAAGTCCCATGCTGCCCTGAATCTACATAAATTATTTAGGAAACAATATGAGCAGTCTTCTTAGACTGTTTGCACTGATGTTTCCCGTGTAGTAATGTCATCAGATCAAAATAAATTGCAAGATGATTTAGACATGATATTTTCATGATGTGAAAACTGGCAGTTGGCTGTAAATGATAGGTTCTCCACACAAATACTGAAACAATTCCATTAAATTGTGGTTACTTGATCAATAACACAAATTTAAAGGTCATCAATTTGACTAAATACCTAGAAATTACAATTACAAAAAGCTTAAATTGGAACAGTTATGGGGAAAGCAAACTGAAGACTGTATTTTATTTCGTGAACCCTTAGAAGATGCAACAAATCTACGACGACACCGCCTGAACGACACTTGTCGGTCTTCTTCCGGAGAATTACGGAGCAATAAAGGGTCTTTGCAAGGTAGGATCAACGGAAGACATCAAAAAACTTCAAAAGAGGGAAGCTTGTTTTGTATTATCACAGAATAGGGGAGAAACTGCCACTAATACGATATGTGATTTGCGGTTGCAGCTGATAAAACAAAAGCCTTTTTGTTGCAGTGAGATCTTTTCACGTAATTAGTCGCCAACTTTCTCCTCTGAAGCAGAAGTGTTTTATTGACTCAACCAACATAGATAGAAATCATCATAATAAAATAAGAGAAATCAGAGTGTGCACAGAAAGATTTAGGTGTTCATCTTTCCCACTGATATTGGAGAATGGAATAGATGAGAAATAGTCCAAAACTGATTCTGTGAACCCTCTGCCAAATACTAAGTGTTATGGGGAGTTGTCATGTCATAACTGCAACATTACAGAGATGGAATTGCCAACCAGTACTTAGCTACAGGAGGAATAATTGCAGCACTGATGATAGACACATTCAAAAGTGAAATAGCTGTTCCTTTCCCTGGCAGGACAGAAGGGCACAGGTAGGGGAGGGTTAAGCTGGAAGGGCAGCCCACCCAGGCCCCTCTATCACTTTGTTTGTATGGTAGAATTTTGGTCTGGAAAGTAAAAACCAGCTGTGAAGCTAAATTTTGTGTATTCTCAAGTGTAGTAATACCATTGAATTTTTTGGATTCATAAGTAGTATATCCAATGAAATGTTTTGTGATAATTCTGCCTGATTGACAGAATTGTACCTTTTTAACGTCTATAGATTGAAATGACAGTCAAACTGTTTCATAAAGATTTCAACCTATCAGAAGCTCTGAAAGAAACTGTTTCAAGAAGGCTGGACAGTCAGAAAAAGTTCTTGGATCTCTCTTATATAAACAACATTCTTGGTGACTAAAAGATAACTCCCTTGGTTGTATGCGTGTTCGTTCTCTCTCTCTCTCTCTCTCACACACACACACACACACACACACACACACACACTACTCACTTGTGATTGTTGGACTGACTGTGATACCGAACTCACAGATCTAAGAAATCCATATCTTGTCCATCACCTCTCTCCTGCATTGTTATTTCTGTAACAATAATTCATCTTAAGAGGTTTTTCAAGTCTAGAGGTCCGATTTTCTACCTCATTTTCAACTTTTTTTTTTAAAGGTGGTATCAAAAGATAAGTCAAGCAATTCATTTTATTCATCTATCTTCTAGCTGCATTAAACATTTTTTTTGGCCAAAAATATTAAGGGATTATTAAACAAAATGGTGCTGAAGATTGTAATGCACACTGTGAACTGGTAGGTGGGTGGACCTGGTTCAGGTAATTGGGTGGCCAGAAAAGATCAGATCAAAAAATTATTAAAATATATGAGCGTAGCTATGGTCAGAACCTCAGAAACTATGGTCAGAATCTCATAAAAGTGAAAAAATGTCTTTTTTTGCACAGTGGTGGCTATTTGAAAGAAAAGTAAAAAAAATCTAGTTTTTTGGGCATTGAAACACATAAAAAGATGAAAATTGTTTTAGTTTTAGAGGTTCCAACCATAGCCAGTTCAATCCTCTACAAAAATAGTTGTGCAACATCAAAATTGGTTGAGTAGTTTTGCCGCAATTAAAAAAAAAAAAATAAAATAAAATAAAAAAAAATTTCTTTTGGAAAATTGCGTTTAAAGTTTTGGATATGATATTTGTCAGTTTTTTATAGCTTACCATCAGCCTGCGATGCGTGGAGCATACACTACACCTTCCTTGAGCTCGTAAATCTAGTTTGCATGCACTGCTTTCTCACAGGCTGCAGATCTGGCTTCTTTACGGGCCATAGATGTGCAGTGCTCGGAGCATCCAAGGCAGTCCACATTGTGCCTTCTGCAAAATTTGAATTCCGTGTTGCCAAGTTGAATACCCAGGACATTCATTGTCTGTGCAGTTCCCATGAAGCTGTTGTCAAAGATAACTGTAGCCAAATTGTTTGCAGTTTCGACTACATCTTTACCAGAATATATGCGTTTTGGAGAAAATGTCCAAATCAATGAATTTATCAACTTAAGAGTTTTGAGTGTTTGCTCCAACGCATCTATCCAGCAAATTGTCATTTGATAGGTCTTTGTATACAGATCTGATTGTCTAGTGGTGATTTGTGCGTGTAAGTCTTCAATGTCCCATCTTTTCCAATCTTCTTCCAATCATACAAGCTCTCACAGCAATTCTCATGCCGAGGTTCATCGTCTATTGAAGTCTTGTGGTAAAATGTTGCCCATACTGCTAGAAAGCGATATGGGCAACCTTCTACCACAGAACTGCCAGTCCAATGATCGTGTGTTTTGACTGTATGAAACAGTTTACAGGCAAAGCGATTTCGCCCACATATTCTCCATAATATCAAAATATGCAATAAAAATAATCAATTTTTTGAAACTTCCAGACCAGAAAACCCCCTTGACTCACTTAGCAACAAAGCTCTATAATTTACTCGCCAAATGTTATCTGAACTTTGCTGAAGTTAGAGAGACCACAGACTGCAGTGGCCAGTTTGAAGTGGGCCATTCCGTCACCATCTCACGGGGCTCCTGACTGCCTGCATTTAGATGCATGTAGTGTAGGCTACCCACCATGCAGTGCTACTGCACTCATTCTGCACACATACGAGCCACTCAGCCACTGCAGCATGCAGATGCTTGCCCTCAGCTACAGCTAAATTGCCAGCTTAATTAATATGGAAGAGATTTCAGGTGACTTAAACAATTAATAAGATGAGTTCGTAAGAAGTTTGAAGGTACGTTACTGACAGCGTGTTAGTGTTGCAGCAGTCTTAGTGCTTATTGAGGGGGGGGGGGGGGGGGGAGTTCAGTTGACTGTTTTATTTCTAGTCAGTTAAACAAGGACTGAACTATCATGTAGTACATTATTCTTTTCAGTAGATGAATAGGATGAAAACAAATCATCAGAAGAGCCTGAAAGAGCAAAAATTACTGTGTGTCGCTTCAGTTGCAGAGGTTAGTGTGTAGAGGGCGACTGCCACTTCTTGCCATCTGAACACAGAAAAAAATTCTTTTCATAAATCCTCTGTTGAATTGTGCTGAGGTTTCCGTAACAGATAAGGGAACTAGAGAGCTGAAAGCCAAATCTCTACACATAACAAAAAAATAGGGAAGGAAAAGTAGTAAAAATGAACTGAAACATCAGGCAATGTAGAGTTATGGAAGGCCGGTGTCAGTAGTTGATAGCTGATATTTATCCGATGTTGATTTTCAAGTGCATTTTCTGAAAAAGCTGAGAATTATGGAGCACTACAACATCAAACAACTACCAGGTTGTAGCTTCTGTACCCAAATAATGAGAACAATTCCTTTTACTTTAGCACACTGGTACTTGCATCTTTTGGAAGACTAAGCATTTTGAAGTTGCAGGTGTTTAGACATTGCCTAACACTGCACTGTGGTCTGATCTTGTATCAGAATCAATAAAAGCGTTCCATAAATGTAAACGATGAACATCTGTAACTTCTGTTGAATTGTCATGCTAAAATACTTGT
Source organism: Schistocerca americana (assembly GCF_021461395.2). Classification (NCBI taxonomy): domain Eukaryota; kingdom Metazoa; phylum Arthropoda; class Insecta; order Orthoptera; family Acrididae; genus Schistocerca; species Schistocerca americana. The sequence continues at coordinate 57,251,626 of NC_060127.1, forward strand.
AATACTGTGTTGATAATTTCCACATTACGTTCATCTACAGGCAATTGAATAATACCAATTTTATTGTACCAGAAGCCTTTTTCCTTTATTTTTTGAAGGCTTCATCATTGGTTTAAAATATATGCATATCTTGGTAAAATTGTTGTTTGCTAAAGCACAATCGGTTTCATGGCCAAAAACCACATCATCAGGTGCAGCATATATGGTAAAAACCAAAGTACAGTGTCACCACATTTTGTGGATGTTAAAATTAATAAAGGAATTCTAAAATACATTCACAAAGTTAAAACATGATATGCATACCCAGCCCCATTGCTCCTAGTCAAAATTTACTGTTCAGTGAATATCGTCAATACTATGACAAGTAAAATATAATGTTGGCATTCTCCATTATTTAAAATTTGCCTGCATCTAGAAGAAAAAAGAAAAATACTTTATAATGAGTGGTTGCTAAAAGTTTTTAAAATGGGGCTGGATTGGTGATAAAAAAAATATCACTGCTAATATGATCAATTGCAACACTATGGAAATTACGATGTGGAAAGCATTGGGTGGCAGTGTGAAGGCAGTGCAGCTCAATGCAGGGCAACACAAAAGCGGCCTGCATAAATGACAAAGAGGGACTAGGTGGCTGGCGGAACGAAAGCTACCCATGTGGACTGTGTGACGTCATATACTCATGACTGTGATCGCTGGCTCACTAACTTTACAAGTGAGAATAATACAGAATTTTATTATGTACTATTACCTATTGTGCAATCAATCAAAATTCGTCAGAATACTATGGTGCTTCAATTCCAATTGGTTATTCAGTATGAACTGTGTGTTTTCGTTTTTATGTCTAATAATTTCTGCTTCCTGTAATATATTCAAAATACGGCTTTTTTCTGTTTTATGTAGTATTTTTAAATTTTCTGAAGGGCTTGTGATGCTGTGCCCCTCTTTGCGAAAGTGCGCTGTATCGTATTTAAAATAACCTACTGGTTTGCCCTATATATTTCTTAGGGTAATCATTGCATGTAATGCAATACACACTTGCATCATTACATTTATTTACCACAGCTTTTTCCTTGTGCCTGAGTTTTCTGCCTGGATCCAAAAAAGTAAAATACGCTAGAATAATGTTTTTAGATCTTGTACGTCTGCCAACTAAGCTATTCTAGAAAAAGCCAAGGTTCCTTTGTCTGCTCGGCTGGTCCAAGCAATATAAGGAAAATACTGTGGTAAATAATTAAGTGGGTGTATACTGCATTACATTCAGTGATTGTCCTAAGAAATATATAAACAAAAGTTGTAGGTCATTTCAAATAAGATGTCAGAAACACCTTATTTTAAATAACTCACAATCTGCATTAACAATGCATATTTGCAAAGAGGGGCATGGCATCAAAAGAACTTCAGAAAATTTATAAATACTTCATAAAAAAGAAAAAGACATATTCTGAATATGTTACAGGAAGAAGAAAATTTTAGATATAAAAACAAAAACACACAATTTACATTGAATAACCAATTGTAATGAAAGTACCATAGCATTCTGCAAAATTTTAATTGTTTGTACGATTAGGTGTTAGTATTCTCACTTCTAAAGATGGGACCAGGGCCCAGCAATCCTAGTCATGAGTATATGAAATCACGGTGCCCACATGAATAGCTTCCTTTCTGCCGGCCAGTTGGTCTCTCTTTGTTGTTGTTACAGGCTGCTTTTGCCCTGTCCTGCACTGAGCTGCTCTGCCGTCACATTAGTAAGACACTGCCACGTGATACTTCCCACATAGCAATTTGCGTAGTGCCACGACTAATTATGATAGCAGAGACAACTTTTTATTGCCAATCGGAACCATCTGCTCAATATAAAATATTTTTCCTTTTTTCTTGTTAGAGAGCAGGCAAATTTTAAAGAATGGAGGACGTCTTGTTTATATTTTGCTTACTGTAGTATTGACGATATTCACTGAATAGTAAATTTTGACTAGTAGTGATGGGTATGCCTATCACCTCTTAACTTTGTGAGTGTATTTTGCACATTCCTTTATTAAGTTTTATATCCATAAAATGTGGTGACATTGGACTTTGCTTTCTACCATGTATGTTGCACCCGATGATGTGCCTTTCGGCCATTAAACCGGTTGTGTTAACAGACAACTATTTTACCAGTTGTTAGTGGAGTTCTTCCTAACATCATGCATTTCAACAGCTGTGGTTGTCCAGAACATAAAATAATTTGTGATATGTGCACCACTTTGCTTTGCATTCTAGGCATTGTACTTTCAGATTAGAAACATTTGTAGCAGTTTCTGATTTTATATAATGTAACAATGATTGGAATTTGTACAGTAGTCTGGAACAATATGAAGAAAATGAGCTCATATTTAGAGCAGCATTACTGTATTATACAAAATCATAGAGTGCCAGCACTGCGTCTGATCTGGAAGTAGAGTGTCTAGTATGTAAAACAAATTGCTATACTCGTGAATATGGATATATTTCAGGACACTGAATATGCCTTTAAAAAAATAAAGACACAAGGTGTACAGTGTGATAAGATTGGTTTTATTTAGTGTACACAATGGACATAACCAGAAAACTATCACCTTAATAGTAAGATCTTTAATCTTATATTTTAAGATTGTATGTGTAATAACTTCAAGTTGAACAAATATATTTCAAGGAAGACGCAATGCATGAAAGTCACAGATCAAGTAAACAGAGTGATACATGTATACACTTTAACAGTCAAATCGTAACTGAGTCCAAGTCTAGCAGCCGCTGGCCACTTAGGTGGCACTGCTGCTGCATGGCTGGCAGACAGCGCCGCATGTAGAGGATGCGCGTAACTGCGCGGCGGCACTTTGAAGGATCGGCGAGTCACAACACTTTTTTGCACAGGTCTTGATGGAGGTGACCTGTAGATTGCTAACGTCCATAGGTGTTGTTTGACTGTCCGTAAAGTCTCGAGGAGGCGGCTTCCCGTACGGACGGAAGTGTCCCCGATGATAACAGGCCCAGGAGACAGGAGACGTGGGGGTCGAATCTGCTGGGGCCCCGTGCACCAATCTGCAAGTTGCGGTAAGTCCGGTTGTTATAACAGGAGACATGGGCGGATGTATCAGTGTCCATAGGAGGAGGCGAGTAGAGTTGCTCCGACAGATGATGGTCATCTGATTCCTGCATGGGCACGTCTCCTGGTGGTGTCAGTCCTTGTGCTGGCACTGATATGATGGTTAGAGGACTGCTTTGTGAGTAATGAGAGATGAGAGATTCCAGTATCCTGAGCGTCAGGTAGAGCCGAAGGTGGTGTAGCGGCATCCGGAACAGGCGTTGCCAGCACACGAGGCCGAAGCTGGTCCGAATGACGCACTGCAACACCCATGTCTGAACCGGCCAACTGAAGGCACCCGCGGCCGTGAGGTGGAAGGCCGCAGAAAATGAAGTAGCATGCGGGGCTGTCGGCCATGTAAGAGCTCAGCCAGGCTGTGGTTGCCCATGGGGGTGAAATGGTAAGAAGCCAGAAATTGGAGAAGCGTATCATCAGCAGAAGAAGTCAGGAGTTTCCTCATCTGAGCCTTAAATGTGCGGACCAGTCGTTCAGCCTGTGGATGGAACGGAGGGGCCTTGACATGCATGATGCCGTGATGGACACAAAAATCCACAAAATCGGAAGAGGCAAATTGCGGACCATTATCAGTAACAAGAGTAGAGGGAAGGCCTTCCAAAGAGAAAATGCGGGCTAGAGCATTGGTGGTGGCCGTGGTGGTAGGCGACGTGCAACAGACAATGAAAGGAAAGTTAGAGTAGGCATCAATAACGAGAAGCCAATAAGTACCTGAAAAAGGTCCTCCAAAGTCAGCATGAATACACTCCCAGGGCTTCTCAGGCGAAGGCCACGGTGACAAAGATGACTTCGGGGCGGCGGCCTGTGATGCACAAGGGCCGTAGGCAGCGACCATGTGTGTGATTTCAGAGTCAATGCCGGGTCAGTACACATGACAGCGCGTCAGAGATTTTGTGTGAGAGACACCCCAGTGCCCTTGGTGAAGGAGGCGCAGAACTGAAGCACGCAGAGACGCAGGTACCGCAATACGCGGCGAAGCATTTTCGGTGGAAAGGAGGATAACACCATCCCTAGCCATGAGGCGGTAACGCAAAGCATAGTAGTTTCGCAACGGATCAGAAGTCTTAGCGGACGGACGATCTGGGCAACCCTTCAGAATACAGTGTAAAACCCGGGAGAGGGTAGGGTCAGAACCCGTAGCAGCCGCCAGCTGGTCCCCGGTGATGGGGAACCCGTCCACAACCCTCTGCTCGCAACATCCAGGTGGAAACACAAAAGTTCGTCCCTATCGAATGCCAGATCAGGACCCATGGGAAGGTGAGACAGTGCATCAGCATTCGCATGTAGAGCTGTGGGCCGGAAATGAATCTCATAGTTGAAACGAGACAAGTAAAGAGCCCAACGTTGGAGGCGGTGTACAGCCTTGTCGGGAAGTGATGTTGATTTAATTCCGCTACTTTCCATTACCTCTGTTTTATTTTTGCTGATGTTTGTCTTGTAATCTCTTATTGAGACACTATCTGTTGCATTCAACATCTCATCCAAGTCCATTTCCACCTGTGATGGAATTATATCATCAGCAGGCCTTACAAGTTTTATTTCTTCTCCTTGAACTTTAATTCATTTTCCAAATCTCTCTATGGTTTCTGTTGCAGTTTGTTCAGTGTGGAGAGTGATTAACATCATGGATAGGCTAAAACCCTGTCTCACTCCCTTCTCAACCACTGCTTTTGTTGCAAGTCCTTTTATTATTATAACTGGAGTGTGGTATCTGTGCAAGTTGTAAACAACCTTTTGCTCTCCACATTTTATCCTTCCTGCCAACAAAGTTTCAGAGTTTAGCCCAGTGCACTTTGTCAAAACTTTCTCTAAATCTACAAATGCAGGTTTGCCTTTCATCAACCTATCTTCAAGAATAAGTTGTAGAGGTATTATTGCCTCACATGTTCCTGTATGTCTCTGTAATCCAAACTGATCTTCCCTGATGGTGGCTTCTTCTAGTTTTTCATTCTTCTGTAAATAATTCTTGTCAGTATGTTGCTGCTATGGTTTATTTAACTCCTAGTCCACTGGTACTCACACCTGTCTTCTTTGGAACTGGAGTTATTACATTCTTCCTGAAGCCTTATGGTACTTCCCCTGTCTCATATATCTTGCACACATGATGGAATAATTTCCTGATACGTGGCTTCCCGAAGGATCTCAACAATTCTGAGGCAATGTCATCTGCTCCATGGACCTTGTTTCCACATATGAGGTGTGATCAAAAAGTAATGAAATTTCTGTGTTTCATGAAGAGTCTCTATTTTTCATCACCAACAACTTTGTCTTCTTCAAAGTAGTCCCCCTCAGATATAATTCACTTGTGCCAGCACTTTTTCCAGTGTTGGAGCATTTCCGGAAGTCGCGTTTCATTGTGATGTTCAGCCCCTTCAAGGTGGGATTCCTATGCAGCGGCTGACGCATGCAGCCACCGTTATGCCTCTGTCGCACTGTACTGCTACAGATGGTGTTAAACGGGACTGTGCAGCTGATGCTACGGCTGCGGCTCAGCCGGTTGAGAGCAGTCTAGATGCAGCTGCAAAGGCAATCATGACAGCATGTCAGAGGTAAAAGTACTGTTCACGGTGGTGGAAGATGAGAAACTGGTAGAAATGGTTTCTAAATTTCCTTGTATCTATGATGTATCATTACTAGTATACAAGTACCAAACTGTGAAGGATAATGCTTGGAGAGAGATAGCGAAATTCGTGGAAGGAACAAGTACGAAAAGTACTATATATTTTCTGTTTATTCATAATGTTTAGTACTTAGTTGTCAGGCAAATAATGCATATTGTAATGAACAAGAAAGAGTAGCATTGTCCCACATAATATTCAGTTGTTGTTATTATAATAATAATGAAGTGAATACCAAAACCTGATGATAACCGAGCGAGGTGGCGCAGTGGTTAGACACTGGACTCGCATTCGGGAGGACGACGGTTCGATCCCGCATCCGGCCATCCACATTTAGGTTTTCCGTGATTTCCTAAATCGCTCCAGGCAAATGCCGGGATGGTTCTTTTCAAAGGACACGGCCGACTTCCTTCCCCATCCTCCCCTAATCCGATGACCTCGCTGTCTGGTCTCCTTCCCTAAACAACCCAACCCTGATGTATATTATAAAAATTCAATTTATTATAATGTGCATACAAATTTTTAAAGATTAGGGAGCTCAAAGCGTACTGAGTTCTGTTAACGTGATCACTTTTCCACAGCGTTATCCTTGCACCTGCATGGCTGTTGAAGTATTCTGTAAATGAATCTTGCACAGAAAATCCATCAGCATGTGCATAACCGCCACTCCTTGCTAATGGTCCAAGATTTTCAATAGGCAGCGTTTCACTTCTGTTTAATTCAAAATAAGGCTCATTAACTTTCTCTAAGAATGCATGTCTAAGTAAATTATGTAAACAATAAGCAACAGTAATCAAATTATCAGTCGTTTCTGGCTTCAGACTGATCGGCGAATAAAATATGTGAAATACTTGACTTAACAGAGCGAAGGAATTTTCAGAAACTCAATGAGCTCGTGAAAGACAGTAGTTAAAAATAGCTTTCTTTTGGTCAGTACTAGCAGCTCGATAAGAGAAAGGTTTTATCATGTTTGGATGTAATCAAAATGCCTCGTCGCCTACAAAAACGTGGCGCTACTATGTCCGAATCCGGCAGCTTAGTAGGTGGAAGAAACATCTTACCACTTGAAAACAGTTTCCCAATATTACTTTTATGAAAAATTATACTGTAACCTTCTTTCCCATATGACCCGACATCAATGAAAATGAACTTGTAGTTCGCATCAACCACAGCAAGAAGGATGGTAGAAAAAGTGTTTGTAGTTGTAATACAATGAGCTTGACAGTGCAGGGGAAAAAATTTGCACAGTTAGGAAATTGCCATTTTTCTTCAAATTCCTTATATTTTGATTTCAACTGGTCAGATGACATCGGTGGCAAAAGGATTGGCAGTAACTTCTTATGTAGAACTGATAGCACAACTTGTATGATTTTACTGATGTAAGGAGATATTCTGAATGCAGATGCCAGTGATCTGAATGTTTCCCCCTTGCCATAAGAATAAGATAGATGTAACTTTAAAAATTATTATTATTTTTACGTCTAACGAATATTAAGGTACTTAATTATTTGACGGTATTGTGTTTTATAGTTGAAGATGGCAGAGAAAAGGAAAAGTACTGGAAGTTCTGCTTCCAGTAAAGGAAATAATTGGTCACTGGCTGATATGTTAACATTTTTAAACAATGGATCACAAGTGAGTGTAAGTTGCCATACAATTTGCCTGTTTACATTATTTTTTATTCTGTTTTATTTTATTATTGACACTGAATTACCTGTATTTTTGTAATATATTTCACAGAAGTACATCCAACATTGAGGCAGATGAAGTGCAAAGCCCACAATATGATGGTGAACTGAGTAACAGAGAGGTGTGCCAGACATTGCCAACTTTGTCAGAAAACGAATTTTTTTTTTCTTTCTGAAGACGTGGAGGACATCGCATCATTCAGACCACCACAGAGACCGAAACGCCAGCTTATTAATGCATTTAATGTTGCAATAAGTGTTAATTTCATATTTTTGTATTGTGCAATTTTCATTTTTTACACTGTGTGCATTATTAATAAAGCAGTAACACATTAACAAATTGAATTGTACATACCTCAATGTTAAAGCTAGTTTTTTTATGGTACGGATATCTGGGAGACAAATCCTTCCCGATATCTTCTTTGACAATATTGAGAACATAGTTAAACTGCGCTATGTTCAACCTGAAATACTCTCTAAATTTCTGGTCATTTTTTAACAAGTGCTAATTGATGAGTTGTTCGAAACAGCCTTCCTCAGTTCTTGTGAGGTAAATTGGATGTGTTTCAGCATTTCCCTCACATAGCTGAAGCTGAATTTCTTCATCTCCAACGTCTTCTAACATTAGATAAAACAACAAATCGCTCTCACTCATCCTTTCGGCACAGACGCAGCAGACCAACTAAACACTGTGCGACCGCCACTCTGTAGGAATCGCCAACTATGCGTCAGATGCGGCATAGGAATTCCACCTTCAGCAAGCCTGTTTTTACCTTGCCAGTGGTGACAAAGCAATGTCCTTTCATGGTTCAGTCTCAGGAATAGAAAGAAGTCACTGGGGGCCATGTCCGGCAAATATGGTCACTGAGGCAATATAACGCTTCTGTTTTTTGCCAAAAATCATGAACAAGCATTGAGGCATGAGCGGGAGCATTATTGTGATGCAATTTTGGTGAGTGGTGTTGCCACAATTCTGGTCCCATTCTTCTCTAGGTAGTATTTCTTATTGAGTGTATGACCTTAAGACAGGGACGCGTGAAGTCCTATCCCATTGTAATTGAAGAAAACCATGAGAAGAACCTTCACATGGGATCAAACTTATCGATTTTTTTTTTTTTCAGTCTTGGCTCTTCAGGCAGTTTCCATCGGGACGATTGGGCCTCGGTTTTGATGTCATACCCACATACCCATGTTCTGTCAGCTGTTATAACCTTCTTTAGGAGTTCTGGATAATTGTTAACTTCTAGCAGTTCCTGAGTGATGTCTGTGTGACCTCTTTGAAACATTTATTCCACCTGCAAACACTTGTCTCACTCCCACTAGACTTTGCCAAAAGCTACAGTTGATGTTTCACATGTAATACTGTATTTTATTCCATTTTTCAAACAAAATTTAATACAAATTGTTTGATCCGTATTTTTCGAAAGTAAAAAGTTTGCCAAACACTCGAAAACATGTGTAACCTTTTCGACTGTCAACAATAAACTAAATACTCAAAACAGCTGAAAATGCAAACATGCATGTGGAATGTGTAGACCCTCAAGATAAAAAAAAAAAAAAAAAAAAAAAAAAAAAAAAAAAAAAAAAACAGATGTATAAAGCCTGCAAAATTAAAAAATTTCTTGCTACTTTTTGTACAGACCTCATACTTCTTTTAGTGCTGTGTCAAATTCTGCTTGCCGTATCATATCTCCTGTATCATCTTCATTGATGTCCTCTTCCCTTTGTATATTGCCTAAAGTTCATCCTTTTTGTTCCCCCCCCCCCCCCCCCCCCCCCCTTCATATACTTCTTCCAGCTTTTCCTTCTTTGCTAAGCGCTGGCTTGCTACCTGAGCTCTTGATATTTATAGAGCTGCTTCTTATTTCTCGAAATGTCTCTTTAATTTTCCTGTTAGTGGCATATATTTCTTCCTTATTTATTCATGCTTCTACATCTTGCATTTATCCTTAAGCCATTCCTGTGTGCCATTTTTCAGTTCTCTTAGTATAATTTTTTAGGCATCATTATTTCCTGTGGCCCATTCTATTTGCTGCATTTTCATGTTTTCTTCATTTGTCAATCAAATGCAATATCTCCTATGTTATCCAGGCATTGTTATTGTGCCTCGTCTTTCTGCCTATGCCATCCTCTGCTGTCTACTCTATTGGAGTTCTCACAGCTACCCATTTGTTTACTATTTTATTTCTTCCCCCCACTTCAGTCCACTGTTGCCTAATGCTTTCTCTGAAATTCTCAACAACATCTTGTTCCTGAAATTTATCCAGTTTCCATCTCATTAGTTTCCTACCTTTTTGCCATTTCTTCAGTTTTAATCTGCAGCTCATAACCAGTAAATTGTGGTGATAGTCCACTTCTGCTCCTTGAAATGTCTTGTTGTTTAAATCTGGTTCTGAAGTCTCTGTCCTCATTATTCGGATGTAATGTACAAAAAAAGAGAGAAAGAAGTACTGTAATGAGGCAGAAAGTGAATTCTTTATTATTATTGAAAAACATAGTCACTCCGAAATTGATATCCAACCAGGAATCAGGATGCTTCAATTGCGTACACACCTACACAATGTCTTAAACTCAAGAGGGAACACAGCAGATAAGCGTAACAGAAATCCAAAAGATGTTTTTATCCATATGGGAACAAATTTGCTTCGAAACAACAGCGGGGAAGAAATTGTAAATCCCACAAGGAACCTCATTTGAATGGCCAGAAGGCTCTACTCAAATTCCAGAATAATAATAAGTGGCATTGTGTACAGGAGATTGGTGAATGATAGCTATGTGCAGAGAATAAATGGCAATATTAAAGAACATTGCAATAAACTAGAAGTCATTTTCATTGATCCCAACAAATTTCTAAGTGCAAAGTGTCTTGCCAAAGATGGTGTACATCTGAATAGATTGGGCTCAAAAGTATTCAGTAAGATGTTCATAGGTACTTGCCAGGTAATAACAAATAATGGAACTGAAAAGTAGTGGTGGGGTGAAAAAATTTGTCTAGCATTAAGTAAGACAAAACCAATCCATTATCTGGCAAGAGATGTGCTAAAGCCCATAACAAATAGTCAAAGTAGATATGTTATCCCCTTGTATATAAATGAAACTGATGCTTCAAACAATAAAAGCTCCAAAATAGACGAAATGGAAATCATTCTGTCAGAATACATGAGTCCCTATGTAACTTGCTTCTCCTGCAAAAGATACTTGCTAATCTGAAGTTACCTACTTTGTTTAAAATTTTAATTGTGTCCTCAGTAAACCAGGCTCATTTAAACAAACAACTCTAATATTTGCACATTTTATCAGAATGTTTGTTGAAATTCATTCAATAAAATAAATTCATTCAATAAAAACATTCTGACAGAATGTGCAAATATTAGAGTTGTTTGTTTAAATGAGCCTGGTTTACTGAGGACACAATTAAAATTTTAAACAAAATAGGGAACTTCAGATTAGCAAGTAGCTTTCGCAGAAGGAACAAGTCACATGGAAGACTCATGTACACTTCCACATAGTGATATGAAGTATGAGACCAGAAACTGTTTTAATTATTTAAATGAAGAATGTGTGTTTGACAGCTGTTGTATAGAAATAGTGGACTCACTAGCAAATGTTATAATAATCTCAGTATACAGAATTCCAGGGACGTCAACAACAGAACTATTCTTATCGAAACTTCAAATTACACTGGAAGACCTTTGCAGAGAGAGAGAGAAACGAAAAAATTGTAATAGGATCACATGTATAGTAGCTATGCTTCAAGATTAACTGAATTAGTAAAGAAAAATGGTTTCAAATTGAATTTCTTTGAATCTATCAGAGACAATGGGCAATCAGCAACCTGTATTGACTTCTAACTCGTTATGTATATGAAAATGTGTATAAATTTTGTGTAGATCTAGGTATTTCAGATCATTGTGCATTGTTCATTGAGCTGCCACAGTCAGACAGGAACGTTTCACTTATGAGAACCCATGTGATCAGGAACTTTAGCAAAGAAAACTTGCTAACATTTTGTGAGAATCCCAACGAGAAAATGTGGTCTTTTGAGCATTGTAACTCAAGTGACAAAAACTTTGATAAATTCTGAAATGGTTTTCTTGGTGCCTTTAATGAAACATTTCTACCTAGACTCTGCAGCAACAAAATAACAAATAAATTAAAGTGGGTTACTCAGGGTATAAAAATTTTCAGTGTAAAGAAAAGGCAACAGCACAGAGAACTAAAATATAAAAAAGATATTAATTTCATTGAATATGTTAAGACACTATAAAACCATATTTAAAAGAGTTGTCAAGGCAGCAAAACAACTGGCAAATAGCAGGCTACTTTTAAATCATAAAAATAAGACAAAGGCTGTGTGGCCAGTCATAAAATCTGAGTTATGTGTTAAAGCCTGTAACCAAGAAATTTCAAATATTGACATTGAAGGAAATACTATTGTAAGTCTAACTCAGATACCAGAGTACTTTAATGAATTCTTTATAAATGTAGCAATGCCTGATGTAGGTGTAACAGATTATCACAACAAAGTAAATCCCTTTGGCCTGGTTGAAAACTCTGAAAACTTTACAAAATTCTTAAAATTTTCGGTGGAGGATGTAGAAAACGCTATTCTAACCTTAAGAAACAAAAAACCTGCAGGTTGGGATGGAATACCCACCAAAGTTATTAAAGTGGTAGACAATAAAATTGCAAACCCATCAGCTCAGCTGGGCTGGCTGTTTCCCAGAGGTACTGAAATATGCTGAAGTCGGACTACTCTTCAAGAAGAGATCAAGAGAGAGCATGGGAAATTATCATCTTAGCTCGATTCTCCCAGTAATACCTAAAATATTTGAAAAACTTACTGTTGCAAAAATCCAAAACTTCATTGCAAAATATTCTGTTATTCTAAACAATTGATTTGGTTTTCAGCAGGGGGAAACACCTTGGATGCGGTGAACAGTTTCACTGAGGAAATAAGTACATCATTAGACAAGAGAAATAAGGTGGTAGGAATTTTCTGCTACCTCACAAAGGCATTTGATTCTGTACACCATGCATTGCTTGTTTACAAACTTGAAAAGTATGGCATTAGTGGCAGTGCCCTACAGTGGCTTAAGTCCTGCTTATCAAACAGAAAGCGAAGAGTTATCATCTCTTCATATGGCACATATTTTTCTGACTGGAAAAAAATATCACGGGGTGTTCCACAATTTTACATATAGCTTGTGTCAATTATGAGCCCTCTGCTTTTACATGTGTGTCCACAGTAAAGTACGAGTTTTAATTATGTTCACCTGAAGGTGGCCAGAAAGAGTGGGTGCCAATAACGTCAAGCAAAAAAGTGTGTCTGAACGCAGAGTATTTAATATGTGGTGGACAAATAAGTACTTTTTTATACCATACAGTGATAAAGTACAGTACTTCATTTGACATGTTGTGAATCAATCTCAGTTGTGAAAGAATATAATACCCGACATCATTTTGAATTGAAACGTGCTGATAGACAAACCTGTATGATAACGAGAGGAACTTCAAGGCGTGAAATTTCCTAAAATCTGTGTTCAGTAAACAGCAATTTTTCAAGAAAGCAGAGACAGAGAGTGAAGTGGCTACAAAAGTATGCTGCTTAATTTCTAAAGAAATTGCTGCTGCTGGATAACCTTACACAGAAAGATTTCTTAAACAGTGCACGATGATCACTGTGTGAGAACTATGTCCAGAAGAAAATCAAATTTTTGAAAGCATAATCCTGTTCAGGGTGACAGTTCAAAGTGCACGATATCTCTACCAACCTTCACAGCCAGTGAAGAAATAAAACCGAAGAAGTCAAGTACTGGTAAATGATACTGCACAGCTTTTAGTTTTAATTCATGGTGTTGATAACAATTTCAGTATCATAGAAGAACCAGCAGGATTGTATTCTAGGAAAGGCCGAACAACCGGTGGAGACGTGTCTAACAGTAGTGAAAGAAGGCATCGTGATGAAACTGGGTTTGACTTTTGAAAATATTGTGGCCATTTGCACTGATGGCACACCTGCTCTACGTATGGAAAGAAGATTGGTGTGGTATCACTGCTGGAAAAACAATAAGCAAATTACACTGTATTGTTCATCATCAAGTGTTATGCAAAAAAGTTCTTGGATACAATTGTATCATGGCAGCTGTGGTTTCTGTTCTAAACTACATCCAATCAAGAGGGCTTAAACACTTAACATTTCATGTATTTCTTGAAGAAACAGTGGGCACAAAATTCGCGGATTTATTGTATCAGATAGATGTTTGTTGGCTAAGTCGTGAGAAAGTATTGCAGCACTTTTTTGCGCTTAGATGGGATAAACCAATGATATGAAAAACGATCCAAGGGACTTTCCTCGATTGAAAAATGAAGATTGGGTCAATGACTTATGTTTTTCTCTGATACAATGGCTCACTGAAACGAGCTAAACTCGAAATTACAGGGAAGTCACTGGCAGCAGTATGTGCTTTCAAAATGAATCCTGCTCTCCAAAAGCCAACTGTTGAAAGGAAACATGATCCATTTTCCTAATTGCAAAACAATTCCTTCAGATAAACATTGATAAAGTACTTAAAGAATTTGACAAGAGGTTCGCATTGTCAAAAGAGGAGCCAATCATTTGAGATTGCAGAAGATCCTTTTTCTGTCATCCCAGGAAAGCTAACTGTGGACTTACAGCTGGAGTTCACAGGGCCGTGGGATTAGCCGAGTGGTCTAAGGCGCTGCAGTCACGGACTGTGCAGCTAGTCCCGGCAGAGGTTCGAGTCCTCCCTCGGGCATGGGTGTGTGTGTGTTTGTCCTTAGGATAATTTAGGTTAAGTAGTGTGTAAGCTTAGGGACTGATGACCTTAGCAGTTAAGTCCCATAAGATTTCACACACATTTGAACATTTTTGAGTTCACAGGAATTCAGTGTTCTCCAATCTATAAAAACAAGCATAGAGAATGTGGTCTTCTTGATTTCTATAAAAGCTTGGACAAAAATAAATGCAATAGCCTGAGAGATACAGCAATAAAAACATTCTCCGTTCTGAACTTAAATAAAAGCAGATTTCGCTCTTGTTTAGCTGACAAACATTTAAAACACATACTAAAAACTTTAATGTCAGATACGACTTCAGCCTCTGGAAAATGTGTGGCTGACATGTCTCACTTTAAAGCTTTGTTTCAAGCTATACTGTTTTCATAAGTAATACATGCCAGAAAAAAAAAAAAATTACATCTGGAAAGATGATGCTGATTTTGATCTAATGGCATATGCCACCTGCGGAATAGTAAGTGTACTGAAAATGGCTTCAGTGTCATCCGCCAACAGGTAGTGTAGTGGCAAAGCTGCCAGAGTGTCATCTGTGTCTACCTTTTAATACAGAATGCTGACAGCCAGAAGGCTCAGTGTGATACAGATGTGTGAAGCAAGTAGGCGACTGTGGCACAGAGACGCACTTGTGCATCCTACAGCCAACTGAGTTAGGTTGAAAGGGGTCAAATTGTGGCCTACCAAGTAATGGAATGGCCTTTTCAGAGAATTGTCACATAAGTTGGATGTGCTATGTCTATAACGATACTGGTATCATTGGTCACACGAACATTCTTACGCATGTAGATGAGGTTCTGGACATCCACGTAGCACACACCTGCCAAAATCATTGTATTGTAAGGGCAGCAGTGGCAGTTCATACACAGCAAAGATACAGCGGCTTTTGAGCCCAGACATACTGACACAGACTGTTGCGAACCAGTTATTAGCAATGGGATTACAGGCACACACACCTCTAGCCTGTCTTCCACTCGTGCCACAGCATCGACATACGTGGTTCAACTGGTGCCATAAGAGGATCTTTTGGAAGGTGGAATGGCACACCACTGTCTTTGGTGATGAAAGCAGATTCTGCCCGCATGCGAGTGACGATCTTTTGTGTGTACGGCGTAGACCTTGTGAGCGCTGTCTCGTAGGTGCATTCATCCAAAACACACTGGGCTTATGACCTATGGTCCTTCACCTTTGGTGTGCCTGGAGGCCTCACCGACCAGGGCTCGGTACGTGCTGAGGGCTCATTAACCAGCACTCGGTACGTACCCACCAGGGCTCGGTACGTGCTGAGGGCTCACTAACCAGCACTAAAATTTGTGGTTGAAATACTGTTTATGGCTGGTATATTGCTCATCTGAGAGGAAAGAGAAGTCATTACTGTGGTATGCTGGCCCCCACTCACCCTTAATTTATGAGGGGCTTCTTGACACCATCTTCCTCATCACACCTGGAATTCTCAGGGAAATTCCCCCCCCCCCCCCCCCCCTCTCCCCCCTCACTCGCCCGCTCCAAGTTTAAGTAGCCACCCCCTGTTGACAGAACACTGAAAGACCTAAGTTAAAAGACCTCTAGAGTAGTTGACATTCTGCCAGAACTACTGCCGGTCTTGAGAGAGTCAGCCGTGACTAAACTATTCCATCTGGTTTGCAAGATGTATGAGAAGGTGAAATACCACCAGAGAACAGAGGTTCACACTTTTTTATTGGTGGTGGGCTGGTTCAGAAGTTGGCTGTGGTGGGGCGCCTGCTGTGTGACACCGAACACACAATAAAATTCCCCAACACGTGGGTTCACACTGGAGAAGAGCATCTTTGCCCATTGTTCAGGAAAGCTGTAGTACTTCACAAAACTGGCAATAGTTTCAATGAAAAATAAGAGAAACTCGAAGTAAAAGGACTTGCTGCAATGAGTGACAATTTCAGGGACTGAGAAATCAGAGCAGAGATCAGAGAAAACCATCAGACATTGGTGCAACACATACGTATAGTCTCCATCTACAATATCTACTCCCGTTCCCCACTGGCAGAGGAGGATTGAAACGTCTGAAAAATTGTTAGGCAAATGTCAGCCCAAGATCATGAGACAAAAGCTGAGAGGCAATTTATCATTTATACATTAGTTTCATTGTTTCAAGAGGTATGAAATCCTGAAGAAGGCGAACATGCAACTATAGCTTTTGCAGGCGGGAGCCCGAATAAGCATGAACTGAGTGGACACCATCACTGAAAAGGATTATTAGCCTCAGTATTGAGTTTGCCTGAGTTTCAGATGCTCATTCGGGGTCGAAGATTGTGGTTTACACTGCTCACCGAGTGATGTCTTTCCATATGGTAGGTACGATAGGCAATAATGTTTCTATCAACAAAACTTTCAAGTCCAGGAACACTAGGTACACCTGTACCTCCACGTACAATGGCTACAGTGAGCCAACCATTACCATGATCGAAAGTATCGTTAATGTCAATACTAAAATTAAGTCTGCAACCACAGAGAACACAAGGTCCGTCGACAAGTGCAGTAGCAGCAACACTCTTAACTGGTATGCGGTTCTTCTTGTCTCCAGCTGTTGTGGCGAACTCGATGGTTTTATACACTGTCTGTTTAGAACGGCGACGAATTCTCCTGTAAGGCATCGTGGCGGTGCTCAATGCAGTTGCCTGTGCAGCAGCAGCAGCGCGAATGAGCCTCTGCGCGGCTCTCGCTCGCTTATATAGTATATGCAGTAGCTTGGACTTAGAAAATTTTCACAGTGCCAGCGGAACGTTATCCCGTACGCGCACACCGGGTTGTTCTAGGGTGTGCGTGTCCACTGGCGCGCAGCCATGATTGCATAAGCCAGCCGCAGCTGCGCGAGGTCGGCAAGGTCAGGCGATAAGTCTATTAATAGAACAAAACTGTTGCCTCCCTGAGCCCCCCGGTTCGTGATGTACCCGTGTCCGGTTAATGGTTCTAAACAGACAGTTTATAAAACCATCGAGAACATCGAGTTCGCCACAACAGCTGGAGACAAGAAGAACCACATACCATTTAAGAGTGTTGCTGCTACTGCACTTGTCGACGGACCTTGTGTTTTCTGTGGTTGCAGACTTAATTTTAGTATTGACATTAACGATACTTTCGATCATGGTAATGGTTGGCTCACTGTAGCCATTGTACGTGGAGGTACAGGTGTACCTAGTGTTCCTGGGCTTGAAAGTTTTGTTGATAGAGACATTATTGCCTATCGTACCTACCATATGGCAGAACTTGCTAATAAGGACTTTGGTAAATCTGCTTATGTGTCTCCTTCTGTGCTCGGTGCTCTTCTGCAGGAATTCAAAATACAAAGAAATTATGTAAAGGTGTCACAGAATGTGGTATCCAATCCTCTATCCAAATTGCCCCTGCTGTGAACGACTTAACCAGGAGGCCCGGGAGTGATATCTGCCATAAATATCCAATCAGTTGGTTACACTAAGAATGAAGTACGTTACTCTGCATGAAAAATAAAAAAGATATTTGTGGCTAGCAAACGAGGTATACTAACTGTAAAAGAAATGAGTAGTGTATCAAGAATCTTTGTTTTGGAGCGTCAACAGAGATTCAGCATTTTGGAAACTACATAGTTTCCTTAGAATGCAGAA
The DNA here is from genome assembly GCF_021461395.2 of Schistocerca americana. Taxonomy (NCBI): domain Eukaryota; kingdom Metazoa; phylum Arthropoda; class Insecta; order Orthoptera; family Acrididae; genus Schistocerca; species Schistocerca americana. The sequence goes on from NC_060127.1 coordinate 57,269,480, forward strand.
GAGTACCTCATTTGATTCGTACTTGAAGGGTATGGGAACTTTAAAGTTAATAAATATATTACACTTATGATTAAATTGTATTATAAAAACTTAAGTCAAACAGTTAAGAACACTTTCGACACCTGTGACTTGTGTCAAAAGATAAAAGAAAATAGTAGTTGAGTACCATATAAGCTATATTCTGTAATACCTATAGCATTACTTGATCTCACAGCAGCTGGCTACTATGGTCCTTTACCAAAGGGAAGAGAGGAGTAACTTATATTGTAAACCTATTGGAATCTGAATTACCAGATATTTTATTTATCACAAAACCAACTTATGTTTTATTTTCATTCTTGGAGAGCTTGGTTACTCCTCAACGATCAAGTTGCGACGTCAAAATATAAAAGGCCCCGCACACAGCAGGTGAAGCTGTTTTCCTGTCGTCACACCTTGACCAACATAATATTTGTTTCCACTTTTAATAGTAGTCAATCATCACAATTATGAGGAAAATCCCAAAAGTAAGGTCTCCTGCATTTTCACTTATACAACCAACCATTTATTTTCTATAAAAATAATTATGTAATTTTAAGGGTGGAAGTACGCTTTATTTTTCTACGTAAGGGCCATTTTGGTCGATGCTTTTTGGAGACGCTGAGGCAGTTTTACAAATTCCATGTCACACCAGCTTGCTGCCATGGCTTTCAGAAAGTATTGAACCTTGTTGTCGGCGGTGAAGAACCACTGTGTAGACAAACGTTCCTTCAACTTGGATAACAGGTAGTAGTCCAAGTACCATGTCCAGACTGAATGGAGGTGAGGTTCCAACCAGAGTTTTGCAAGAGATTGACTGTTAGATGAGCAACGAGAAGAGGAGAGTAAGAACTATTGAAATGTGGTGTTACAGAAGAATGCTGAAGATTAAATGGGTAGATCAGAAAACCAATGAAGAAAGAGGTACTGAATCGAGTCTGTGAGAGAAGATTTAAAAATATGTATGCAGGTTGCAGTAATTATCCAGAACCAAAGAGACGTTCATGGGATAGACCAGCCGGGAGACTGCATCAAATTAATTTTTGAACTGTAGACTACAACAACTTTATCGTCATTTGTCATATCTGCACTAATAACCCGCGACGCCGAACATACAAGCTAATGCTCAAGTGCCTTGAAACATTTCATGTCTCTTCAAAAGGGGAATCATGCCAATTGTATTTAATCTTTCAGAAATAGTATACCAGGGACAAATATGACACCGTATTTTATTTTCAGAAACATCCAGTTTATTCCCAGGCCAATTATTTCATCTTCATTGCCACAATATGTGTATTAGAATTGCATTTAGTACAGTTATTTCTGACTGGTGCCAAACAAATGACCATATTCTCCCCATGTGTTGTTTCTATTGCAGGATTACCAGACTGTACCTACACTATTCACTGTGAATCGAAGGCCTCAGTTCACAATTGCCTTCAGCGAGACATCGAAGTCTAGTGATTGTTATTGAGCTCGAACATGTGATATTAAAAGCACACTTCCATTCCCGAGTTTCTCACAAGGCATGCTTTACAAGATGTGCACTGGGAAATCCTCAAGGTTCTAGAGACGTGTACTATCACTTCTCATCCCTAGTATTTTAGCAATATGACACACATTTCTGTCTGTATGGTTGGTCCTAGAAATGGAATGTGTGCATCATGATAGTCCTATCTGGAATCATTAACACCACTTCCTTATCTCAATGGACATAAGGAGGTACAGAACAGCTAAGTAGTTTTCACATGTTGTCAAGCACTGATAAATAGTTACGTGAGAGTGAAGGCACACATAGTTGCTTTACAAATCAGGGCTGACAGCGTAATCTGTGTGTTCACTGTGTGGGATTTAAACACCACCTTCCATAGTATTTGGAGACACAAATGAGAGTTACATAAGCAAGGTGTATATGCTTCGGGAAAAACCCGTGAATTTTTTTTATCTGGGAGAAAACTGGGAATTTTTCATTGTTTTAGTCTTGATTTAAATTTTTGTAATTTTGACTGGCAAGAAATAATAAACACCAAAATGTGTCAAAGGTTTTGGGACGAAGACTATGGAATACTTCACAACAGCAAACTGCTTCCAACTTAAGTTCGTCTTGAGCAGTTGACAGCAGGCTCATGCACAGTTGAGTTGCTTATGGGCAATGCCCTCTCCCGCTTCTGGCTACTTGAAGTGTGGCTGCAACGGTAACAAGAAGCATTAATGCATGGTACACACAAAAATTTTTCTGGCGAGCCCAAGCTGGCTGATTCACGGCATGCACAAAGCTGTCTGGGTTTTAATTGGGAGGGGGATAGTGACCTGTGTTTACGATTAGTGGTTTTGCTGTTTCCTGATGTCCTATTTCCTCTTCATTTACAGTTCACACGTCATATGAAAACAAAATGGATTTCTGTAAAACGTCTTCCATTCAGAGGGCTGATGTTTTTATAGCTTCGAGGGAAAGCACACTGTCGCTTATCATGGAAAAAGTGATTTTTTAACCGGGAGATCCGGGAAAAATCTGAGAATTTTCTTTCTCGTCCACGTATACAACCTGATAAGATACAATTAATTTCTCTGCTGGTTACCTTAATACTACTGTCTATCCTTCCTTTTCCCTGAAGTAATACGGGGTGTTCAAAAAGTCGCTAAGGAGTGCCGTATGATTGTTCGCCTGTCTGGTTTTTTCAACAAAACAATAAAAGCACAATACTGCTGTGATATTCTGTACCCATTCATAGGAAAAACTGGGTTAAGTGCAATAGTGGACGCTTATTTTCAACAAGATGGTGCAACCGAGCATACAGCTCGCGTTTCAATGTCACTGCTTGCCGATGTTTTTGGTGACCGCATAATTTCACAGGGACTTAGGCCTCCACGATCGCCTGACCTAACACCACCAAACTTTCTTCTGGGGTGTAGCAAAAGCAACTGCCTATAAAAACTGTCCAAAATCCATCGATGAATTGCAAACTGCAATATCCACTTTCACTGCTTCTGTTACAGAAGAAATGAACCAACTTGTGTTTGGAAACATGATTAGACGAATTGAATTGTGTATTCAACAACAGGGGGGACACTTTCAACATTTAATGTGTAAATTTGTAAGTAAAAATAAATATTCAATAAATTAATAACTTGTATTTCACTGAGTTTCATTTCGGTATATTCACTGCGACATACGGCATGCGTAGCTATCATGCGGCACTGCGGAGAGACTTTTTGAACACCCCGTATGTTTCTTGCAGAGATAGTGTGTCATCATTACTGTAGTAGCACTGAATGTTTTAATAAACAGTAATAAAACAACAACTGAAGTAAGGAAATTTGAACAGCACTACATAAACTATAACAGAAGGTACCAGAAATATGACAATATTTAAAGGCAACACAAGAAAAATTTCATCAAGTCAGTACTAATTTCACACATTCCTCTGAAAGAAGTTCCCTACTTTTTATCAAAAAACAAAGCACGCACATGCATCCACAACTGTAACAAGCAGATAAATTCTGGAAATGAGGAATAAAATTCCAGCCTGCAACATCAAACTGTTGTTGGGGGCTTCAATGCACAAATTGGTAAAGATAAGAAATTTAGGACCATAGTGGGAATATATCCAGCACACAAAAGAACAGACAGCATTGTCAAAAGTCAATCTTTTGCCATATATTTAAACTAAAAATAATTTGTCACACTACTGCACTAGTGTTTTAACTAGTCGTGTGATGCTAGCAATGTCACTCTCAGCTACATTTGAGTCAAATACAAGATGATGATGATGATGATGATGATGATGATGATAGAAAAAAAATTGGTCAATGGATGCTTTGCATCTGTTGAATCGAGCCGGCAAAACTACGGAGCATAGAAAGGAACTTAAGGCACTTGTTTTTGGAACTGAATACTTTCGGTATTACCTATACAGATGACAATTCACAATAATTACACATCATGTGGCTTTACAATGGCTATTGAGTTTAAAAGATTCCAGAGCAGCAGATCTGGTAGATCAGCTTCAAAACTCGGTGAACATTATGTAGTCAACCGCAAGCCTGGCACGTTAAACCACAGTGAAGATCCCTCGAGTAGGAAAATTAAGGTTCCACAAGGACACGATGTGCTTATTAAGTAATTAAAAACGGCATAAGAATCTGATTCCAAGAACAAGAAATGAGCTACATCACCATATTTTATTACACGAGATGATTTTCTATAAAAAATGCTTCTTGGAAAATGGATAGTAGTTCCAAAGGTAATCCTCAAGTACATACTGCAACGTTGTGACGATAGCATACACGTGTGTCACAATTAAAAAAGGAAATTGTGCATGGCAGCCCATTAACAATGGCCGCAATGAAAATAAGTAAATTACATTCAAAACTCTGTAAGACCAAATGTACCTCTGCAAGCTCTACCTGAGACAGCAGGACCTTTTGAAATTGTAGCACTCAATATTATGAAACAGTTTCTCGTAATGGCGCAAAATAACATGTTTTATCTGTTATTGTCCAGTTCTCTCCTATGTTCTTATAATATCGACTGAATACATTACTGCAGAGACACTTGCGAAAGTTTTTGTCACTCGTTTAGTACTACAATTTGGGGCTCCACAGGCCATTATAAGAGATCTAGGGACAAACTATGTCCAATCTTGTGGTACAGGTATTCCAACTACATTGCTGAGGGAAAAAACTTTTGGAGGTTTCCAGTTCACTCAAGATTTATTGTTGCAACAGTGTGTATGGAATACATGAATGTACATTTACAGGTCAATAGCATAAGCGGTTCTGAGGTATCAGATATCGACCCATGCTGAACCCATATTAGCACATGGTGTAGCCTCCACAGGCAGCAATACATGCGTTGACTCTGGCAACCAATCGATTGTACAGATGGCGAATATTGTCCTGCGATACGTTATGCCACATCTGCTCACGTAGTTCTGTAACAGCTGTTGGTTGATAAGTCGCACGAATTACTTCTCGCCCCATCATATCTCACAAGTGCTGGATTGGAGACATGCCAGAGATTGTGTTGGCTAAGGAAGTTACTCCAGGTCTTGCAGAGTAGGTCGAGTTTCACAGGCAGAGTGTGAGTGAGCATTATCCTGTTGGAAAAACAAATCGCCTTCCAGTTGCAAGAACAAGTATAACAACATTCTGCACATACCGAGCACTATTTAGTGTCCCCTCCAGAAACAGCAAAGGTGAATGGTAGTTGTAGCTTATCACACCCCAGACCATAATGCCTGGAATGTAGCCAGTGTGTCTCGGATGAATCCACTGTACAAGACAGCACTCACCAGTCAATGTCGTCTCTACGAGACAGCACTCACTAGTCAATGCCGTACATGCAAATGACTATCACTTGTGTGCAGGAAGAATCTGCTTTCATTGCTGATGACCACAGTGCACTATTTCACTTCCAAGTGATCCAGTCGAGTCGTGCATGTCGGTGCTATGGTGTGAGTGGAAGGTGGGCTAGGGGTGTGCTAGTCCCATATCTAACAACTGGTTCGTAACAGTGTGTGTTGACTTGTCTGTGCTCACATGGCCTTTTATCTGTGCAAAGGTACGATCTGCCCTTGCCACCCTTACAATCACGATCCTGGCACGACTGTGCTGCATGGATGTCCAGAACATTGTCTACAGGTGCGAGAATGTTCACATGACCACTGATACCAGCATCATTGCATAACTGACGCAGCTTGTGTGTCAGTTCTCTGAAAGAACCATCTCGCAACTCAGAAGGCCACAATTTGACCCCTTTCAAACTCACTCAGTTGGCTGTAGGAAGCACGAGTGTGTCTCTCTGGCATGGCTGCCTGCTTGCTTCACACGTTTGCATCACACTGAGCCATCTGGCTGTGAGTCTTCCCTATTAAAGGGTAGAAACAAATGGCCATCTGGTAGCTATGCCACTATGCTATCTGTTGGTGGACGATGTCGAAACCATTACCAGTACATCAACGATCACCCATTTCGCATATACAGTGTATTGAAAATGAAGAAGTAGAGAACTATGCAATTTCACCCTAACAGTAATGGCAGGATTGACTGCTTCCATAAAACCGTAGTTAAAATGTGGTCGTGTTACATGAATAGTTCACACTCAGACGGGGATCATCTGTTGTCATAATTCCATCATACAGTGCCAAGATAATGAAACAACAGGTTTGACACCCTATGACGTCATTTATGGTTGCAAAATGCCTTCCCCTTTTGATATTGAGATGTTACCACCTAAAATAAATTCCAGCAAACTGAAGCACTTGGCTAAAAGATTAAAGTTTATATGGAAGAGAGTTCTGCAGAACAGTGCAGCTCCAATGTGGAGACAGCAACTCTGTATTTGAAAGAATGGTGGAATGCTGCTATATCAAATACGAGATTACACTATATGACGATAAACTGTCTTGAATGTGTGCAGAACTCAGAAATTTAGTCTGTTAATTAAGATCAGTAGACAAATGTATGTGACAACTAACTAAAACATAGACATACATCATATGTGAACAAAATAAAAATGCAATTTCAACTAATAATACATCCACAACATCGATTATTGCTTGGTATCTCTGAGACATGATTGAAACCAAGTTTTCTGCATATTTATGTGGAAGAGACCTCAAAATGCTTCAAATTTGCCTTGACAGCTGTTTCAAAGTGAATTTTGCTTGTGCTTGACACAGTGTTAAGGATGGGTTTCCTGAAGAAAGGTTAATAATTATTTTTTCCGCTCTTGGAGTCACTTTACCAATTCAGCCATACTCTTTAAAGTCATGCACATTTTAAACCAATTTATAGCATGTTACCCACTTTTGTACAAACTACTTTGATTTCCCCACATATTCAGATGCAGCAGCATGGCTCATTTTCTCACCTTTGGGGTAGCTATAGAAAAAAAAAAAGAGCCTCAAAATCCGATATATTAGCTGCACTAGTGTCTTCTTGTGTATCTCAGTCAAAAATTCAAAGTAAACTAATGTTTCATGGATAGTGCATGAAGGACAAAGATTCCCTCCATTAGGGTGTGAAAGAACTAAGGCAATATCTTTTACCATCTGTGTGTAATGCTGACCATGTTCTTACTTAACAGAGTTTACACGCCCCTGGGACAGATGGTTTCAGATTGTACATTTCAGGTCACCTGTCACTGTCAAATTACAGCTCCCAGATTGAAAGACTGTTCGTTTTGATTGCTTAACCAAGTATAAAGGTAGCAATATATCATCCCCTCGCAGTGGCTACAGATACCGGTAAGCTCAGAAAGTATCCTTCAGTACAAAAGCCAATGTGCAGCAAAACTGTTACACAGCAACCGACAAGTTTCTGGCACTACAATTTATGTTCTGCCACTCTGTGCAATTTATGGTCAAGGGATTAAGAACAAACCGTATCTTAGGCAGGATATGATGTAAGTATTTTCTATGTTACTCTACTGATTACCCAGATTGTTGATTCTTTTGTGTGTTTTCACTGCATCAGGCGCCCAATTAGCTAGAAAATTTGCTTAAGTGTTGCATGTATGCCATTGTTATAAAGTTACCTCTGTAGCTTAATGATTTTAAGCAAGTGTGTTTGATGTTACAGAGAACTTATTCCCCACTGATCTGGTCAATACGAGCAACAGCCTCTCTGTTGTCAACATCTGGCATCCATCACACCACCTCAGTCACAAAGCTGATGCCTTATCACCATTGGTCCCCTCTTTATGTTGCAATGTAGCTCTCTGTGGTTTAAGCTCTGTTCTGTATAACCAGCAGGCCCCTGTGTTACTGCTTTTACATTGTAAGTTAGACGCGCCCCATTATTCCAAAATTAATCAATACACCCTTTTCAGCCTTGCTTCACTCTTCTGCTTATTCCTCTATATTTTATTATTCGCCTATTGAATGGTTCTGTCATTTGCTTGCATTATTTTGCTAAGTTGAGACATTGTTGCTACACCTGTTTCACCATTGTCTGGGATGAAGACTTGTTCAAAGTGTCTGAAACCTGAAAACTTGCATTATAAAAGCACAATTCACAAGTTGCCATTGTGGAAAAAGCTGCAGTATTGTTTTGAAGAAATCAGCAGAAAGAAGATCCTGCTCTCCAGTGGACCAAACCATCTGTTGTCCAATAGCACTGAATAAACTCAACCCAGCATCAACCGGCCTCCAACATCGGCGACACAATTCAGCATATTTACTCACACATGAGGAAACAGTTCTGTGTCCTGTTGACTTTGTTTCACCTTGGATCACAATGAAGACTGTTTATCCTCATATACAACAAATTCGATGGTCACCACCTGGTTGCTATCTCATTACGAACTCCACGATATCATAAATCAAGATACGAACTGTTTTCCACATACTACAAACCTTATTTTACAACACAAACTTCGTTCATGTCCAAGGGGATATATTAGTGTCGGTCATACAGCCTGGTCTACACAATAAACCAATTTGATTTTAATTCCTCCTAAATTCTTGCTCCATACCCTTATGAATATCTCAACAAAACTATGCTCCCCTCTTCCAATGATAGGTGAATATGGATTGGGGGTAAGAAATGAAAGAGGAAGCCGCCTGGTAGAATTTTGCACAGAGCATAACTTAATCATAGCTAACATTTGGTTCAAGAATCATGAAAGAAGGTTGTATACATGGAAGAACCCTGGAGATACTAAAAGGTATCAGACAGATTATATAATGGTAAGACAGAGATTTAGGAACCAGGTTTTAAATTGTAGGACATTTCCAGGGGCAGATGTGGACTCTGACCACAATCTATTGGTTATGAACTGTAGATTAAAACTGAAGAAACTGCAAAAAGGTGGGAATTTAAGGAGATGGGACCTGGATAAACTGACTAAACCAGAGGTTGTACAGAGTTTCAGGGAGAGCATAAGGGAACAATTGACAGGAATGGGTGAAAGAAATACAGTAGAAGAAGAATGGGTAGCTCTGAGGGATGAAGTAGTGAAGGCAGCAGAGGACCAAGTAGGTAAAAAGACGAGGGCTAGTAGAAATCCTTGGGTAACAGAAGGAATATTGAATTTAATTGATGAAAGGAGAAAATATAAAAATGCAGTAAATGAAGCAGGCAAAAAGGAATATAAATGTCTCAAAAATAAGATCGACAGGAAGTGCAAAATGGCTAAGCAGGGATGGCTAGAGGACAAATGTAAGGATGTAGGGGCTTATCTCACTAGGGGCAAGATAGATACTGCCCACAGGAAAATTAAAGAGACCTTTGGAGAAAAGAGAACCACTTGCATGAATATCAAGAGCTCAGATGGAAACCCAGTTCTAAGCAAAGAAGGAAAAGCAGAATGGTGGAAGGAGTATATAGAGGGTCTATACAAGGGTGATGTACTTGAGGACAATATTATGGAAATGGAAGAGGACATAGGTGAAGCTGAAATGGGAGATACGATACTGCGTGAAGGGTTTGACAGAGCACTGAAAGACCTGCGTCGAAACAAGGCCCCAGGAGTAGACAACATTCCATTAGAACTACTGATGGCCTTGGGAGAGCCAGTCCTGACAAAACTCTACCATCTCATGAGCAAGATGTATGAGACAGGCGAAATACCCTCAGACTTCAAGAAGAATATAGTAATTCCAATCCCAAAGAAAGCAGGTGTTGACAGATGTGAAAATTACCGAACACACAGCTGCAAAATACTAACGCGGATTCTTTACAGACGAATGGAAAAACTGGTGGAAGCCGACCTCAGCGAAGATCAGTTTGGATTCCGTAGAAATGTTGGAACACACGAGGCAATACTGACCTTACGACTTATCTTAGAAGAAAGATTAAGGAAAGGCAAACTTACGTTTCTAGCATTTGTAGACTTAGAGAAAGCTTTTGACAATGTTGACTGGAATACTCTCTTTCAAATTCTAAAGGTGGCAGGGGTAAAATACAGGGCTATTTACAATTTGTACAGAAACCAGATGGCAGTTATAAAAGACGAGGGACATGAAAGGGAAGCAGTGGTTGGGAAGGGAGTGAGACAGGGTTGTAGCCTCTTCCCGATGTTATTCAATCTGTATATTGAGCAAGCAGTAAAGGAAACAAAAGAAAAATTTGGAGTAGGTATTAAAATCCATGGAGAATAAATAAAAACTTTGAGGTTCGCTGATGACATTGTAATTCTGTCAGAGACAGCAAAGGACTTTGAAGAGTAGTTGAACGGAATGGGCCGTGTCTTGAAAGGATGATATAAGATGAACATCAACAAAAGCAAAACGAGGATAATGGAATGTAGTCGAATTAAGTAGGGTGATGCTGAGGGAATTAGATTAGGAAATGAGACACTTAAAGTAGTAAAGGAGTTTTGCTATTTGGGGAGCAAAATAACTGACGATGGTCGAAGTAGAGAGGATATAAAATGTAGACTGGCAATGGTAAGGAAAGCGTTTCTGAAAAAGAGAAATTTGTTAACATCGAGTATAAATTTAAGTGTCAGGAAGCTGTTTCTGAAAGTATTTGTATGGAGTGTAGCCATGTATGGAAGTGAAACATGGACGATAAATAGTTTGGACAAGAAGAGAATAGAAGCTTTCGAAATGTGGTGCTACAGAAGAATGCTGAAGATTAGATGGGTAGATCACATAACTAATGAGGAGGTATTGAATAGGATTAGGGAGGAGTTTGTGGCACAACTTGACAAGAAGAAGGGACAGGTTGGTAGGACATGTTCTGAGGCATCAGGGGATCACAAATTTAGCACTGGAGGGCAGCGTAGAGGGTAAAAATTGTAGAGAGAGACCAAGAGATGAATACACTAAGCAAATTCAGAAGGATGTAGGTTGCAGTAAGTACTGGGAGATGAAGAAGCTTGCACAGGTTAGAGTAGCATGGAGAGCTGCATCAAACCAGTCTCAGGACTGAAGAAACCAGTCTCAGGACTGAAGACCACAACAACAACCACCACCCCACTTCTAGCATCATACCACTGTATTATAACTGCATTACTGTGAAGTTGACTCAAGATTGCTCCAAAGTTATTCTTCACTTGCTGATACCCATCTGCTGACTGAATTGTAAATTACAAGGCTATATACTTTACACCTTCCCCATTCCCTGGAAATTTGCTCTCAAGTATATAGCTTGGCAAAACAAGGACTACTTAATTACCAGCAATTAATGGAGGTATTCAGCTTTGTCTGCTGGAGAGTTACAGACTTGCCGGTATAGCTCAAACTATATTTGCACCGATTTAACTTTATACGCCAACACCTCTCTTTGAGAAATTTCTATTTTATTAGCAGAAACTAAACAATTGATGTGACCCAGCCTTAATCCAACCTTATACACTGTGCCATACCCCACATTCTGGTTTGTGATGTGTGACGATTGGAATTACACTCCACAGACATGTACAGGGTAGTGTCAAATAATAGTGAACTTCTTTTCAAAGTATCCCATTCCAATAGCCTGGGAACTGAGATTCAGTATTTTACACAACTAAACGAAACTTTGAAAGCCAGTATTGAACCATTCCTGTTATTTATTTCAGAATTTGAGTTCTCTCTCTCTCTCTTTCTTTCTCTTTCTTTCCAGATCCAGATACTAACAACACCAAATTGCTCAGGTCTTCCAATCAGTTGGCTGCACAGGAACAGCAACAAGTCACACTAGACCGAGCTGACACCCATATTACACCATTCCACCAGCATCATATCTTACTTGTTTCCACAGTGACTTCTGCCCTGCTTGGTCTTTTTTATACTGAGTGTGACTATATACTGCTGTTAAGCCAGCAGTTTGTATAGAGAAATGCATACAGCTAATCACGTGTCTTGGCCTACTTGCCGTGGATTGTAACAAGGTGAAGCACAAAAATTAATGACGATTTTTATTTTTCCAGTTGTCATGAACTGTAATTTTGTAATCCCACCTAGAATGGTTTACTTTAATTAAAACTATTATTTTCTATGTGTCTTATGAACCGTTTACTTTTGGGACTGTTTCAAACAGTAGTTTTTTATCGTTGTGTTTATTTTTTAATATGATGTTTTAATTGACACGAGTTATTTTTACAATCTTTCTAACTGAACTTAATTACCTTGCTTTCATGATCAGTAAAATTGGGTCAAACTAATCACCATCTGGTGTTTGTTGTAAATTATTTATTATTTGTTTATAATACACATCACTGCATTGTTAATATACTACATTTTCAATTTTGCAACTTTTCTTTGTTCAATTAAATAGTTATAATAATACTTAGAGGACATAAACAGTGGTGGTAACAAACTTGAAGTAAATGATTCATTTCTCCCTTATCAAATTTAAAACAAATTGTTGTGTCAAAATTCCATTCCATGATTTTGATCTGCCTTATTGTCAGGATAGTAACTAAATGGTGCATCCCAGTGGTTACCCAGTCACAATAAGGATGTTGGACACTGCATGCCATTTTGTCTTTGAAACACTGACAAGAGTCTGATGAGGAGGCCTTTCAACATCACACACCTCATTCTGCCTGGAGTAGTGCTGCAACTGGATGTGGCATGGACTCAACAAGTTGTTGGAAGTCTCCTGCAGAAATGCTGAGCCATGTTGCCTCTCTAGTCGCCCATAATTGGGAAAGCGTTAGCTGTGTGGGATTTTGTGCACGAAATGACTGCTTGATTGACCTGTCAATTTTCGATGGGATTCATGTCGGGTGATCTGTGTGGCCAGATAATTCCCTCAAATTTTCTAGAATGTGACATGTTGTATTGTCATCTGTAAAAATTACAGCACCATTTGGTCACCACATTGCAGAAGATAATCATTTGCTGTCAATGATCAGTTCAGTTGGATCAGAGGACCCAGTCCACCCCATGTAAACAGACCCGAAGTTACTTCTACAGCTGACAATGACTGCCCAAACTAAGATAATATGCTGTGTTCTTCCTACCAAAAATTCCTCAATCCAGTGTCAAATTTCATTTGATACCCCGTATGATAGTACTTCTGAGAATAAGCTATTCAGTAATCAAGAAGTACTGTTTTTGCCTGCCTGCCTTCATCCAAAGCTTTCAGTATGTCATGTGATAAAAGTATAAGTTGGGTTTCACATAATCGATGTTTTTAGAATGCATGCTAGTTGGCGTTGAGCAGGTCATTCCGTTCCAAATACCTCATTATGATCGAGCTCAGTATATATTCTAATTCTACAACAACTCAGTGTTAAGGATATTGGATGGTTGTTTTGTGGATCACTTGTACTATTATCCTCCTTGTAGACAGGTGTGACCCGTGCTGCCCCCCACTCCCCCATTCCAAGAAATGGGCAAGGTTTTTTGTTCGAGGGATCTATGATAAATTATAGTTACAAGAGGGGCTAACTCACCCACAAATTCAGTATAGCACCCGATAGGGATCCCATTGGACCCTAGAGCTTTGTTCAGTTGTACCGATTTCAGCTGTTTCTCAACACCACTGGCACTAATACTTATTTCATTCATTCCTTCAGTGGTATGAGGATTAAATTGGGGCAATTCTCAATTCTCATAGAAAATGCCAGCATTGTAGCACTCACAGTTCTAAGAAGAGAAGGGTATCGCCTGAGCTGCCTCTGCTCATTTCTGATCGAGGAAGGCAGCACGATAGTGGGAAGAGTTCGAAACGTCTGCAAAATGGTGGCCCAAGGTGTTGGAGATAGCAATACGATCCACGATAACATCATCTGCTACTGTCAGGCTGGAAATTGGCGAATGGATCTTGGTCCCAGAGAGCCGTCGGAAGTCAGCCCACACGACAGAGGAAGGGGTGGAACTGTTAAAAGAACTAGTGAATGAAATCCAGCTAGCTTTTTTGCTATCCCAAAGAACACGACGTCACTTTGCACGCACCAGTTTATAATGAATGTAGGTTGCCATCATAGGATGATGGTTAAAAATGCGGAGTGCACGTCTCCTTGACCAAATTGTGTCGCGGCACTCCTCAGTCCACCAAGGGACTGCGACACATTGTGGTAAAGAGCAAGTGAGAGGAATGGAACATTCTGCAGCAGTAAGGATAATGTTACTGAGATATTCCACCTGGTTATCACAACTGGGGAAATCTTGTTCTTCGAAGGTCGCCAAGGTGGAGTAAAGCTGCCATTTGGGTGTGCATGCAGGTGAGGTAGGAGTCAGCACATGACAAATGGTCGCTCAACAAGGCATCAGAAAGAATGAACCACTAAAGATGATCGGCAAGCTGGTTAGTGCAGAAGGATACGTCCAAATGGGAATAGGTGTGCGAGGAGTCGGAAAGGAAAGTGGGTGCTCCAGTGTTAAGGCAGAGGAGGTGGAGTTGATGAAGATCAGGCAAGAGGGCACCTCTCTGAGAGGTTCTGGGAGAACCCCAAAGGGGATGCTGTGTGTTAAAAGTCTCCGAGTAGCAGAAATGGGGTAGGTAGCTGGCCAATAAGCTGAAGGAAGTCTGCCCTGGTGACATCGAATGATGGAGGGTCATAATAGGGAAAAAGGCAGGTGGGGAAGGAAAAGACGAACGGCAACAGCTTGAAGATGGGTAGTCAGGGAGATGGGTAGTCAGGGAGATGGGTTGACTATGAATGTCATCCCCTATGAGCAGCACGGTGCCCCCCTGAGATGGAATGCTGGAAGGTCAAAACAAATCGGGAAGAAATGTGGAAGCTCAAAGCAGTCCTGAGGACGCAATTTTGTTTCCCGAAGGCAGAGTACAAGGCGATGCTGCGATACTAAAAGCAGCTGTAAATCCTCTTTGTGGGACCACAGGTCACAAATGTTCCACCGGAGGAGAGTCATGACGAGGAAGAGATGTAGGGGTGTCACCTTAACAGCTGCCGAGTGACAGCCTGTGAAGAGTCACTGCTGCAAGGCACAGAAGCAGGAGGAGCCTGCTCCATGGGGTCCACAGAAGCCTCGGCTTGCTTGTGCTGTTGGTCTGTGGAGTCCTACTCAGAAAAACAGTTAGTGGTGGGCACCAGTGACATGGATACCAGCCAGGCTAAGGTATCACGTGGCAACACTGTCAAAAAGGATCTTTGAGTCGGTGAAGGAGAAGACAGTTTGCCTTTGGTGGGCTTCTTTGAGCCTTTCTGGTTAGCAGAGGAAGATTCAGGTGTTGTTTGGCTGGAGGGATGTAGGAAGTCTTCACGGTAGTACTCCTTCTGTCCTTTCCGACCTACCTGTTGTGTAGCTGGTGGCTTTGCCCCTTGAGGCAAGAATCTGATGGCTTGTTGCACAGCTGGACGGGGGGAGGGGGGGGGGGGGGGTGTTTAGTGATGCTACCTTGACACTGGACGATTTCACAACCTCAGAGCTGAATTTGAGGTCGCATGTCTGTGTGGGCATGTCCTTCATGGAGCGAGAGGTAGCAAGAACAGAACAAGTGCCAGACGGGAGAACGCAGGGTTTGTGACTAGCCAATAACTTGTGAGTGAGTGGGTGAGGCACTTTTTCCTTTACCCAAATCTCTTGGACAGCCCACTCATCAAGATACATGGGACAAACCTGTGAAGATTCGGCATGACTGCCATTGCAGTTGATACAGCAGGGAGGAGGAGACGGACAATCACCCTTGTGCGCATTCCTATCACAGGTTACACTTATGGCTGGGTGTCGACTAGACGTTATAGTGTGGTTGAAACGATGACACTGGTAGCAGCGCATCGGGTTCAGAATGTACGGCTCGACTGTGATAATTTCATAGTCTGCTTTGATCTTGGACGGAAGCACCACTCTATCAAAGGAGAGAAAAAGAGTGTGGTTGGTTACTAAGGAGGAATCTACCTTTTTCATCACCCAATGGATGGCAGTGACACACTGATCAGAGAGGTAAGATTGGATTTCGGCCTCTGTTAGACCTTCAAGCAGCCTAGTGTAAATAACACCACGGGAAGAATTCGAAGTGCTATGGGCATCAACACGAACAGGTTAGCCATGGAGAAGTGCGAGCATTTGTTGTGCTTGAAAATCAGAAGTAGTCTCCATAAGCAAAGTGATATTCTATAAACAAGAGCAGGATTTCACAGGGCCGGCAATTGCATCAACACCTTTCCAGCTAATAACAGATTTACCGAGGCAAAGGACTGACCGTCTTCAGTAAGTGAGACCACGAGGAACCATGGTGCAGTTGGAAGGGCCTTTGAATCATTAGCCTCATTACATTAATGTTCCGTAGTTGTTGATTATGAAGATGATTGGCTCATTGTGAGAAAATCTCCCACTATTGCCAGCGTCTCCAATGGCGTGCTCCTTCCAACTGGGGGCCCACTTAACAAGGGGGGTGCACCCGCCTTAGGTGATTGTTCACACCTCAGGTCTCACCTCCTGAACACCTGGGCCTGGCCTGTACCAAGGGGTATGTGTGAACCCTACCTGTCAACCCGGAGCTGGGAATTACGCGTTACCCAATCACCTGTTACGCATCAGACACGTAGGCCGGCTTTCAGGAGGGCACAAGGAGGAAGAAGAAAAAGAGGAACCTCAAATGGTGAAGCAGAGGAACGAGAGGAGACTGACTGTAGTCAAGATAAATTGCGTAAGAGAGAAGACTCAGTACAAAATATTAGTAAAACACATACAGGAGGAATAGCTTTGCGAAAAGCCTAGTAAGATCACTAGAAAGTAAGGTAATAGAAAATCTGTGTTTGAAACACCCGCATGAAAGTTAAACAGGCTACGGAGAAGCTTTTATGTAGAAATGGATAACAAGAAAGGTCAGAGGCTGTGCTTATAATTTTTAAGGTGTAGTGGACCCATTTTATGCACGGAAATGTGGGGGGTAGAAGGACCCGTAGGAAGGACGGTCTTACCCATGGTCTGGTGGAACCATAGGAGGAATGATATGTACCCTTTTTGTATGGAGGTATAAAGGAAGGGACACTCACATTGCAAAGAGGACAGTATATGTACACAGTGTCTGCCCAAAGAATGAGGTGTAAATGTGGCTACTACAAGGATAGTAAGCTATAATGTGACAATGAGTCACGCTAATGAAGTACATTCTAAAACAGTCAAAAGTAAATAAACTTACCTGAGAAGTGATTGATGTTTTAAATGGTGTTTCCATACATGTTGACTTACTACAGATCTGAGATTTGAAGTCATGGAAAGTAGTATAGAATGAAGTATCGGCATGTAGCTCCTTATGGTAGACTGTTAAAATCTTAGCACCTGATTGATTATAATAAGTACTTTGCATGCATGTTTTAACATATCCCTCCTTACTGGCACAATAAAATTTGGGAAAAAATATTTAATTGTTACCAAAATATACATAATGCAGTTAATAAAAGTTTGCCTCAGAAAAGATACATCACAAAAGCGGTGGCACAATTTGGTTACTAGTTAAACACACATCACAAAATTTAGTATTACTTACTTCACTTTCATCAGCTTCAGTAGCTTACTTCTACCATCGTGGTTTTGATGTCCTCCTGATGTATATCAGGCCCTAGTGTGTGTTTTACATCATCATTGTTTGAAAGCATTGACCAGAAAAATATATCAAATTGATTTTCATGTACAAAGTGGCAAAAAGTATGAAATCAGACTACATAGAAGAATAATACAAAGGTTTGACTTTGTATGTACGTAATGGTGAAGCGACCTGACCTGATAAGCTATTGGCTGTTTTGCTTGCAAACAATGTGTGCAAAAATGTTAAAACTCTTACACCAGATTAAAATATACGGTTCCATATGACTCTACAAATGACTACAGACATATTTATAAGAAAATTAACTTATTATTAATTGATAATAATAAATTGCACAGAGCAATTACATATATCTCTGTTCACTAATGAAGCACAAGAAGTAGTGAAGTGAACATCAGAAGAGGAAGACCTCATGTCCCTACTTTTATTTTAAAAAGTGAATAACATTTAGATATAATTTTTGCACAATCTGTAGCATTACATTTACCTTTCACAACACAGATCTCATATGGTGTTTTAATTTTGTCACATAAAGATAACAAATGAAATTTAGTACAATTTTGCATTTACAAGATTTGTTTCATGATAATAAGGTATGAGCAGAATAAATAGTTATTGAAAAAAATTACAAAGGAATGATAAAGGAAACAACATCACATTGAAATAAATATTTACTGTTATTTGAAACAGATTATATTAAGAAAGGGAGAAAAGACAAAAGGAGTGTGATACTTCTTTCCCAATAAACCTTGAACACTGGAAAATACTTATATAAAAATGGAAAGGCAAGCTATAAGACTTAACCATGATAAACTGAACAGTTATAGAGTAAAAATAAATGACTAAGCTGAGAAACATGCTTGTTCTGATGAGACTAAGTTCAGTGAAAATAATCATTGATGAAACTTTTAGAGTAGAAAAAAATGTTAATGTTCATCTTTCATTTAAGTGGTGGAATCTGTAGCATAACATGAGATTCTTCAGAATAACATGTTCCACTATTACCTCTTAGGCTGATGAAAGATGTTCATTAGTGTTAAAAAGGTATTCTAAGGTGTGAGTAAGTGTGGGACAGCCGACTGTGTGCACCCTTTGTTGTGTATCTACCAGAGTTGGGTAAAAGAGGAGTGAACTCCAAACATCAGCAAGGCATGGCAGCGATCACGCATCTTCACCTGCTGTGGAGGCCTGTTCGTGCTTTGAAGTTGCGGCTTGGCACTGCCTTGGAACTTTAGGAGGAACGGGGCGCAGGCGACAATGGCCATGTCCAGAAAAAGGAGAGATAATCTGTAATCTTTTAACTATTCTGTCATAACATGACTGAACGAAAACTTTTGTTGTACGTCTGACTATGCGAGGGTACAGGTATATGTATACCCACAACTGTATGTGTTTTATGGAAGAAGCAGAATATTTTGTTATAAGTGGATATGTCATTTCATAGTGAGTTGGAGTAGTTGTGTGCTCTCTTTCAGTCCTCGACCTTCTGCAAACAGAAATGGAATCCCACGATCAGAAACAGCAGCACTGCATAGCAGGTCCATTGCAATGAGAAACTACGAAAAGATGACAGTCAAGAGTAAAGACAGTAAGATTTATTATGAATAACATCAGGGTGACACATCGCAAATAACTTTGGCTGGAGCAATTTTACCGCAAAAATCCACTATTGTTTCACTTCAAACAACAATCAGCGGGTTCACACCAGAATAGGTCAAATGTGTCGTCAACAAAGTTGCCCTGCCAATCAAATCACGCTGTGGGATCACCTGATTTTTATGAGACTGAGGGCTCACGGAGCCACATCCTAAAAATGTCGCTTCCTCCTGTTCTGAGCTGCCCCCTGAGCAGATGGTTAAATGGCTTAGCTTTCTCACCTCTGCATTTCCCTTCTCCTCCTAGATGGATCTGGGGCTCCTGGAGGTACCTTCTCTCGTTCCGTTAGTGATCTCACCCTGTAATCTCCCCACCCCCACAAGAAAATAAACTGATACAGTTTTAGTTACAATCCCACACCGGTCTTCAGTCCTAACTACATCCCCAAAGGATTTACTCAATTGAGTCAGCATAGTGCAGTCTAGTGTATGCAATAATGTTGAACAGCCAGTGCATGAGAGAGAAGTAGTGCCTCTTCTGGCTTTCATAACATTGAACACAGTTTAGGTGCATTAGAATGAAGCATTCTGCCTACACATACTGTGTTAGGAGACAGTCGTGCCATACTGTACATGATAGGCAGCGAAGGTGGCCCATACGGCACACCAAACTGTCGGGCTGAGACTGCATCTTCTGTAGAAAGACTACAGTAACAGCACCAAAACTGGAAATTTCCACTTAGAATCTTGCCAGTAGGCTTTACATGACAGAGCTTTTGAGCTCTTCTGCAAATTAGGACTGATCTACAGAGCTGAGATGTCATATTAACTAATGTAGTGCACGACTGTCAGCATATGGTGTTGACAGAAAACAACTGTGGCAGATCCAAGCAATTTTGAATTATTCTGTCTTATCACAAAAGGTAGGCCAATGTGAACTGTGAGGAAGGTTATTAATTTTCATCATTCTAGTGGTCTGTAAATGCCAAGTTTGTGTAGCTGCTCAACTGTACCAAAGTAACCTAATACCTAAAAGCAGCACTGTGAGGCGCTCCCAGGCTCTCAACACAAGTAACCTTTATTACTTGAATTTTTACAAAGAAGCCACCCATTTCATCCACCGCCTTTCAGTCAATATGATAACAATCGTCCAGTTAACGATGGAGTAGGCTGAAGTGACACCATCAAAGCCCTCCCGCCAATCAAATCACACAGCAGGATCACCTGACTTGCGAGACAGAGATCTCAGAGTCACGCCCAAAAAACATCTCTCTCTTCTATTTCGAGCTGCCACTATAGCAGACACTAAGTGGGTCAGTTACTTTACCTTGGCATTTTTCCTTCTCCTCTGAGATGGGTCTGGCTTAATGGATTTATCTTCTCTCATCTCCTTGGCAATCCTCATCACATAACCCCATTAGCAAATAAACTGATGCAGCTTCTTTTTCTAAACTTGAGTTCTGCATATTAATTACAAGCCCAAAGCACTTTCCAATCCTGACTACACTTCTGAGGGGTTTCTGGCAACTTTGCAAAGAATAACGAAAAATAATGTCATAGTAATAGACCCGCCTGGTTCATCAATGAGATAGGTGCTGACAAAATGATGTAACTGATGAATTGCACTTGACCTGATCACATGATACATGCCATTGATTGCATCTGAATGCTTCAGGTAAAACATTATCTGCTCTGGTGATTATTATAAGTATCCAGTCTGACCAAACAGTATTTACTCCAACCCACTGATTTACAATGTGGTCTCTTGGCCTTTTTAAGGTAGAAGGCAGTGCTCTGGATCTTAAAATGGATATTCTTTACATCTTCCATCAAAGGGTCACTGACATGTTGCCCATTGGTGCTTGGCTCGGGGTCTTTGTCCCTTAGTTATTAACTGTATTTTCCGACATTCCTTCAGCGCAAATGCTTAGAACTGACAAAAATTCACGCAACATTTTACCAGCGACAATGGAGATTGACTCTGCGAAAATTCTAGCCACTTGTGACGGCCTAGCATCAGAAAAACTAGTTGGCGACTGTCTGCCGAAGTTTCCGAGATGAGTGTAGAGGCAACATGCTAAGAAGATTTATTTTGTCAGCGTATTCTACAACCTTGCCAATGCCTTTTACTGTGCGAATTATGTAATTCTACTTTGGAGACCCAATTGTTATGGCATGAACAGCATCCCTCTTACATAGGTGGAATCTTCCATTCAAAGCAGAATGCAAAGGATCTCACTGAAAAACTGTGCCACAGGCACAAATCTAATCACTTAATGGGGAACCTTATGTGGAGTCCAGTGAAAAATGAGTATTGCCACTCATTTTGGTTCTTAATCAACACAAACAAAGAGAGAGAACTCAGGTGGTAGCTTATGTGAAGCTTGGCTTGCAGTTTTCTTGCACAATGTCCTGTGAACCACTGAAGTAGGGCAGGTGGACAGATTGCCTATTTCTATATTTCCAGAAAGAATTTGACACGGTGCCACACTGCAGACTGTTAATGAAGCAGTGCCCCAGGCAAGTGTGACAGGACCGCATGTTCTCTATATACACAAATGATCTGATGGCTAGGCCGAGCAGCAATCTGCGACTGTTTGCCGATGACGCTCTAGTACGTAAATGGGAGGTGTCGTCTTCTAGTGACCGTACGATGGCTTCAAAAAAAATTCTATTTGGTGTGATGGATGGCAGCTTTGCTTTATAAGTGTAGAAGTGTAGGTTAATACAGATGAGAATGAAAAACAATCCTGTATTGTTCAAATACAGTGTCAGTCTTGTGCTGCTTCGCAATACATCGATTAAGAATCTAGGCATAAATGCAAAACAGAATGAGCATGTATGGTCAATGTTAGAAATGGCAAATGGTCAACCTCAGTTTATTGGCAGAATTCTAGGAAAGTGTAGAAGATCTACGAAGGGGATCAGATACAAAACACTTGTGCAACCCTTATTTTAGTACTACTTGAATGATTGGGATTTCAAAAAAATAAAAAGTGGAGGGGGAGGGGGGGGGGGGGGGGGGGGAACCCTTGGAGGGAAGAAGACATTCTGTTCATGAAACAGTATTAGGATAGTTTAGAGAACTGGCATTTGCCACAGTCTGCACAATACTTCTACTGCTACAAACTTACATCTCACTTAAGAACAGGGAACACAAGAAACAAGAGTTAATATGAAAGAATATAGGCAGTATCTTTCCCCTTGCTCCAATTGTGAGTGGAATGTGAAAGGAATTATTAGCAGTGGTACTGGGAACCCTCTGTCACACAGACAACTCTCTGTCATGTTTGTAAGGTAGCTTGCAGAATATGTATGTAGATTTAGACAGGTAAACAGACCTACAATGGTTCACAGTGAACAATCTAAATCTTTATCATACAGATATCCATATTATGCCATTTCAAACAAGCAAAAGTCACCAACTAACATCAGAAGCAGGCATTCATGGTTTGACAATGAGTGATGCTCTGTGTGAAAAATTCTTTGGAGTACAGATAGATAAGTGAAAATCGAGCCTACACATGGATAAATTAACTCTGCACAATTTAGTATGTTTGGATCTTAGAAGTATTTTTGGTTGTCTTCATCTACAGACAAGAGTACTGGTTTAATTTCCATATTTAGGATCCCTGTTGTACAATGGGGCAATGCACATCATCATAATCATCCAATTCAATCACTTGGTGATGCGGCCTCTCCCTGTCAGTGTGGACCCCTTATAGGTTCTTCCATTTCTGTTGATCTTGAGCTTCCTGTTGCCAATTCAATCCAGCTGCCTTTCTTAATTCTCTCTTCCGTCTGAGCAGTGGTCTTTCCCTTGGTCTTCTGTGGTAAATTGGACTCCAATCTAGTACTTGTTTTCACCACCAGGCATCTTTTATTTAAGCAATATGATCAATGCAATGCCATTTCAAGGTACACACTCTTTCCATGCCACTGACCTTTGCTGTCCATCTATGCATCTATAGTAAATAAAGTATTAATTCATCAGAAGTGAGGAGTAAGAAAATTGTCAGTTGCTGCAAGTACTAAAATTTGTTGCTTCAATCATCACTTTAATTCAGCAATTTTTATAATTGCTGTACACCTTAAAAGGAGCTTAGGAGTGCAAGAGTCAGTTCCACCATGACTTTACGACCTGCCTACGATATATAAGGTACGGGTTCCAATTCGCCCCACTGTAATAGGGGAGTCCCAACATATCACCTAGCGAAACATTTGGCTTCTCTTCTGAGCCCTTTGGTAGGAAAATGTGAACACCATACTTGAAATTCAGAATACTTTATACAGTGACTGAAGAATTTGAGTCTTGAACCAACTGACATTTTAGTGAGTTTCAATGTGGTCTCTCTGTTCACACATCTCCTGTGGATTCACTACAACTCATAGGAGCTAAGCTGGAGGAGGACATCTTACATTTCTTCAAACATGCGATTACCTCGACTTACTTTAACAAACAATATCTTGAGAAAACTGACAGTGTTGCTATAGGTAACCCATTGTCTCCCTAAATGTTCTGGAGATACATGGAGGACACCCTTGTGCTATGGAATTTAGGACAGCTAATCTTACTTCAGTTCTGGAACACCATAACTCCCTCCATCCGTGCATTTGCTTCACCATGGAAGTAGGGAAAGTGGAGACCTCCCATTTTTAGATGTATTGATCCGTAGAAAAGAAGATAGTTCCCTGGATCACAGTGTGTTCTGTAAACCAAGTCACACTGAAATATATCTACAAGCTGCAACTGCCCATCTCAACACAGTGTTGTATTATGGAACTTTGTTCATAGGCTAGAGTTTTCTCATATTGTGAGAGCTTATCAGCAGAGCTTAGCCACCTTCGTTCTGGGTTTGTACAGAATGAATGTTCTGATAAGCAGATTCAAAATGTATTTCAACCATCATGCACTAAACTTCAAGAACAGCCAGAAGAAATCAAGAACTTCACAAGAACGGTTTCCCCATCTTGTGTTGGTGGCATGTCATTTGAGATTAGCAGGCTAGTTAAGAAAATCATATAAAATTTGTCTTCTGCCCTGCTGTGCTGGATTCTATTAAAGACAAACTAGGTCTGAGGAGGCCAGAAATATTAAAATCCCATGCCAGTGTGGGAAATCATACACTGGCCAAATGTGTCACACCTGTAAAGATAGATGTGATTAACATAGACATCACACCAGATTAGGTCAGCCAGGAAAGTCTGCAGTTGCTGAACACAGTCTTGACACAGGACATAGCATGAACTATGGAGACACAAAGAGCCTTTCGGCTGCCTTCACGTACTGAGACTCCATCACTAAGTAAGTTGAAATATGTGTAACTAATGACCAGATTAATCGACACACGGGATTTCATCAACTGCAAATGAACAAATCCGACAAATCAACTTAGTTGGGGAGTCAAAGTCGAGACACTTAAATTGTGCACCAACACACAGCCCCTGCACGCACTGGGTCACAATTTGCAGACATGCAAAGACTGTGGCCCATTTCATCGACTTGGGGCTCTGGATGTCGAAGTCCTCTACGAATCATCTACACTAAAGTTATAGCCACACATCCCTTGACTTTTCTAGCCATCCAGCACATATATTGGCGAGCAACATGTCAGTAAGCACCTGAAGGTGATGAGCAGCTCTCTCATTGAAGCACTGCAGCTTTCCCAACACTGTCCAATGCGACACCTGTGAACCACTGAAGCAGTGACATTGGAAAAGTTTCGCGTAGCATGGGACAAATAAAGCCACGATATAACCTGAAAATGAGCACTATGGAACTGAAAAGTTTTACTTTATCTAAATGCATGATATTTAAAATGGAAAGCATCAATATGCTGCAAAAAATGGAACAGGAGCTATGCACCTGATAAACAAAAACCTCTGGCAATGCAACTCTGGAAAACTACTCAGGCAAGTAATTTTAGAATGGAAAATATGTTTTGAAAATAATTTTAATCCACTGTGAAAAAGAATTACAAAAACGGAGATAGGACAACTGGGTGAAAGCACAGCAATTTTGGTATCAGTTACACTGTGAATCAACTTGCACAGTATGTTAATGGGCAAGATTATCATTAAATAATTAAAGAGAGTAGGTTTTGCAATTAAAACTTTACGATAAAATTTATGCAGTCAAAGAGAATCCTTTAAAATTATTTACTGCATTGTAGTTTGCTTCACTTCAAGATGTTAAATCTTGCATTAATTCGCTACGAACATCAACTGAATCAGATTCACTAAAATCATTAGAAAAGATTAATGAGGATGAAATCAATGAAGAAGTAGTGACACGAAATGATGTCAGTGGAAACCAGTCAGAAATGCTGAACATGCAATAGGTGGAAACATTGGTCACAATAAAAGTGTATATCACATCACACGTGTTCAAGGCAGCTCCTTATAAAAAAACAGGATATTTAAGTTCGTGCCTGAGTATGGCACTAACTTTCTTTTAACCACGACATTCTCTTTTCACACAATATTAGCAGAATATTAAAAAAACAGTGCTGCACATGTTATCCCTGCATTTAGCCATATTTGTAATTTTACCTTTAGGAATGGTCTGTTTCTTGAACAATTAAAGAACTCAATAGTAAAGCCGCTTTATAAAAAAGGAGAAAGGGATAATGTAGACAATTTTAGACCTATTTTTATGCCATCAGTGTGTGCAAATGTTATTGAAAAGGTCGTGTATGTAAGGACAATTGATCATTTTATATTGCACAATTTGCAATCAAATGTACAGTTTGGCTTTAGAAGTCATTTAGCAACTGAAAATGTTATATTCTCTCTTCTCTATGAGGTACTGGAGGAGTTAAACAAAAGGTTTCGAACACTAGGCATATTTTTTGATTTAACTAAGGCGTTTGATTGTGTTGATCACAAATTATTGCTCCAGAAGTTGGACCATTATGGAATAAGGGGAGTAGCTCACAGTTGGTTCACACCTCTTATTTTAACAACCGACAGCAAGAGGTCATTATTCATGTTCCTTATTTATATAAATGATATGTCCTCTAGTATTATGGGTGATTCTAAAATATTTATGTTTGCTGATGGCACTAGCTCGATAGTAAAGGATGTTGTGTACAACATTGGCTCTGTTTCAAATAGTGCAGTTCATGTCTTGTAGAAAATGAACAGTAAATCACAGTAAGACTCAGTTTTTACAGTTTCTAACACACAATTCAACAAAACCTGATGTTTTAATTTCAAAGAATGGGAATATGACTAGTGAAACTGAACAGTTCAAATTTATAGGTGTTCAAATACATTAAAAACAAAGATTCCATGACTTACCAAACGGGAAAGTGCTGGTAGATAGGCACAATAAGAAAACACACAAACTCACACACAAAATTTCAAGCTTTCGCAACCCACGGATGCTTCGTCAGGAAAGAAGAAAGGAGAGGGAAAGATGAAAGGATGTGGGTTTTAAGGGAGAGGGTAAGGAGTCATTCCAATCCCGGGAGTGGAAAGACTTACCTTAGGGGGAAAAAAAGGACAGGTATACACTCATGCACACACACACATATCCATCCACACATATACAGATATATACAAATATCTGCTTGTGTCTGTGTATGTGCAGTTGGATATGGGTGTGTGTGCGAGTGTATACCTGTCCTTTATTCCCCCTAAGGTAAGTCTTTCCGCTCCCGGGATTGGAATGACTCCTTACCCTCTCCCTTAAAACCCACATCCTTTCGTCTTTCCCTCTCCTTCCCTCTTTCCTGATGAAGCAACCGTTGGTTGCGAAAGCTTGAATTTTGTGTGTATGTTTGTTTGTGTTTGTGTGTCTATCGACCTGCCAGTGCTTTCATTTGGTAAGTCACATCATCTTTGATTTTAGAGATATATATACACACACACACACACATATATACAAGTGTCTGTATATGTGTGGATGGATGTGTGTGTGTGTGTGTGTGTGTGTGTGTGTGTGTGTGTGTGTGTGTTTATACCTGTCCTTTTTTCCCCCTAAGGTAAGTCTTTCCGCTCCCGGGATTGGAATGACTCCTTACCCTCTCCCTTAAAACCCACATCCTTTCATCTTTCCCTCTCCTTCCCTCTTTCCTGACGAAGCAGCCATGGGTTGCGAAAGCTTGAAATTTTGTGTGTGTGTTTGTGTGTTTTTTTATTGTGCCTATCTACCAGCGCTTTCCCATTTGGTAAGTCATGGAATCTTTGTTTTTAATATATTTTTCCCATGTGGAATGTTTCTTTCTATTTTATTTATAGGTGTTCAGATAGATAGTAAACTGCCGTGGAAAGCCCACATTCAGGATCTTGTTCAAAGACTTAATGCTGCCATTTTTACTATTCGAAAGGTATCTGAAATGAGTAATCCTTTGACACGAAAATTGGTCTACTTTGCTTATTTTCATTTGCTTATGTCGTACGGTATTATATTTTGAGGTAACTCTTCCCATTCTAAAAGGATATTTTTGGCTCGAAAATGGGCAGTTCGAGCAATAAGTGGTGTAAGTTCACGAACCTCTTGTCGACCCCTGTTCACGAGTATTGGTATTTTGACATTGGCCTCTCGTCAAAACTGACCTCTCCATATATATACATTCCTTACTATTATTTCTTGTTAACAATATTAGCCTATTCCCAAGAATGAGCAACTTTCACTCAGTTAATACTAGGCAGAAATCAAACCTGCATTTGGATCGAATTTCCTTAACTCTTGCGCAGAAAGGTGTGCAGATACTGCTGCATACATTTTCAATAAGCTCCCACCCGAATTCAAAAATCTTAGCTGTAATACATGCGCATTCAAATCGAAACTGAAGAATTTCCTCGTAGGTCACTCCTATTTTGTTGAGGAGTTCCTTGAAAAATTAAGCTGATTCTTGTTGTATTGTTGATTGACTTTTTTCGGATTCATAAACATTTTATTTTAATCTGTTATTACTTTTATGATGTAATTTCATGAACTGACACGTTCCATGACCTTGGAGATATGCTCCTCAACTTGGTCCTATGGAACTTTTTGACATGTAAATAAATAAATAAGACTAGATATTTTCCCAAACATAAATGAATCCCAAACTTTTTTTTCCTAGTGTGTGTGTGTGTGTGTGTGTGTGTGTGTGTGTGTGTCATGATGTTGATGTGCTCACTGTTGCATTATACTTTATATCACTAGCTCACTGGATACCACAAGGAGCAAACAGCATATATGTTAGTAGTGCCTAACTTAGCAAAAGGCATTCCTTCCCTAGTAATTGTGCATTCACAATTAATAAATTAACAAAGAACAGCTTACATTTCACTTTATTTTTTTAGGAAAGGCATAACATACAGCAACTTTAAAAAATCTTTAATACGGAAGAAATGTTGAGAACTGTGCATATCTGTCTTGCAAAGGCTACATTAAAATACCTCATGTTGCTGCTGTGGTACAACCTTGTTTCTATAGCTCTCATTTATCCCTATTAGCTCTTGTTGAAAATTTTACTCTCATTTCCTACATTAAACAATCTTTAAATACAGTGGTGAGCATACAATTTTCAGTAAATTTGTCTGAGGAGGTTGAAGTGATTTTCTAAAAATGTATGGACAAATACAGATGCTCTGATGTAGATATGGGAAACGTCGGTTGGTCCCTGTGGTACCACGACAGATAAAGAAGCTGCAGCAGGGGGTAAGGGAGGTAGCACACATTGTGCGTACCACTGCAGCTCAACTCCACTGCAGCTCAACAAGTCAATCAAAAGTACCACTAAGAGAGTAGTATTTGCTTTTCAACAAACTGTAAATTTTGTTACCTAAATAATTTTAAATCAGAACGAAGCATATGTTTTCCCATGGTAAGCTTTGGAATTGAAATGAATGGATACTATCTTTGATAGATATTGTAAGATGTACACAAATAAAAGAAAAAGAATAAGGGAATGCATTCTATTTAAATTAGATGATGCAGGGAGAGTTAGACTCAAAATGAAATGGTAAAAAAGCTGGCAAGTTTTGCTGTCTGGCTTATGAAATAACTGACAATTGACTGACATAGCAAGAAAACATTCCCCGAGAAACATTTAATATAAATTTAATGGTGTGCAGTGTGAAGAATAGCCTTATACAAAAGTGAAACATGTTACAAAAAATGTTACAGAAGAATGTTCAAGACTGATGGGCAGATTGAATAACTAATGATGAGATAGTCAATCATATAATTAATGAAGTAGTAATCAAATGAAACAGGTACAACAAAAACTTATGGCACAACTTGACTAAAGGAAGGGATCAGCTGACAGGACACATCCTGAGGCATCAGAAATGTCAAATTGGTAATAATAACAGTGTGAGAGAGAAAAACTGTATAGAGAGAGACAGTTTTGACATCAATATGTAGGCTCAAATGCATGTAGGTTGCAGTCCAGCAAAAAAAAAAAAAAAAAAAAAAAAAAAATCATGCACAGGTTTAGATTAACAGTGAGAGCAGTGTCAAAGTTTTCGGCCTAAGGACCACAACATTATGAGTCATATTACCACATTCTCCTGTTTTTTTAAGCTTTCCTCTGGTCACACACCCAAATAAACAAGGTTGTACTATGATGGGAAGTAGCATGAGTCATATCCACAGAAATTTTAAGCACATGCGCCTGTGCGCCCCCCCCCCCCCCCCCCACACACACACACACACTCGCTCTCTCTCTCTCTGCATCTCTTCCTTATGTATGAACTTCACTTCTTTCTGTGTGAGCAACACCTGTATCTACGAGGTCTGCTTGTCAGCACTGTCCACATTTCTTATTTCTGTACCTACAGACGTCTGCCTGTTATCCTCCTCCTGGTTTTTCATTTCTGTATCTGCAGTGGTCTGTTCGTCATTCTCCTCCACATTTTTCATTTCTGTATCTGCTGTGGTCTGCTCGTCATTCTCCTCCTCATTAATCATTTCTGTGTCTACGGAGGGCTGCTCGTCATCCTCCTGATCTTTCATCTCTGTATCGGCAGAGGTCTGCTTGTCATCTTCCTCATTTTCGATTTCTGTATCTGCAGAGGCCTGCTTGCTATCCTCCTCATCATTTAAGATAACTAACTCGACATTGCCTAATCCGAGGTACACTTTATTGTTCAAGGCCCTGATGGCTTCGAGACTCTGGTTGTCGATTACGTAGACCAGAGTCTGGCCCGAATCTTCCGATTTCGCACTGACGTTCTTCCACATGTTGGTCTCGAGGGTCTTGTTTTGAGTGCTGAGCATCTGCAAGATCTTTTTGGGGTCAGTCTTGGCAAACAATTTTGGTGTCTTGAGTAGCACCTTCGTCCCCTGTGAGACCTCTCCTTTAGGCTTTACGCAGAGCTTTCCGCTCTCCCACGGCTCCAACTGGGGTACAATCCTCTCTAGCCACCGTTTTGTCTGTTCGTTGGCACACGACATGACGAGTATGCCCTTCACTGTGTACGTACCGTAAAACTGTGGAAAACAGCCATCCTCTAGAGGTTCGAGGGCATCTATAAGTACATCTTGGATTTTCTCTATTTCATTTTCAGTACACTTACGCTCAGGATCTGGCATTACTGACATCTTCTGTTTGTACAATGTCCCATCTTCTGCATCGGCTGACGAATTCTCATCTTTCCGTAGCTGCTTTTGTCTTTGTCTCTGAATATAACTTGCATCGTATTGTATTCCTTTAGCAGCTAGTTTCAGTTTGAGAGACTCTAATTTCTCCCGAGGTGATACAGCTCTCGTTGCTTGGGCCTTCTTCACTACTCTTCCTGAAGACAAGTGTCCGCCACCTAGATTTGAAAGAACAAGAGATTATATTCAGATTATTTACAAAGAAGATTTGAAAGAACAAGAGAACAGCCACATCTGGAAGTACAAAGTGGGTTCTTTAAGTAAGTAAATACTTTTGGAGTAAAGGAGACCACTTACCAAACAGCAGAAGTGTTGAGTTGCCGATAGGCACACACACCAGGAAAGAAAACTAGCTACCATTTTGAGTAATATTTTTTTGAGTTAGCGTACACACACACACACACACACACACACACACACACACACGCCTATGCCCCTACATGCCACTGGCTGGACACACTGTGCTGCATTTTGGCAGGTGGACTAGTCTGTCGTGAGGTTTGTGTCGAGTGGGTTGTATAAAGGAAGAGAAAGAGTTGGATGGCAGGGTAAGGGGTTAGCAGTGAGGGGTGAGTGGCTAGCTGCTAGCTAGGAGGCAGCCGATTTGCTGGGTAGGAATGACGGAGGGACGGGTGGCAGGAGCATGGAATAAGCACTAGATGCACCACTGTCCCAACTGGTCGGAAGCAGTGGTGTCAGAATGTGAATTTGGAAGTGAGTGACAGGATGTTGGAAGCAGTGACTGTTGGGGGACAGTGGGTTACCAGAGTTTAAGACCAGGGCAATTATGGGAGTGAAGGATGTATTGCA
The DNA here is from genome assembly GCF_021461395.2 of Schistocerca americana. Lineage (NCBI taxonomy): Eukaryota > Metazoa > Arthropoda > Insecta > Orthoptera > Acrididae > Schistocerca > Schistocerca americana. Next base: position 57,300,896 of record NC_060127.1, read on the forward strand.
AGGTTAACTCACATCTGCGTAGTTCAGAGAAGCTGGTGGTGAAGGGAAGGATCCAGATGGCCTCAGGCTGTGAAGTAGTCATTGAAATTGAGCATGTTACGTTTAACTGCATGTCCTGCCTCCTGGTGGTCAACTTTTTGGGGTAGAAGGCAGGGCAACTAACTACATGTAAGTACTGTTGATGTTTAGTTGATTTAATGTGGACAGATGTGTGGATGAAGCCGTCAGAGAGGTGAAGGTCGATGTCAAGCAATTTGACACCTAGGGTTAAAGGAGGGCCAAGTGAAGTGGGAGGGACACAAGGAATCGAGGTTGTGAAGGAATGAGGATATGGTGTCTTGGCCTTCAGTCAAGATGGTGAAGATATCATCCTGGAATGGAACATCTGAACATATCCTTCATCAGGGCTTAGACGAGTTCTTATCATGCCCTGCAATGAGGGACATCCTTTGCAAGATCCTCCCCACCCTTCCTCAAGTGGTGTTGCATCACCCACCCACCCAACCTACATAACATCCTAGTCCACTCCACTCCCAACTCCTTGGCTGGTTGGTTTGTTTGGGGCACGGGACCAAACAGCAAGGTCATCACGCCCAATGGATTAAAAAAGGAAGGTGGCCGTGCCTTTGAAAGGAGCATCCTGGCATTAGCCTCAAGTGATTTAGTGAAATCATGGATAACCTTAATCAAGATGGCTGGATGTGGGTTTGAACCATCATCCTCCTGAATGCAAGTCTAGTGTGCTAACTGCTGCGCCACCTCACTCGGTCCCAACCCCTTGCCCCATGGATCGCATCCCTGTGGAAGACCAACATGCAAGATCTGTCCAATCCACGCACCCAGCACTCTTTATTCCAGTCTTGTCACAGGATTATCTTACCTCACCTGTGAAAGCAGCCATGTAATATACCACCTCAGCTGCAAACACTCCACAGCTCTTTATGATGGTAAGATTACTGACCAGCTGTCCACGAGGATGGCACAAAATGCTGCTAAGCATACCATGCTCAATTTCAATTGATGCTTCACAACCTGAGGCCTCTGCATCCCCCCCCCCCTCTCTCTCTCTCTCTCTCTCTCTCTCTCTCTCTCTAACACTAACACACACACACACACACACACACACACACACACACACACACTACCTACCTACCTACTTCCAACACAACCCACACCACTTATCAAAATGTAGCATTGTGAGACTGTGTGTCCAGTCGGTGCCATGTAGGGGAATAGGCATGTGCATATGGGCACGCACACTCATTGGCTTCCCGACTAGCATGCACATAAAGAAAGAAAAATTTCTAGCTTTTGGAAAATCCTCTTTTGAGCTAGCGACACGTGCGCGAGCGTGCACACGCCCACGCGCACGCGCACACACACATTGTGTGCACTCTAGTTCAAAAGAGAAGTCTCCCAAAGCTATCAAGTTTTGTTTATGTGAGTGCCTGTCGATGACTCAACGCTTCTGTTTTTTGGTGAGTGGTCTCCTTTAATCCAGACATATTTACATTCTATCAGAACTTTTTTAAAAAAAGAAAAAAGTAAGTAAGTAATATCTTTATATTAAAAACACAGGTGCATTTAACATATTATTATTGCTACATGGAAGCCTTAACCTTAGGCTGCTTTTCAATACATGTTACGCCAATATTAAAGCTTCTGGAGTTGCAAGCCTCCTACACACAGCACCATCATTCACGTACAGCCTTAATGATCATCTGAAATTATTCATGGGGTAATTTATACATACTGTAAACACCAACTGTAAAAGTTTTATGGCACTCCCCTGAGGTGCTCCCGAACTGTTTTTCTGCTTCTCGAATTTTTTTTCTCCTTCTCAGATGGGCTAACTACGAACAATGTGCCAATTTCTATTTCTTATTCATTGTTCTTTTCCTTTCTTCCAGTCCCTTCATTTTTTCACTATGTTTTTTCTTCCCATCTTATGACTACTACAGACCAATTTTTTTCCATTCTCCCGCCTTGAAATCCTTCCGTATTCAATACTCTTTGCCTAAACTCTTTTTACTTTGTGGATCCAGTCTGTTGTTGACTTGAATATTTGAAGCTCTTTTTGGTTAATCTATTTTTTTCATTTGTTATAGTGCCCAAAAAATACCAGTCTTCTTTTTTCTCATTATTTCTGATTAGTTTTCTATGTTTGATGAATTTCATCTTACTTCATTATTTCCAATCTTCCATAGTTCTTTGTGGACCTAATAATTTCCTAGCAATTTGCCTTTCGCGTATTTCTAATTTATCTAAATTACACTTAAAAGCTAGACATCCACTTGCATACAGAAATTATGGTTTCACTACTGCACTGTAATGCCTCATTTTTGCATTTTTAGACATGCATTTTTTACTGTAAAAATTATACCACATGCACTTCACATTTTATGTATTCTTTCCTCTGTAGCAGCCTTATTCAAATCATTTTCTTGGATTATCTCCCCAAGATATTTAAATTTTTTAGCCTTCCATATTTGGCCAATAACTGTTTTCAGAAATTTCTGTTCATTTTTAATGTTCCTTAAATGTTTTTTCCACAGAAAATCTTAAGCCAAACCTACAGGTTATTTCTTCTAAAATATTATTTGTATCACAGCAGATGACACATTTTCAGAAACTGTAGCAATGTCTTCTGCAAATGTGAGACAGTCAAATCAAACGTCTATGTTTCCTCTGTCCAATTTTATTGGTGAAATCTTATACCCATTCAGTTTTTCATTTCAAATTCTCACTACTTTTCCTACACCACAATGAAAAAGAATTGGGAACAGATGATCACTTTGCTGTACACTTGTCTTTATTTCAAAGGGCTCAGATATTCCTTCCATAAATTTCACCAGTGGTGGCCGGTTATGGCATGCTAACATGCTGTAGCAAACTATAAGTATTGCACTAAAATTATGCCATTTCTCTCTGAATGCGAGCTGGAAATCACATTAAAATTACACCATCTCTCTTCAAATGCATGTTGGTATGCAAATAAAATGAACGAAAACAAGTTTTGCTGTGCTCTCTCTATGACAACTAGAAACCAGTGTCAAGTGCTATGATCAATTCTGAGTAGGGACACAGCTGCCTGTGAATGCTCTGACGTGACATCATCCCTTCCGGCACTATGAGTGCTACTTTTCCACAGCACCAGGTTCAGTATTATTATTATTATTATTATTGAAAGTGCACATAAGATACTGTGCAAGCATACAGTATGAGGAATTTTTGAGGAGCAGCTTACATAACGGCTCCTTGGCCAAGTGGTGAAGTGCACTAATTGCCAATTCATCAGCTCGGGTTTGCAGCCCACTGCTGCCATCATTTTTTTTATCATTTTATTTTATTTGTCCCAATGTTAAACTATTAATTATAAATTTTAAATATATTTAAAAAGTTCAATTCATATAAGTAAAATTAATATATTCAGTTTAGTTGTGATTACTGCCCTTGTAAGTCAAAAGGCTATAGACGGTGACAAAAAAAAAGAAGGCAACGAAATAAATCTCGGGTGAACAGCCTGGTATGAGTGTGCATAGGACACAATATTTCGGCACTCGACCATGTTGCCATCATCAGGTGCGCTGATGTACTGACCGACGGTGGGCCGGCGCCATGTATATATAGGACAATCCCCCTCCCGCTCCTTCCTCAGGCATTTCCTATCAGTCGGTGTGGTCCGCACCGCAGGTACAGCGTCCGTTCTCTCGCCATCTGGGCGCTGCGTCCTAGGTCTTCTCGTTCAGGAGGGTCTGTCGGCACTGCTCTCGTTATTCTGCCCTCCTCCCCCGAAGCCGGTACACTCTGGGAAATATCCTTTTCCTTTTTAATCCAGGTGATCGCGGGTTCCCACACCTTGCTAAGGATGTAACCGCTGTCACGATTTAGTTGTGGCTCCCTTACTCTGATCTCTATGGCTTCTTTGATGACCCAGTCCCAGTATTCGGAAGTCTGTGTCAGGACTTTGGTTTGGTCATAATCCATGCTGTGGAGTTCCAACAGGCAATGCTCAGCGATTGCCGACTTACTAGGCTGTTGCAGTCTAGTGTGCCGTTGATGTTCTCGGCATCGGTCCTCAATGGTACGAATGGTCTGCCCTATGTATACACTACCGCATTGGCAAGGTATCTGATCAACCCCTGATTTACGTAGCCCAAGGCTGTCCTTGACACCACCGAGAAGGATCTTGGTTTTGCTTGGAGGATGGAAGATGGTTTTCACTTGGTGTTTACGAAAAATGCATCCAATTTTTCCAGATAAGGCCCCACAAAACAGAATAATAGCCAAGGCCGCCGCCTCCTGAGGTTCTCCCTCAGTTTTTGCCGACGCTCCAGGTGTGGGATGTAGAGCCTTCCGAATTTGCCCTTCCTTGTATCCGTTCCTCCGAAATACGGTCTTCAGATGGTCCAATTCTTGTTGGAGACTGCCCCTGTTGGAGATGGTGTGAGCTCCGTGTACAAGAGTTTTGAGCACGTCATTCTTTTGTGCCGGGTGGTGGCAGCTATCCGCATGTAGGCACAAATCGGTGTGCATCTTCTTCCTATACACACTGTGGCCCTAAGTGCCTTCAGCTTGTCTTCTAATCAAAACATCTAGGAAATGGAGCGTCCCATCCATTTCGATCTCCATGGTGAACTTAATGTTCTCGTGTCTGGAGTTGAGATGTGTGAGGAAATCTGCCAATTTATCTCTTCCATGTGGCCTGATAACGAAGAAACAGGTGGGTTTTAGATGTGCTGATTCAAGAGCTTCCTCCTCGAAATGTTCCATGTACATATTTGCGACAACGGGTGGGAGTGAAATCCTCATGGCTACTTCTTCTGTCTGCTCGTAGTATTCACAGTCAAATAAGAAGTAAAATGATGTCAGAACATGTCTGACAAGGTTGGTGGTCTCTTCGTCAAATTTCTGGCTGATGAGTTCCAAGGATTCTTGAAACGGAACTTTAGTGAATAGAGATACCATGTCGAAGCTCACCAGTATGTAAGATTCCTTAAGTGCAAGGTTGTTGATGCGTCCCAGGAAATCCACAGAGTTACGGATATGGTGTGTACATCTCCCAACATAAGGGCTAAGCAGCTGTTTGAGGTGCTTGGCGAGAAGGTACATTGGGGCACCAATATTGCTGACAATGGGACATAACTGAATCAATTCCTTGAGCACCTTCGGCAGTCCGTAAAGTCTAGGAGGAACAGCAGCCCTCAGGTGTAGCTTCTTGGTAATCTCATAAGGGAAGCCAGAATCCTTGAGAAGTGCCAGAGTCTTCCTCTCGACCCTCTTGGTAGGATCGGTGCCAATCTTGCGGTATGCGCTGTCACGAAGTAGGCCTCGCATCTTCTCAGAATAATCCTGTCGGGACAGGATCACTGTTGTGTTGCCCTTGTCTGCAGGCAATATTACTATGTCTGGATCTTTTCTTAGCTCCCGTATGGCGGCCCTCTTCCTGTAGGAGATGTTCAGTTTCATCAGCTTTGTTTTGGTTAGAGCTCTGCAGGTTTCACGACAAACTTCTTCAGCAGCTTTAGGTGGAAGTCGAGCAGCTGTTTGTTCTACTGTGGTAATAATGTCAGCAATGGGTACATCTTTAGGATGTTGGAGCAAAATTCAATCCTTTCTTAAGAACCGAAATAGCGTCATCATCTAGTTCCTTGTTAGAGAGATTGATGATGGTCTTTCCGCTGCCATCAGAAGGTTGTTTCTCCAATATACATTCCAACTTGGATGCCTGTTGTTCGGCTGACTTCCTCTGGGTTGAGTCCGCTGTGGCCCATGTGACACCATCAACCCAATCCCATGTCCAGGGGTTGAACCGGTTGGCCAGTTGTAGATGTGACTGTAGGAGTTCTTTGTTGGTAGTGTCCAAGCACCACTGGGTGAAGCGAACTCTCTCTCATACCAAAGCTAGACTGGCACGTTTCTTGATTCTTCTGGCCGCCGCTGAGTTGATGTGATGCTTAACCTTAGCAAAATTCGGTACTACATGTTCTTCTCGGCACTTCATAAGAAAAACAAAAGAACACAGTAGATGACTTCTCCGATGACCAGCTTGTCGATCCTTTTCATGCTGTGATACATTTCCTCCCCGTAGAGGTATGTGATGTGATTCTTCAATTTCTCCTATGCACACTCATACCAGGCTGTTCACCCAAGATTTATTTCGTCATAAAATACACCTGGAGAAATTGAAGAATCACAGAAAAAAAGCATGTGTATAAGGGAATTTAGCACAAAAGTGTTTTTTGCATATGATCTGCTAAAAAGGCTCTTTTCCAGTAGATCTTTGGAGAAGAAAGTGATCTTTAATGAGTTGGGTAGATCGACTCCAAATGTAAATCGAACAACTGGAGGGTGTGGGGCAAGGCTCACCGATTTGGCTCAAACTGTGAGTAGAAGCAGGTAGATGCTCCTTTTAAGTTCTTAGAATATTTTGCCACAGAATCAGTGGCCTTTTTGAAATCAGCCATATCTTTTGAATTCAGTAACCTGTGGTGGATGATTGACTTTAGATTAAATATTTGTTCACAACATGATCTGTCCATCCTAAAACCACTTTGATATTCGCATAAATGACTGTCAAGCGTTGTTCCTATTCCATTTAGTATAATCTTGACAAATATTTTACGTGCAACTTTTTTATTACCTTTCTTGTGTAGTTGATGTATTTGGGCTATTTTCCATTCACCTTTTTTATTTCTGGTAGAGACCATTCCAGAATTCCTGAAATAATTTTTTGATCTGTTGATTTTGTCGTTTGTATGCTAATAAAACCTGAATTCAGTCACAAATCTGATTCAGTACTTGGTAAGCTCATATTTTGTTCAGTAATCAATGCTATAGAATTGCATCAAATGCATTTCTGGAAGCAGATTCATGGACAAAAATAACAAGCTGAGGTTCACAAGGTGAGTTCGTGAACCCATATGTACGTTATAATGTGTTTGATAATGCCACAACAGACTGACACGAGCTATGTTAGTCTAAAATAATCTGCATCTGTCTCATGACCCTTCTTGAAAACAGGTGTAACCTGCAATTTTTTCTAACTCTATTTCACAACCACTTGAATTATTACAACAAAATCAAACAAAGGAAACTCCATGATATACTGTAACAATAATATGAAAAGGATAGTCACTACTCACCATATGGAGGAGATGCTGAGTTGCAGATAAGCACAACAAAAAGACTGTCAGAAAGTGAGCTTTTGGCCAACAATACCTTTGTTGCAAATAAACAAAACACACACACACACACACACACACACACACACACACACAAAACCACAATCTCTAGCAGCTGGAGCCAGAATGCAAGCAGCACCGCATGATGGGAGAGGCAACCAGTTGTGAGTAAGGAGGTGGCTGGGGCAAGGGGGTGGGAGGGGGGAGGAGGGGGAGGGGGGGGGAGAAGTTTTGCAGTGGGGGACAGTGAAGTACTGCTAGTGGGAGTGTGCAGGAACAAGGTGGACAGAAGGGCACCTAGGTGCAGTGACAAGTCAGGAGGTTAGATGGAGGGCAGGGCAGAGAGGGGGGTAGCAGAAAAGTAAAAAGACTTGGTGCATTGGTGGAATAGAGGGCTGTGTAGTACTGGAATGGGAACAGGGAAGGGGCTAGATGGGTAAGGACAATGACTAACAAAGGGTGAGGCCAGAGTGGGTTATGGGAAGATAGGATATATTGCATTGAAAGTTTCCACCTGCACAATTCAGAAAGGCTGGTATTGGTAGGAAGGATCCAGACGGCACAGACTGTGAAGCAGTAACTGAAATGAGGAATGCTGTGTTGGGCGATGTACTTAGCAACCGGATGCTCCAGTTGTTTCTTGGCCACAGTTTGCCAGTGGCCATTCATGCGGACAGACGACTTGTGGATTGTCATGCCCACATAGAATACAGTTCAGTGGTTGCAGCTTAGTTTGTAGATCACATGACTGGGTTCACACATAGCCCTGGCTTTGATGAGATAGGTGATGTTTGTGACTGGAGTGGAATAGGTGGTGGTGGGAGGATGTATGGGACAGGTCTTGCATCGAGTTCTATTACAGGGATATGAGCCATAAGGGAAGAGGTTGGGAGCAGGGGTTGTGTAAAGATGGATGAGGATATTGTGTAGGTTTGGTGGGCAGCAGGATACTACTGTGGGAGGGGTGGAAAGACTAGTGGGTAGTACATTTCTCATTTTGGGGCACAACGAGAGGTAGTCAAAACCTTGGCGAAGAATGTAATTCAGTTGCTCCAGTCCTGGTTGGTAGTGAGTCACGAGGGGAATGCTCCTATGTGGCTGGATGGTGGGACTTTGGCAGATGGTGGATGACTGGAAAGATAAGGCACGGGAGACTTGTTTTTGTACAAGGTTGGGAGGGTAATTACGATCTGTAAAGGCCTCAGTGAGACCCTCAGTATATTTTGAGAGGGACCAATCATCACTACAGATGCAATGGCCACAGGTTACTATGCAGTATGGAACGGACTTCTTGGTATGGCATGGGTGGCAACTGTCGAAGTGGAGGTATTGTGGTGGACGGTAAGTTTGATATGGACAGAGGTACTAATGTAGCCGTCTTTAAGGTGGATGTCAACACTGAGGAAGGTGCCTTGTTGGGTTGAGTATGAGTAGGTAAAGTGAATGGGAGAGATGGTGTTGAGGTTGTGGAGGAATGTGAATAGGGTGTCCTCATCCTTGTCCAGCTCACGAAGATGTCATCAATGAATTTGAGCCAGGTGTAGGGTTCGGGATACTGGGTGTTTAGGAAGGATTCCTCTAGATGGCCCATGAACATGTTGGCATAGGATGGTGCCATGCAGGTGCCCTTAGCCATACCCCATATTTGTTTGTAGGTAATGCTCTCAAAGGAAACGTAATTATGGGTAATGATATAGTTGGTCATGGCAACTAGGAACGAGGTTGTTGGTTTGGAATCTGTCAGGTGTTGGGAAAGGTAGTGGTTCAATAGCAGTAAGGCCATGGGCATTCAGGATGTTAGTGTAAAAGGAGGTGGCATTAATAGTGACAAGCAGGTGTACTGTGTGGTAAAGGAACAGGAACTGTGGAGAGTTGGTGGATGAAATGCTTGGTATCTTTTATGTAGGAGGATAGGTTGCAGGTAATAGGCTGAACGTGTTGATCTATCAGAGCAGAGATTCTCTCAGTGGGGAACAGCAACTGCCTGCAAAGGGGCAATCCTGGTTGGTTGGATTAATGGACTTAAGGAAGCATTTAAGAGGTAGGAGTACAAGGAGTGGTAGGGGTGAGGAGAGAGACAGACTCCGGGCAGAGGTTCTGGAATGGGCCTTCTGGATTTCTGGAAAGGGGTCACTGGCAGGGTTTGTAGGTGGATGAATCTGAGAGCTGGCAGAGTCCTTCTGCCAGGTAATCCTTGCGGTTCAAAACAACAATGGTGGAGCCTTTGATAGCTGGTAGGATTATAAGGGTGGGTTGCTGAGTTGCTGGGTTGCTGAGTTTTTGGGTGGTGGATTGTGGTTTTTCCTGTGGATATACAGTTAGTTTGCATGTTGAGGGATTTGGGGAATGATGGTGAGCCAAGGTTCGACATTAAGAAATTCTGGGAAGTTAAGGGGGGCAGTCTGTGGGCGGGGGATCACGGTTGGATGGAGGAGTGAACTGATTCAGGGAGGGTTCAACATTGGTCTTTAGTTGAGTTTGATTGGTAGGGTTGGTAGTGAAAAAGTGTTTCCACTGTACGGACCAGGAGAAGGAGAGTAGGTCTTTAACAAGTTCTGCATGACTGAACTTGAGTGGGACAAAAGAAGAGGCCTTTGGGAAGGACTGATACTTCTGCGGGGCTAAAGCTGTTGAAGGATAGTTTCACGACTATGTTTCAAGTCTGTTTAGGTTCTGGATTCTGTGTAGAGATGGGGGAGTGTTTTTGATGGTGGGGAAATGTAGTAGGTCTGCGAGACAGTGTTTGTCAACTTTGAGAGGACGTGGGGGAGGTTTAGAGGTTGTTGCAAGGGTGGTGGACAATGGTAGTCCAAGGTGGGAGGAGGAAATGAGCAGGATAAAAAGAGTTTTTCATGTGGTGTCCTCCTCCAGGAACTAAAGCAAGATGCACAATGCCACTTCAAAAAAACTCTCCACCCTGCTCACTTCCTACTCCTCCCTTGGACTACCACTATCCACCACCTCTCCAACAACCTCCAAATCTCCCCCTCACCCCTCGTAGCTGATAAACCCTGCCTCTCAGACCTACTATATTTACCTTACCCTCAAAAATTCCCTCCCACCACAAAACACAACACAGAACCTAAACAGACCTGAAACAGTCATGAACCTTTCCTCCAAAGCCTTAGCCCCACAGAAGTATCAGTCCTTTCCAAAGGCCTCACATTTTGTTCCACTTCAAAATTCACTCATGCAGGACTTGTTACAGATCTTCTCTCCTTTTCCCAGTCCCTAAAGAGGAAACACATTCACCACCAACTCTACCAATCAAACTGAACTAAAGACCAATGTTGAACCCTGCCTGACTCAGTTCCACTTCAAAATTCACTCATGCAGGACTTGTTACAGATCTTCTCTCCTTTTCCCAGTCCCTAAAGAGGAAACACATTCACCACCAACTCTACCAATCAAACTGAACTAAAGACCAATGTTGAACCCTGCCTGACTCAGTTCACCCCTCTATCCAACCGTGATCCACCTCCAATGCCCCCAAACCACCACCTCTTAACTTTCCAGCATTTCTTAACCTCAAACCTTGCCTCACCATCATTCCCCAAATCCCTCAGCATGCAAACTAACCTTACATCTGCAGGAAGAACCACAATCCACCAACTAAAAACTTAACATGACCTTACAATCTTACCTGCTTACAAAAGCTTCACCCCTGTTGTTTCGAACTGCCAAGGATTATCTGGCAGAATGACTCCACCAGTTGTCAGATTCATCCACCTACAAACACTGCACGGTCACAGCGTTCCAGAAACCCACCAGTCTCTCCTCAAATGCTTAGGTCTGTCCCAGGACCACTCCCCAGGACCATCTCTCTCCTCACCCCTATGACTCCCCACACTCCTACCTTCTACATCCACCCTAAAGTCCATAAACCCAACCACCCAGGACGCCCCACTGTGGCGGGTTAATGTGCCTGCACTGAGAGAATCTCTGCTCTTGTAGACCTTCATCCTATTACCCGCAATCTACCCTCCTACATAAAAGATACCAACCATTTCATCCACTGATTCTCCACAGTACCTGTTCCTTTACCATACAATGTCCTTGCTCATCACTGTTGATGCCACCTCCCTTTACATTAACATCTCTAGTGCCCAAGGCCTTATAGCTATTGAACACTACCTTCCCCAACGCCGAATGGACTCCAAACCAACAACCTCCTTCCCAGTCACCATGACCAACTATATCCTCACCCACAATTAGTTCTCCTTTGAAGGCATTACCTACAAATGAATCGGGTTATGGCTATGGGCACCCCCATGGCACTATAGTATGTTAACCTATTCATGGGCCATCTACAGAAATATTTCCTAAACACCCAGATTCCCAAACACCTCACCAAATTCAATGACGACACCTCCGTGATCTGTATCGAGGGTGAAAACACCCTATCCACATTCCTCCACAACCTCAACAACTTCTCCCCAATTTGCTTTACCTACTCATACTCAATCCAACAAGCCACTGTCCTCAATATTGACCTCCACCTCAAAGATGGTACTGGTGAATTATTAAGACAGATTTTCCCAGAATAGATTTTGCCATTTGGGAAGAAATTCAACTTGACCAGACAATGCTTTGAGGAGGTCACTCTGTGTAATGATAGCAAATCCTAAGGAAGAAATTAATGTGTATATTGAGAAGTTCTTGTCTGTGCAAGACCATATGCTTGCTGGATTTCACACAGTAGCCTAAAAAATTTTGGTGACAAAGGTTACAAACACTATAAGTAACACGATAAATATTTCTTGAAGCCCTTCATATCTAAAAGTAATATTATATTTAATGTTGAAATATTTCAAAAAATGTTCAATATGAACTGGCAACAAATAATACAAATTTAAAGATACTGTTTTGAAAATATTACTGTTTTTGAATATTTTTCCTGAAATCTGGTACAAGAAGACTCCTCTTACCTCTTGCGCCTCGGGGTTTTAAGCCTGAAGGTCGAAACACTCCTCTGCCTCTTCCCGCTGGTCCACTGCAGAAAAAAAAGAGATAGAGAATTCACATTTAAGTACTGAGTGAGAATGAGTATCAGTGCAATTAATTCTTGTAATACGTGTGGTTAAGAATGGCAATACTAACCACAAATTGAAATGTGAAGAACAGCTACATTCGTCAACATACAGAATTGATATATCAAACAATGGAAAATCTGAGATGGAAGCTGACAATATCTAAATGCCTTCTTTCAATGTCCCTATCTGTCACTCGAATCCTCCCGTGTGTGGTGGGTGTCATAGAAAAAGACTGAAGTTTCACGTCCTAAGAACGGTAAAAGCATTATTCAAATGAAAAAACTTAAAATAGAAGGAGAAAAGGTCACTACTGCATCTTAAATCTGCACTGAATAATCACAATCTGAGTCTGCAGCATCTTGTTATGATGTGGAAAGAAAACATTTTCTCAATGAGTATCTATGTCTATCTACAGCTATATTCTGCAAACCACTGCTAAGTGCATGGCAGAAGGTACATTTCATTGTACCAATTATTAGGGTTTCATCCTGTTCCATTTACACATGGAGTGCAGGAAGAATAATTGATCGAATGCTTCTTTGTGTGTTGTAATTATTCAAATCTTGCCCTCACGATCCCTATGTGAGCAATACATAGGGGGTTGCAGTACATGCCTACAGTCACGATTTAAAGGCGGTTCTCGAAACTCTTGGGATAGTTTACATCTATGTGCAAGAGTCTGCTAGTTAAGTTTCTTCAGCATCTCTGTGACACTCTCCCACAGATCAAACAAACCTGTGACCATTTGTGCTGCCCTTCTCTGTATACGTTCAATATTCCCTGTTAGTCCTCTTTGGTACAGGTCCCCAATATCTAACTGACTGCCCTGATCCAAAGCTTTCAGTATGGTACGTGAGAAAAGTAAGAGTTGGGTTTCACATGATCGATGTTTACGGAATCCATGCTGGTTGGCACGGAGGAGGTCATTCTGCTCAAGATATCAATGTCAAATGTACTGGCTAAATGGTGACCATTCTTGGAACAAAAGACTGACACACACACACACACACACACACACACACACACACACACACACACACACACACACACACACACACTTCAGAAATTCTCTACTGAACAGAAGCTGTCACGAGAAAATGATTTCCATTTATTTTGTGTAATAATTTACTGATGAAGAGGATAAATATTTCGCTGCATAATCTTCCCCAACCTATGCCACAGTCAGGCTTTACAAATATCAGTTTGCTGCACTAAAGCCTGATGACACAGCGTCGTCTGTGTTGTTGCTTCTTCTTTATACCAAATGCGCATACTACTCACTCACAGAAGGGCAGCTGATTCAGTAGCTACAAAGTAGTGGAAAAAAATTCATCTCACCGGCATAACTGAAACATTTATTAGTAGTGGCTCTGCTGTAGGACACAGCTATTGTCCCATTACCATTCTAATAGTATACATTACAGGAGTGTCCTTAGCCACAATACAGTATTTCAGTGAATTAGCAACTTTCTAGAAAATGCCTCTGGTCTGGTCTTGTAACAAGTGTACAAAGATTGCTTAGTGTTGAGACAGACAGGAATACATCAATAACATTCACTCTGCACTTCATTTGAAAATGTGTCACTGCCATTTGTGTAACCCACTACAGTGTTATGTTCTCAGAACCCTACAGAAGGATCTGAAAAACAGCTATGCCAAAAGAACTCTGAGACTGTGACAAAACCAAATCCAATGCAATCTCTGACTGCCCTGAAAGACTGTCTGGAAACAGGGTCCTAATAATAGGTGACAAAGTACATTTCCACATATTAGGGGAGGCAAGCGAAATGTCTGCTAATGGTGAGACTCAAATCCCCTAGTGCTCCAGGTGTGTCCTCTTCACAGTCCCCATGGCACAGTCTGGTGGAATATGAAAAAGTAGGCTTCCTTCCACTGTTGACACATGTCAATATGCATACAAAACACTGTGCTGCTGTCATACTTGTTGCTGGAGAATATGGTTTCTCTAAGACTGATGTACAGCACATACTGCCAAGGTGTCTTGACAAGCTTTTCCCAGGGAAAGTGAACAGGATAATCTGTAACCTGGACACATTGTGGGCATATGTGGTTATTTCAATTTCGGAAATGTGTATTAGCTATATCAGAAATAAAGGATGGAATATTAGGATTTAATGTTCCATTCATTATATCCATTGCGGATGATGAACTGCAACTGTGATTTAAATTTGTAGTTTATGTAGATATATTATATGTCCAGTCTCTTTTTATATTGACATGATTTTATGTACCATTAACTAATGTTTGAGATACTACGGGCTCAGCTTCAGGTGGAGGTCTTACAGGTACATTATTTTCTGGACCACACCAGATGCTACAATCACACTGTAGCGAGAGCAGTGATGTGACATCTATTTAACAAAGTAGAAGTCTGGTCGAGTTTTATAAGTACTGATTTAAAAAAAAAAAAAAGGAAGCGTGGGCTCTAAAATGCATAACTTAAGAGGTATGAGCACTTGTTCATCTTTGGTACCATGAAACAGGTCTCTTCCACTGCAAAGCCTTTGCTTTTCACATTTTAGGGGAGGAAGCTTCAAACCAAACAAGGGAAAAATGTCTGATAAACATGGGAGTCTAAAAGAGCTATGAGCACCTTTTACCTTCACTAGTGTGAAACACATCTTTTCTACTCAACAATTGCTTATAGCTCTTGAGGTATTCATTTTAGAGCCCATGCTTACTAGATTTTTTTCCTTGTTTTTGTCCATACTACCTCCTTCCATAATATGAAAAGCAAAGAGCCTGCAGTAGAAGAGATGAACTAGTCCCTAATTATTTTTTTTTTTTTTTGGGAGGGGGGGGGGGGACATACTATACATAGACTCAGTACAGTTTTGGCTGTAAGGAATATTTCACAAGTTCGAACAGGTCACCTTTGTGGTCAAGCACATGAAACAAGCTATAGTGGATGTAAGAGCACTGTTAGAAATCTCTGCTATGCTAATACACAAATCATTAAAGTTTTGCATCACCTCAGTTCTGAGAGTTCCAGAACCTGTACAGGAAATTGGAATAGAGATCAACATAAACATCACTTCTGCCCTTTTTAATGCTCATGAAAACCACACATTGCATATTGCACCACACCCACTCATTTCATTTCATACTGTACCACAATACAGCGAGACCTTCAGAGGTGGTAGTCCACAATGCTCCACACACCATTACCTCTAATATGCAGAAGCAGATCCTCTTGCACTGATACATGCCTGTATTCATCGTAGCATACTATACACAAGTTCATCAAGGCACACTGTCGGTCCAGATTGTCCCACCCCTCAAGGCGATTCGGCGTAGATCCCTCAGAATGGTTGGTGGGTCACATCGTCCATAAACAGTCCGTTTTAATCTATTTCAGGCATATTCTATAGGGTTTGTGTCTGGAGAACATGCTGGCCTCTCTAGTCGAGTGATGTCATTATCCTGAAGGAAGTCATTCACAAAATGTGCACGATGGGGGTGCGAATTGCCATTCATGAAGACAAATGCCTCACCAATATGCTGCCGATATGGTTGCACTATTGGTCGGAGGATGGCATTCACGTATCGTACAGCCATTACGGTGCCTTCCATGACCACCAGCAGCATACACTGGCCCCACATAATGCCACTCCAAAACAACAGGGAACCTCCACCTCGCTGCATTCACTGGTCTGTGTACGTAAGGCGTTCAGCCTGACGGGGTTGCCTCCAAACACATCTCCAACAATTGTCTGGTTGAAAGCATATGGGACACCCATTGGTGAAGAGAACGTGATGCCAATCCTGAGCGGTCCATTTGGCATGTTGTTGGGCCCATCTATACCACGTTGTATGGTGTTGTGGTTGCAAAGATGGGCCTCGCCATGGACATTGTGAGTGAAGTTGCGCATCATGCAGCCTTTTGTGCACACTCTGAGTCGTAACACGACATCCTGTGACTGAACAAAAAGCATTATTCAACATGGTGGCATTGCTGTCAGCGTTCCTCCAAGCCATAATCTGTAGATAGTGGTCATTCACTGCAGAAGTAGCCCTTGGCGGCCTGATCAAGGCATGTTGTCCACAGTTCCTGTCTCTCTGTATCTCCTCCATGTCAGAACAACATCACTTTGGTTCACTTCGAGACACCTGGACACTTCCCTTGTTGAGAGCCCTTCCTGACACAAAGTAACAACGCGGACGGATCAAACCGCAGTATTGACCATCAAAACTGCAGTATTGACCATCTAGGCAAAGTTGAACTACAGACAACATGAGCCGTGTACCTCGTTGCTGGTGGAATGAGGGAACTGATTGGCTGTCAGATCCCCTCCATCTAATAGGCGCTGCTCATGCATGGTTGTTTACATCTTTGGGTGGGTTTAGTGACATCTCTGAACAATCAAAGGAACTGTGCCTGTGATTCAGTATCCACAGTCCATGTCTATCTTCAGGAGTTATGGGAAGCGAGGTGACGCAAAACTTTTTTTGATGTGTGCATTATGATTTTATTATTGAAGGGTTTGTAGTGCTTGTACAATGATATTCAACTTAGAATGAAATTTTCACTCTACAGCGGAGTGTGCGCTGATATGAAACTTCCTGGCAGATTAACACTGTGTGCCGGACTGAGACACGAACTCAGGACCTTTGCCTTTTGCAGGCAAGTGCTCTACCAACTGAGCTACCCAAGCATGACTCATGCCCCATCCTCAAAGCTTTAATTCCGCCAGTACCTCGTCTCCTACCTTCCAAACTTCACTTACGTATTACAGTGCTGACAACTTGGTGTCACAGCCAAGCTATGGAATGTCTGTTAGAAGTACTCTGTTTTCATCTCGATCACTAGTGCTGCCTCAAAAACACACACTGTACATGCTAATGGGGACTGTATCAACTGGCTTTATAATGTCTAGTGACAAATATCAGAAAGTTCTATTAATATTGTTTCCTCGGTGGTGACGGTCAGGTGGATTACATAACAGCAAGGAGTGTTACAACTTTATTACGTTTCAGTAGAGACACGATAATGTGGTGCCACAGAAGAATGCTGGAGGGATGAAGAGCATCACTGAATGATTGGCCTGATAGAAGGGAGAGACTGATAGGACAATCCTGAGGCACCAACAAACAGTTAATCTGATAATGGAGGGTGCTACAATGGGTAAAAATTGTGGAGAGAGACCAAGGCTCGAATACAGTAAGAAGGTTCAAACAGGTGTAGGCCGGAGTAATTGTACACTGGATGCACTGCAGTGCAGAGCTGCAACAAAACAGTCTTTGGACTGTGGACCGTCATAACAGCAAACCTATCACACAAAAAAGTATTAGCCATTTAATAATCATCGTAACACATCATCATAATTATGTTATTGTCAGTTACTCCCATGTTAAGAGAAGATACTGGCACGACTTCCCTGCAAACGCATCCTACAGAATAACGAAATCCTCTTCTTTCCCTCGTTCACGCTCATACACTGGGCAGTATCACTTTCTGGATTACTGTAACATTATTTTGAATCTTACAGAGCATAATGTGTCACTGAGATCTATGACACCTTGGTTACAAGGTGACACTGAATACAATCCAGAAATACTGTTTCACTGCTAAGTGGTACACTACATAATTGCCACTGCAGTTCAAGAACCACTTGTTATTTTACATGATGGTGTCCTTAACTATATCCCACTATTTGTAATGCTAATTGTGTTAAATTCTGCTGCACATAAATCAACCCCTATCATTTTTACCATTAGGCGATTTGACGAGTGTTGGGACTGTAATCCAAATATTTTTATGCTTTGGAATTAGCGATCAGTGGATGTTTTGTATTTTGTAATTTAACTATGTTACACATGTTAAGTGTTTCAAAAAATATGTTGAAAAAGGCTTCACAGCGAAAACATTCAATCGTCGTCATAACCCACAGTCCACAGCCCCTGGCTGGGTCTATCTGGAACACAGGCCTCTCCATCATATCATATCCCCACACCATGTTTCCCTCTCCACACTGTCCAGTCTTCTCATCTCTTCTTCACACATTCCTTCACCCAATGACCCATCTGCCTCTCCATTTCTTTCCGTCTCTGGCTTGCTATTGTCATTTCACGAGCCTGTCCCTGTATTCTGTTAACTTCTATTCTCTTAACATGGATGTACCACCTTAATTTTACCTTTTATATTGTCTCTTGCTAGGGGTTCTCCTTCATTATTTCTCTCACTGCCTCATTCCTTACTCTATCCATACCAGCAAATCCTACCCTGCCTTTTCTTCATTACACATGTTTCAGATACTTATGTATTGGAGAGTAATATAGTTGGTATAAGATTTGCATTTTCCGCTCTGCAGGAATCCGTGTGCTTACCTTCCCATTTCACTTATCTCTTTATTTTAAACACAAACTTCTGTTATGCTCTCCAGGTACTTGAAACTCTTCCCTTTCTTTAGCACTTGCCCTCTAAACATTTCAGTAATTAAAATCCACTTTCAAATAATATTTTGTATGTAGTATATTATATTGTAGGTAAAATATTTGTTTTGCATTTTAATATTTGTTTGTGGTACTCTTTGGGCAGCATGTGGCAGTTAGAGTTTGCCGCAGATGCCCTTACATCACAGCAGGCATGGTACGCAGCTTCTGACACTGCATTGACTGCTTATGGGAAGCCTCGGATTGAGCGACCATAAGATTTTTGTCAGTGACGATGTTCTTCAACAATATACTTGTGAATACTTCTGTAAAATACCAGAAGATCATTTCATTAGTGTGAACGATCTCTCCATTAAGATTGGATACCTGTACTTTGTTATGTAATAAATCTTCACAGTTATATGAACCAACTGAAAGTTATTTCAAGAGTATAAATTGAAGAAAAATTAATAAGTAGTGCACTGAAATTAAACCTACATCAAGAATGTTTTACAATTTTGCCTCCCAGAACCCTCTCATCTTGCTTGAACCCAGATTTTTTTCACGCTGTCAGTCAAAACCAGTCAATAACAAAAGCAAAGTAAAGGGATATTTTGACCTATACAACGGCTGCCAGTGTGGCATAAAGTAATTGACAACATAATTTGTGGTGACTGAACCATGTTGCATCTACTTTATCAAAATGTTAACTTTCATTGCATACTGTTGCTATTCTCATTTGCAAAATGTCTAGTACTGCTGATATAGAATTAATAATTCCTTCCATGGGGGACGAGGGGAAGGAATAGCTTGAAGCAGGTCAAAACAGAAAGGTGGTCAAACAAATGTCTTCATATAAGAGGTGTTCCAATTACTTTGCAACCTTATAGTTAATCCCAGAAGAAAAGAAATCTTGTCTGTAAAGCAGACTGCAACAGCAAAGGCATGTATTATTTAATTAGATTTCTGGCCCAGTACATACAATTTTTAACAGTGACTTGTTTCAAAAGCTTGCACTCATTTTCAAACCATTACCTACATAAGAAAATAAAATGTTAATAAAAAACGAAAATTTCAAATGTTAAAATAAATAAATTGTTTTCTAACATTTTGTATACACAGGTAGCAATAGAGCAATACATCAATTATAACATACCGGCCTCTCTAATGTTTGATTGTAACATAATTCCAGTGGCACATTCAAAGATATCGTCCATACTGCTTGTCACAAAAATAATAGTAATTAGGAGAACCTGGCAGGTGCCTTCAGTTGTTTAGTATGTATTTGTGCATGCTATCTTCATTACAAATCAGCCCGAGCAACAAGAAATTGCACATGCAAAAATGTGAGGGTTGTTTCATTCCGAACAGAGCACAAAATACTTAGGGACGCTTGGGGAATGGAAGCCGGTGATCGAGAAACTAATTTTCAATATCACAGGAAAGATTAACAGAAGAACTGGCACTGACTTTGATGACTTATAGAAGAAAATCATTTGTCAAACTGTATCGGAATGTTTAGACTGGGGCTCCTGGGTAATGAGAAAGTTGAATGTTATCACCTCTCAAAAACCATTCTGTTACTGACATCTGAGTCTGAGAAGCAAGCACATCTGCAGCAGTTGAATAGTAAACACCAATATCTGTGTGTGTGTGTGTGTGTGTGTGTGTGTGTGTGTGTGTGTGTGTGTGTGTGTGTGTGTGTGTGTGTGTGCGCGCGGAGGGGGGGGGGGGGGGGGAGCCTCCTCCAACATTTTGGACTGGCTAATTTCTGAGGCCAACAGTGGCAATGATTACATTTTCTGCCTTTATGACAGTTCCTCTAAACAAACAACACTTGACTCAGGAACATGTAATATGCATAAAACCTGACAGAATTCTCGAATTTGTGTACTCTTACAATTGTATCACCATTTGAACTCGACACACACTGTCAACTCAGTTACCTTCAAAATACATCAGTCATGGTGCTATATTTGGTTCTTATTTATACTGTTGGTGCATAAATTCATAGCATTTTTGGTTTGCATGTTGATATTCCAGTTGCTAAGGGTTTATTTATCAATTGTCATTTTTTATCTGTAGTTCACTGTTGCCATTTGAGTTTACATACTGTCACTTTGTCATTTGGAGACAGATTTCCAACATATTCTTCTGTGCGAGTTCAATAGAGAAGTGACAGCAGCGGAGGTAGCCTAAAACATTTGCACTTTGTGTATAATGCTACTGGCAAGCACAGCAAGAAAATGGTTCTCTCATTTTAAGGAGGCTTACTTTGACATTAGTTTAAATGCATTAATCCACAATGATCCACGTCATTGCACTTGAGAACTGCCAAATGTGATAAACTGCATGCAATGCGGAAGGTTCAGAAATCAGGTGTGCGGGTACCGCATGCTCTAAGCCAAAATCACAAAAATCAGTGGGTGGCCAAATGTGCGTCTCTGCCTGCTCATCATTAGTTGCTTCATGAAAACACTGAACATTCCTGTTCTATATTGTTACTTGTGATGACAAATGGTCTCTTTATGCTGACATAAGGAAAAGAAAGGAATGGCTGAGCAAAGCAGCAACTCCCCACACAAAGACCTGTGTGCGCCCACAAAAGATAATGTTATGCATCTGGTGGAACAGAGATGGCGTAGTACACAACAAACTGCTTCCCTGAGGCCTGTTGTCAACAACTGAGATGTTTTGCAGACGCAATCCAAGAACAGTGACCCACGAAGACTATGCGAGGTGACAAAAAACACTATGGGAGTTGTGTTGGGAAGTCATACCATACCCACATAATTCACGTTATCTTGTGCCCTCAGATTTTCACCTTTTCTGCTCCCTACCAAACAATCTTGAAATAACTTCCTTACCAGATGAAAATGCTCTTCGACCATGGCTCGACGAGTTCTTCACCTCAAAATCACATGATTTCTACAATCGAGGAATCGGAAAGTTACTCCATTGTTGGCAGACTGTTATAAATAGCAAAGGAGAATATATTATTGATGACTTAAGTATCTGTTACGTGTATCTATTGTGTATGTTAAACTTATGAGAAAATGGTACAAACTTATACACCAAAATAAATGACCCTGCTGTTACACTGAGGACAATCACTCCGGCCGTATAGTGCACATCCGAAACTTAATCAATTGCTGTCAGTCAGTTACAATGAGAACTAAATTTTCCTGTGCAGTTTGAAACATCAATGTTCTACTTTAAACAAACTGTGCTCCTAAATTGATGACAAATAACACAGTCCCACTGTTGTAATGTATGAAGTACTGCACTACCATTTTCTCAGTCAATGAAGAGGCAATAACGGCAGTGTGATTAAAAAAGCTCTCCACTTAGTGGTAAACACAGCACGTATAGAGTTACCTACATTGTTCCAGCAAAGGCAGCATCTAGAATCACATAATACTTACTTTGTCAATCTTCTGTCTCTAGACATGACTGTGTAAATCACCACAGCACCTGAAATAAGTGAAGAGCAATTATAAACTGAGTATTACATATCACAGTAATAATACAAACCACAGATTGCTTTACAGTTTCACATAACAGCAAACGAGCTGCCATCTGACCAGGACACAGTAACATAGTTCCACACTAGTACTACTACTAGCTCTAACACACATTAATTATTTGTCTTCAACAGTGCTCGACGTCTAAAGTTTTTTCGTTTGTTGCTGTATGGTACAAGAATAATGGTAACAGACTAAGGTCACGTAGTGAATAATGTAGTAAATCACATTCTGGAGAGTAGGCTTTTCCAGTCCACTATTAATAGGCTAATTCTTAATAACAACAAAACACAGTACTTCAATCCGCCCCACACTGACATTCAATTCCATCACCAACCCAGATTTCAGGGACTGGCAGTCAATGGTAATCTGTCACAGAGTACATACATTCTTCATTTTTGCAGGAACTTAATACAGTTACTGGAAGTAGTGACGAATATGATACAACTCGTCAGCTTTGACCATTGAAGCTAATCGACAAGACAACTATTTTTTGGCACTACGTAACCTCTGTATATTTTAAACTAGCAAAGATCCTCGAGGGAATATGAGGATTTTGGACAATGAAGTTCTTGTTAATTCCTTGAAAGTTACTGAAAGCTTGAACATATCAAACTACTGTCCAAAAATAAGTGTTTTCAGCACGGGCAAAAATATAACTATAGAATACATCAAAATTATTCACACATATTAGTAATCTCTCATTCTATAACTTCACAAACCTATTATTCCACCCAACTTCCCTGGTGTTTTTACTGGAGCACTTTAAATGGTAACTTATTCTCTGACTTTCTACTTACGTGGTCATGCTATTTAGATTGGTATGTTTGTACGCCAT
Organism: Schistocerca americana; assembly: GCF_021461395.2. Lineage (NCBI taxonomy): Eukaryota > Metazoa > Arthropoda > Insecta > Orthoptera > Acrididae > Schistocerca > Schistocerca americana. Next base: position 57,323,868 of record NC_060127.1, read on the forward strand.
CAACCACTTTTTCTATATGCCATTGTTCTGAATCTGTCCCTCAGAACAATGCCCCGTAGAGTGTGTCAAAATCTCATCTGTGTGCTGTTTATTCTGGCTTTAGAGAAGAGTCCAATATTCAGTGCCACATACAAGAACCGTTTTCACTATCATATTGCCAAATCTGAGGTATTTCTTACCTTACTTCATTCGGTATTTCTTACCGTACATCGAATGTCTATCACAGTTTCTTTTTAATTTTCCAATGAAGTTATCACAATTTGTTAAATTCACCTCTATGTGTCTGTCTGGTTTACAAAATGCATCATATGTCTACCCAAATATATAAGGTTTGCGAGATGTTCTGTTGTTTTGTTACTGACTGAAAATTTCACTCTTTACCTTTTTTTTTCTGTTGCAGCCATTGCCCTTGTTCCACTTTTTAAAATTTCCATGTGGTACATTTCAGCATGTTTCAAAATTTGCAAGTTTTAGGATCATCTTTACTCTCAGCTATTAAAGTTCAATTAAAATAACTTTGCAACTGACATTTCAGTCGGTCGAGTAGTAGAGACTAGCCGTCTGCCAGTCACAGCTGTTTCTCGGGCTCCGCGGGCTCGCCGTGTCGACTAGGTACATGTACAGCCTCACCGAGTGGTGCAAGAATACACGGGTAGAGGGGGAGCCAAACTTGGGGTGATTCGTATTGATTGCACAAGAAAGTGGAATGCCACGTACTAGCCAGCAACACTGCCTTACCCTGCCAATGGTATTTGCCAATTACAAAGTTATTGGAGGTAATAAGCCATCAGCGCCAACCTCCTCTTCTCCAAGCAGCACTTGCACCCAACATTTTCAGTTATTTATTGATGTATGCCAATCTCTGTCTTCCCTCCACAGTTTTTACTCTACAGCTCCCTACTTGGTGTCAGTGTTTTCCTCCCGTACCCTTCCTCGAAGATTATGTGGAGAACCTTATCGTTCCTTATCTTCATAGTCGAGTCACTCCATGTCAAATCAACACACTTTAAATAAAAATTTTATCTCACCCTCTTACATTTTGCTGAAAGTTAGTATACTTATAGTGGGTGCTGAAACTAAGAAAAATACCAAATTTCAATTTTTTACCTCAAACCATTCCTGAAATATGGTCATGTAAACTTTTCAAAAACTGGCCAAAAATGTGTGAACGGACTTTTTTTAAAAAAATTGCCCTAGGAGCTGCCCTAATTGAGCTAGAGAACTGGGAAAGGTGTCATTTTGCAGCATTTTTCATGCTCTTTCCGGTGATAGACAAAAAGCATAGCTTCAAATTAATAACCTTTTTCAAAATGGTAATTAATATTTTGATTCAATTTTTTTACAAAATGTACATAATTGAAAATTTTCAAAATATTTCCATAACTACTTCATACTGTTGTAAATCACATGGCAAAATATAAATGTGGGATGATGATGGGTTCATTGTTAAAAAGAAATTATTCTGTACTCTTGTTTTTCACTAACCGCCCTAGTTTGACCAAACTGACCTTTAAGGTAGTACGTCAGTAGAGGACCGTATACATAGGGCTTGATGTCTGTAAATTCAGAGACTGGAGCCATTGTTGAGATGATGTAGTCTGCATTGTTACCTTCTAAGGCTTTGTGTGCCTACAGCATTATTGTGCACTGTGGTTTTAGTGCAAATCAATTGTTACCTCTGTGTTGACCAGTCTGTATCTATTATATTTAATAGTTCATTTTCAAGTAAATCTATACATTGAAGGACAGTTTATAAGTGGTTTTTGTATAAATATGGAACCAAGTAAAAAGTGCAGTGCTGTAAGAGTGCAGTGTTGTAATCCACTGAAGAAGTCAAATCATTTTATTAGAAACAGAAAAAAACTGAGAAATTCCACAACACGGATGCCCAAATTATTTTCTCAAATACCAAGTGGTGCCAAGATTTGTGATAAATGTAGGAAAGATGTAACCAAATTGAAAAATACACCAGAGTCCATCAGTGATGAAAGTGTTGAAGAAGAATCTTCTGGATCAGAGATAATCACCCGAGACCAAGACCCTGACTTCACTCCAACTTCAGTAGCTGTTAAAACATTTAACACAACACTTCAAGAACTAGGTGAGTCCCCAATTGACAAGAGAAAACTAACATCTAGGCATTACGCCAAATCAAAAGTGAAGAAAATCTCATCAATGACTCGTAAACTTTTTGTTGCTCCTGAAACTTCTTCGTCAGATACTGATACTGATGAATCCGTTCTTGAAAATCTTAAAAGAAACTTTAAAAATTCTATAAGTAGAGCAAAAAAAACTAATTATTGTTACAAGTTTACCTGAAAAGTGAAGTGTCAGGAAAATAATGAGGGAATTTAATGCTCCTATACATTGTTCGGCAGCCCAAAAAAATTTTGAAAGAGAAAGGATTCATGGAAGGTCCAAACCCAAAACCATGGAAGTGTTTACCAACAAAAACTGTCAAAACTGCACATTCATTTTATGAAAATGATGTAGTTAGCAGGGCAATGCCAGGTATTAAAGATTGTGTGATAATTACAGAAACAAGTGGAAACAAAACAAATATATTATAAAGACTTATTTTGTGTAACCTTAAAGAAGCTTACGAGCATTTTAAAGACAAGTTTCCTAACATAAAAATAGGTTTCCCTAAATTTGCTGAGTTGAGACCAAAACATTGTGTATTAGCTGACCGGAGTGGCACACACACTGCCTGCGTGTGCACAACTCACCAAAACATAAAATTAATGATAGAAAATGCCAAACTAAATACAGTAACAAACAGCAGCTTAAACAATTATAAGCAGTGCATTGCAAAAATGCTTTACAACCCATCATCAGTTGATTGCAACATGGGAAACAGTGAATACTGCCCAGGAGAAACTGCCATATGTAAAATTTTAAAAGACTCTTTTCATGAAAACTTAATTGAACAAGTTCAGTTCTGACACTGGATGTCAGTTGACCGATGTAATCTGGAAATTGTTCAGAAAACTTCTGAAGAATTAATAGATTTATTTTGTAGTAAGATGTCGACTTTGATTCGGCATGACTTCATTGCCAAGCAACAACGAACATTCCTTAACTCCACAAGAGAAAACCTTATGGAATATGAATTTGTTATCATATCTGATTTTTCAGAAAATTATAGTATAGTTCTACAGGATGAAGCTCAGAGTTTCCACTTGACAAGACAACAGATTACCATTCATCCTTTTGTTATATATTACAAACAGGAAGACAAAATTGAGCATATGAGCTTTGTCATTGTTTCCGATTGCCTGGAGCACAATACAACTGCGGTTTACACCTTTCAAAAGAAGCTAATTTCACATCTAACAAATAAATTTCAAAAGATTCCAAAAAAAAAAATACTATTATTCTGACGGTTCTGCCGCTCAGTATAAAAATAAGAAAAACTTCCTGAACCTTTGCCTTCATGAGGAAGACTTCAACATAAAAGCTGAGTGGCACTTTTCAGCCACAGCACATGGGAAAGGGCCTTGTGATGGAGTAGGGGGTTCAGTAAAGAGACTGGCAGCTCGTGCAAGTTTGCAAAGGCCATACCAAAATCAGATCCAAACCGCATGAGATCTATTTGAATGTGCAGTAGATAATATCACAAATGTTGATTTTGCATATTCCATTCAAGAAGACTACGCTGCTTCAGAAATATTCTTAAAAATGCGACTTGAAGAGACATTTACAATCAAAGGAACACAGCAATTTCACGCTTTCATTCCCAACACTACATCAAAATTAATAGTCAAATACTTCTCAGGTGATATGCAGAGTTGGGAGAGGGAAGTAACTACATCACCAGACAAACTGAAGTTACAAGATGTATCAGGCTATGTCACCACTGTATATGGCAGTCACCACTGTATATGGCAGAAACTGGTGGCTTGGGTACATTTTAGAAAAAAAAAAACGAAGATCGTAATGAAGTGAGCACTTGCCCGCGAAAGGCAAAGGTGCCGAGTTCGAGTCTCGGTCGGGCACACAGTTTTAATCTGCCAGGAAGTTTCGAAGTGAAAATAACTTTTCTTCATCCATGTGGACCAGCTAAGTCATTCTCTTATCCTGCACGTGCAGATGTCCTGTGGGTGTCAGTTGTGGATGTTCTCACAAAAGTGAATCCATTTACTCCGACAGGGAGAACATACATTCTTAATGAAAGTGATGTGAACCAAACCCAGTCAGCTTTATTGAAATGTAATAAGTGAAGTTCCAAGACAATTTATTGGGAAACTCAAAACTTAATTTTTGTCTCAGATTAGTGTTCAAAAAATGGCTCTGAGCACTATGGGACTTAACATCTATGGTCATCAGTCCCCTAGAACTTAGATCTATGTAAACCTAACTAACCTAAGGACATCACACAACACCCAGTCATCACGAGGCAGAGAAAATCCCTGACCCCGCCAGGTTAGTGTTAATGTATATTTTATAGAAAGTTGTTTCAAAATTATTGTTAGTACCTATTGTGTTAAATTTAGCTATGTACAGATACCTGTTACTCAAAAACAAGCATTACATATTTAATTTGTTTAATAGTTCCATTTCAAACATCATGGACCAGAACTATTATGTAAATACTTGTACTTATTCATACTTTATTCCAGTTTGTAGTTAAATGCTCAATTTCTTGTTTTTGTTATATCGGTTAATATACTGTTAGTGAAGTTGTATGAGATTACAATAAGCAATCAACTTAATTATAAAATATGCTGATTAGTTTTGGTTTAATAAGGTGATGTTTTGATATTTCTAATACTTCTTTTACTTACCTTTCAGTATATTTTAAAGAAATTCCTGTTTGTTAAAGGTCAATTTGGTCAAACTAGGACCGTTAGTGAAAAACAAGAGTCTGGAATAAATTTTTTTTAACAATGAACCCATCATCATCCCACATTTATATTTTGCCATGTGATTTACAATAGTATGAAGTAGTTATGGAAATATTTTGAAAATTTTCAATTATGTACTTTTTGTAAAAAAAATTAAATCAAAATATTAATTAGTACTTTGGAAAAGGTTATTAATTAGAAGCTATGTTTTGTTGTATATCCCTGGAAAGAGCATGCAAAATGCTGCAAAATGACACCTTTCCCAGTTCTCTAGCTCAATTAGGGCAGCTTCTAGGACAATTTAAAAAAAGTCCGTTCACACATTTTTGGCTGGTTTTTGGAAAGTTTACATAGGCATATTTCAGGAATGATTTGAGATAAAAAATTGAAATTTGGTATTTTTCTTAGTCTAAGTGCCCACTGTAAGTATACCAACTTTCTGCAAAATCTAAGAGGGTGAAGTAAGATAGGTGTGTTGATTTGACATGGAATGACTCAGTCCACCCAGTTTTCAACATCCTTCTATAGTACTAGGTCCCAAATTCTTCAGTTCTCTTCTTTTCCAGTTTTCGCACAGTCCATAATTTACTACTGTACATTGATAAACTCGAAAGGTAGCAGAGATACAACACAAGGAGCATAAAATTAACTTACAACTTGAACTTGTAACAAACCAGAATGCAGCTGAAAGAGTTGCGGGACAAGAAAGGGAATCAGCGATGATGAAGTTGGTAAAACAGAGTTGCAGCCTATCCCCAGTGCTATTCAGTCTGCACACTGAGCAAGCGATAAGGAAACTGAAGAGAAATTTGGAAAGGGACAAGAAATAAAAATGAAACTCCCTGGCACATTAAAAATGTGCGTTGAACTGAGATTCAAACTCGAGGCCTCTGCTTAAGTGGGCAAGTAATCTACCGACTGAGCTTCTCGAGCAGGGCTGGGTAGCTCAGTCGGAAGAACACTAGCCCACGAAAGGCACAGGTCCCAAGTTCGAGTCTCCATCTGGTACACAGTTTTAATCTGCCAGAAAGTTTCAAATTGGCACGCACACTGCTGCAGGGTGTAAAATTTATTCTGGAAACATCCCTGGGCTGTGGCCAAGCTGTGTCTCCACAATAACCTTTCTTCCTGGAGTCCCAATCCTGCAAGTTTTGCAAGAGAACTTCTGTGAAGTTTGGAATTTAGGAGATGAAGTACTCGTGGAAGTAAAGCTGTGAGGACAGGTTGTGAGTCACACTCGGGTAACTCAGTCGGTAGTGTACTTGCCCGTGAAAGGCAAAGGTCTCGAGTTCGAGTCTTTGGTCCAGCACAGAAGTTTAATCTGCCGAGAAAAATTCGTACCAGCGCACACTCCACTGCAGAGTGAAAAATTCATTCTGCCAAGAAATAAAACTTTGCAGTAATCCTCTCAGAGATGGCAAGGACTGAGAAGTTGAACAGAATGGATAAAGAGGGTTCAACAAGTGTAAATAAAAGTAAAAAGATTGTAACTTTGTCAAATTAAGGGGTTTCATTTAGATGGTATAAAATGCATACTGGCAACAGTTAAAAAAAAGGCTTTCCTGGAAGTGGCTGTATGGAATACAGCCTTATAAGGATGTCAAATGTGGTCAATAAAAAGTACAGACAAGAAGAGAATAGAAGCTTTTGCAATGTGGTACTACAGATGAATTCTGAAGATGAGATGGGTAGATCATGTAAACAATAAGGAGGTACTGAACTGATTTGGGGAGAAAAGACGTTTACAGCACAGCTTCACTGAAAAGATAAAACAATGGGAATGCAATCTAGTTGTGTTAAATCATGTATGCTGAAGGAGTAGATCGGGAAATGAGCCAGTAAACGTAACAGATGAGTTTTCCTATTTGGGCAGCAAAACAACTGGAATTGGCTAAAGCGGACAAGGATATAAAATGAAGACTATAAAATGCAGACTATAAAATGCAGACTATAAAATGCAGAATGTGTTAATGTGTAATATATATGAAATGTTCATAAGTTTTTTCAAAGCTATTTGTCTGGATTGTAGCCTCGAACGGAAATGAAACATAGATAATATGCAGTTCGGTCGAGAAGAGAATGGAAGATTTTGAAATGTGGTGAGGCTGAAGATTAGACGAGTAGAATAAATAACTAATAAGGAAGTATTGAATCAAATGCGGGAAAAGAAATGTATGGCAAAACACTGTAAAAAGAAGGGACTGGTTTATAGGACACCTGCTGGGGAATCAGGGAATAGTGAATTTGGTAATGGAGGGAAGTGCGGTAGGTGAAAATTGTGGAGGGAGACCTAGACACAAGCACATTACACCACGTCAATTGGATGTAGGCTATGGTAGTTATTCGGAGACGAAGACACTCGCACATAATAGACTCGTGTGGAGAGTTGAGAAAAGTAAGTTACTAGGATCATACACGGTGTCTACTGATTCACACGTGCCTCTAATTCACATCCTGTAGGTTCTTACACTGTCCTCACTGCACATCTGCCCACTTGTGGTTCATAATATCACATTATTTAAGCAAACACAAGTTCGAGGAGTGATATGCATGGTGTCAGCATGTTTTAACCACTGGTTAAAAGGGCACACAACCCTGTACAGCGTACATTTTGCACCGGGTTGCGCAAAGTGGAGACTGTCATGGCGAAGCGGAAGTTTTCAAACCCATTTCACTCGAGATATACTGGGAACCATGGACACAAAACAAAGGCAGATTCTGTGATACTAGGTAAAAGGAAAGTGTTTATCATACACCACACAGAAGACTATTAAATGTCCAGGTATACAGAATAGGTTTTGAGATATGCGGTCCGATCATAGACTCTCCGTATAGTGCGGCACAGTGTGTTGCCACGGCTAGCAACTGTTTGTCACAGACACAGCTAACGTTAGGAGTGCCCCAGGGAGGTGTGATGGGACTGCTCCTGTTTTCTATGTTTGTTGTAGCTCTGTCGAATACAGTGGCCGGCAATCTGGCACAGTTTGCTGACGACGCTGTTGTGTACGGCGAAAGTGTTGTCGAGTGACTGCAGGGCAATTTTGGATAGCTCGGACAAAATTTCTATTTGATGCCACGAATGGAGGCTCACTTTAAATTTGATAAAATGCAATTCATCGGAGATGGCTAGGAGAAACTTTCCTGTGGTGTTCGACTTTTAATGGCATCTCACTTCAGTCAGTTACTTCAATTAAACATCTAGGTGTAACATTCTGACGCAGCAAGTAATGGCGTTAACACGTAATAGAGTCAGTTGTAACAAATGCAAACAGCTGACAATTTACCAGTTGAGTTCAGGAAAACTGTAGCACATGTAAAATGTGACAGCACATAATGACCGGATGATTCTTTCTCGAGTACTTTGAGTGTTCGGTATCCCTATTCAATATCGTTAAAGAAGAAGTTAATACAATTTTGAGGTACTTAGATTTTTATAGTTCTATCAGTAGGAGTGTGTTACAGAAATGCACCATGAGCTAAGTTGGAAATCTTTGGGGGGAAGAGGTCTTTCTTTTGACAAAATACTGCTGAGGAAGTTTTGAGAATCAGTATTTGTGACAGATTACAGACTGATTCTACTGTATCCAACTTTCACCTCACATTTATACAAGATAGAGATTAGGGTTTGTAAAGAGGCAGGTGATGTGAAATGTAAACTTATGCAATAACTCGTTCTACCCGACCCCCACTACTGCATGTAACAGTAATGATAATTTTGTGTGGCTCTACTGAAATGTAATAAAACGTGTCATGAGTAGTAAGAGCTCTAGACAGTTACAACTACAGATGCTTGTGTGTATTATGACTGCAATATCAGTCTACCATCTCAGTGCATCAAACATCTACGGCTAGTCGGGTCGATTGTGGCTAGACAGTTTACGTGATTACCACACACGGTACCTACTTCACTGGCTCCTCGGAGCACTCACAGCCCACACATTGCAGCAGAGATTATGTACATCTCATCATAATCAAAACACAAAGTCTCACTTATCTATTACCCTAGCTCTGCCCATCCATAAAAGAAAAAAAATTGCAAACTACTACTCTGTCACTCCTGTCTGCCTCTGGAACAGACTACCCTGCACTTTGCACACAATACAATGTTCTGCTGCTTGCTTTAAGATGAAGCTGAAACACTTCCATCACTCTCATTGGTTGGCTGGTTGGATTGGAGAAGGGACCAAACTACGCAATCATCAGTCCCTCCGACCTGGGAATAACTAAAACCGATAAAACCTCCCACTATAAGAGGGAGCTACAATGGCCATAAAAATTACAAACTATTGACAGAGAAGGAAGGAAGAAGGCAGAAGAAGAGAGGAGGGAAAGATAGACACTCGAGATAAAACAGACACCATAATGAAAGGAGTGGGAAGGCAGAGGGTGGGGGTGAACCACCAAGCCCAGTCGAGGCCAGTCCAATTGGGGTGAAGGGGGGAGCAAGATGGCCTGCCATCCCCTCCACCCACCGACAAGGTTAAATAAAGCGATAAAAACCGCCATCATGAAGAAATTGTAAAACTAGATCAGCTGCTGAGGCACTGTCAGCTAATGCCAGGGGTAGCGAGTCACGAAAGCTAAAAGTCCGTCGCAGGGCGGCTAAGTTGGGACAGTCCAGTAAGAGGTGAACCACAGTCATCCACGATGACAGAGAGGGGGGGGGGGGGGGGGGGGTCCTCACGACAGAGGAGATAACCGTGAGTCAGCCAAGTATGGCCTATGCAGAGCCGGCAAAGGACGACAGAGGCCTTGCAAGAGGCCCATAAGGAGGACCGCACCATAGTTGTAGAATCATTTATAGCCCTAAGCTTGTTCTGCATTCCAAATTCCCAAAACCTGACGACGTAATGCCGAGCGAAGGTCTATTTCTGAAATGCCAATAGCAATACATGGCCTGTTAGTAGCCAATTTAGTCAGTCAATCGGAAAGTTCATTGCCAGGGATCCCAACATGGCCTGGGGTCCAAATGAAAACCACTGAGCATCCACATTGATCAAGTCCTGGATAGCTATGACCAAATGGGTAGAGAGGGAGCCACTGGCTGATAGCTTGCAAATTGCTCAAGGAGTCACTAAAGATAGTTAAGGACAGTCCTGAGCAGAAGTGGACACGGTCCAGTGCGCGTAAGAGCGATACCAATTCTGTAGTAAAAACACTACAGCCATCTGACAAGGAACGAAGTTCTGTGTGTCTCACATAAGTGTAAACTTAACCAGTGTGACCAGCAACCATGGAGCCATCAGTATAAATCAGTTCTGAACCCTGGAATGAACTGAGGAGGCAGTAGAATTGGTGGTGAAGGGCCTCCAGAGGGACAGAATCCTTTGAACTGATGGAGAGAGAAAGACAGAGCTGTGACCAAGAGACGCACCACAGAGGGGTATATGCGTGAGTAGAGAAAAGAGGCGGTAAAGGGAAGTGCTGGAGCTCAGAAAAGAGTGACTGAATGCGGGCAGCCATGGTAAGTCCACATACTGGCTGCCGCCACGGGAGGCTGATCTCCGTGTCTGGATAAAGGAGACCATAATTAGGGTGCTTTGAGGCGCAGCGAATGTGGAGCACATAAGGTATCAGCTGTTGTTGGTGCAAAACTCGCAGCACTGGAATCCCCACCTCTGCGAGAAGGCTAATCACGGGGCTAGTTCGGAAGGCACGAGCCGCAAATCGTACCCCACGATGCTGGATGGGGTCTAGTATCTGCAATGTCGAAGGTGATGCAGAACCACGGACAGGACTCCCATAGTCTAACCGAGACTGGACCAGCACTTTGTACAAACGCAGTAGAATAGAGCGGTCTGCAAACCAGGTGGTATTGCACAGACATGTAAGAACAATGAGAAGCAACCAGCACGTCCTCTTCTGCTGGGAAAGATGAGGGAGCCATGTCAACCGGGTATCAAAGACCAGACCCAAGAAGCGAGGGATTGGCCATCGAGGAACAGGTCCGGATGTGGTTGGACTGTACGTACGGCTACAGCAGAAATGCATGACACACAACTTGGACACCAAAAAAAGCCATGGGACAGAGCCCAAGATTGCGCCCGGTAGATTGCACCCTGTAGAGGGCGTTCTGCAGCACCCATGATGGAGGAAGCGATGTAGATACAAAAATCGTCAGCATACAAAGAGGTGGACACTGTCGGCTCAGCAGCCACCACCAGTCCATCAGTGGCTACGAGAAAGAGAGGGACGCTCAACACGGAACCATGTGGAACCCAATTTTCTTGCCAATGGGCGGTGCAGTAGGAGGAACCAACTTGGACCCACAAAGAGCGACAAGAGAGAAAAGTACAGATAAAAATGGGCAGAGCGCCACGAAGGCCCCATTCGTGAAGGGTGGTGAGGATGTGTTGGTGCCAGGTGGTGTCGAAGGCTTTATGCAGGTCAAAGAAGACTGCAATGAGGTGTTGCCAATGGGGAAAAGCTGACTGGATAGCAGACTCCAGGTGGAACAAATTATCCACCATAGAGTGGCCAGAGTGAAAAACACCTTGAGTCGATGACAAAAGATTGCGGTATTTAAGAATCCAAAACAGCCGCTGACTCACCAGTCGTTCAAGGAGCTTGCAGAGGGTGTTGGTAAGGCTAATTGGACAGTAGCTATCCAACTGAAGAGGTGGCTTCCCAGGCTTCAACTCCGGAATACAATGCTTTCCCGCCACTGGGTAGGAAACACCCCCTCGTTCCACAGACAGTTGAAAAGGGTTAGTATACAATGGTGGCCAGTCAACGATAAGTGTTGGAGCATTTGGATATGTATCGGCTCTGGTCCAGGACCTGTGTCGGGACAAAGGGCGAAGTTGCTGGAGAATTCCCACTTGCTATATGGGTCATTATAAGGCTTCAAGCAGTGAGAAACGGAAGACAAAAGGCAGTCGTTCCGAGCACTCTTTCAGGTGGAGGAACGTGGACAGATACTGAGTCGATGCAGGAGCTTGGGCTAAGTGTTGAGCGAAATGCTCTGCGACAAAGTCCGGATGGGTAAGGACAACACCAGGCACAGAGATTCCTGAAACGCTGGTGGGAGGACAATGTCCAAAAATTCATCTGAGTTTCGCACAAACTTGTGAAGAGGGGGGTGTGCGGTCCTATGGCAGCCACATATCGTTCCCAGCAAATCCGTTGCTGAAATTTGATTAGGTAACTGGCCCGGGTGTAGAACCGTTTAAAGACCAGAAGGAGGCAGTAGAAGGGTGCCGCTTGAAGTGTTGAAGAGCACAGTGGCGGTCTTTTATGGTCATAGCAATTCCCGGAGTCCACCAAGGGACCATCTTCTGACGGGGGGAACCCAAGGAAGAAGAGATGGCCGAAACAGCTGCGGAAAGGATGGCAGCAGTCTAAGTCTGTGTAGACTCATCAATATCGCTATGTGATAGTATAGGGGGGATGGTAGCAGAGGAGAAGGCACCCCAATCAGTTTTAGAGAAGGCCCACCTGGGAGGGTGACAGAGCGAGATACACTGAAGGAAGGTCAAAACAATCGGGTAATGATCGCTGTCACGTAAGTTGTCATGGACACTCCACTGAATGGAAGGAAGAAGGCCGGGACTGCAGATGGAGAGGTCATGTGCTACACTCAAGTGTGTGGGAGTGCTGGTGTTTAGTAGACAGAGGTCAAGCCCTGCCAGAACAGCTTCAACCATCCTACCTCAAAACGGGTTGTGGGCATTAAAGTCCCCTAGAAGCAGAAAGGGAGAAGGGAGTTGTTGAAGAAGGGTGGTTAGGGCAAGGGATGTGGGTGGCCTGTCAGGCGGGAGGTAGAGATTACAGACTGTGATTGGAGTGGCCAGATGGACCCCTAGAGCAATTGCTTCTGGAGTGGTAAGGAGGGAAACCCATTTACTAACAATGTCCGCAACAGGCCAATTCGGTTCCAACAGAAAGCATGGAACCCACAAAGGGTGGGTGAGTAAGAATTGACAAAATGGGTCTCCTGAAGAGCAATGCAAGCAGCAGAGTAGGAGGAAAGAAGGGGTACCTCAGGAGGTACTGGAGGGGCTTTGACCTTGTTCTTGTGTTTCTGGTTCTTGTCTTGTGATGGAAGAGAAGGGCAGACTGCAACAAAGTCGGGCATGGAATTACACCTGGCAATCTCGGCGGCCACCAGCTGCAGATCGCACGGCTGATGTGGAGTTGCAAATCGTTTTCAGGGGGGTGCCGGGAAGAGGAGTCCCGGGAGGGAGCTCCAGTACCGGCAGCTGCCAAAGAAGGGGAGCACTTCTCTGGCAGGGGAGGGGGAGCAACACCCGAAGGGCTGGGTATGAGTGCTGACGGGGAGGGGGAGGGGGAGGGGGAGAGGGGGAGTGGGGGAGTGAGAGTGAGGGTGAGATGAAAGCTGTGGGGTGAAAGGTGCGGGGCGAATGGGGTGGGGCTGGGAAGAGGAGAGGGAATGGACATAATTGAAGCAAAGGCAGAAGTTATAGACACGGGATGGAGCCAGTCATACTTTTGACACGCCTCGGTGTAGGTACGTCGATCCACGGTCTCGTACTCTTGAAACCGTTGTTCTTTCACTTACACCCGGCATGCTGCCGAGCGTAGAGGATGCTGCACATTACAATTTACACACACTGGTGGGGGAGCACAGGCACTCCCCCCATGGAGGGGGTACCCACAGTAACAGCAGAGGGGATCATTGGTGCAGCAGGAAGACGTGTCCAAAACGTAAGCATTTAAAAGGCTTGGTCATGGCAAAACTGTTGCCATCTGTCCTGGTACAAACCAGGTACCGAGGGAAAGGTTTCCACCCAAGCCGGCGAGCTTGACCCTCCTCCCAGGGGGCCAGGGAGGGGAAGGCAGAAAGATCAGAAGGAGGAGTGTCAAGTCTTCTAGCACTTTAAGAGACGACCACAGAATGGCCAGGATGTTGAAGCTTTTGTCACTTCATGTGCAAGGCGTCTGCCCTAGTACCACCCACTCCAACCAGGAGCTCACCCCGTGGGCACCACCCAGCCACAGCGAGGGCCGTCTGGCATGGCGGCCATTGCCAGGAGCTCTGATGCCCCCAAGTGACGAGCATCAACACCTTGGCATAAAAGAGGCGTCAACAGCTCAGGTACTAGCAGTGTGATCCCTGTGTTGTCAGGGGGCACAGTCAAGTGGGTACTTAACAGCCCCCCCACACGGACTGGCTACCGCGCTGGTGACCTAGCAGGAAGGGGGCCAGGATGCAAGGGGAAAAGGGAGGGGGAGGGGGAGAGGAGCTTTTTTTTTTTTTTTTTTTTGTAGGGTTTAAGGGCGCTCAACTACTGAGGTCATTAGCGCCCAGTCACTGGTGTTAGAGCACAAGGAACCTGCTAAAACTCAAGGGGATGGGGGGACATCAAAAGGACCTGACAAAGATGCAGATGAAATAAGTAAAAAGGTTAAATGTCTTTGGTCAAGCCAGTTAAAGTTATAAAACGCAGAAGACGAGCAGCTGCTCGAGCGTCATCAGCTAAAACATCCGGTAAGGTAGATGGCAGGGACAGGACAACACGAAATTGACTAAAACGGGGACACTACAATAAAACATGGCGCACCGTTAATGCCTGACCACAAGGGCACTGCGGGGCTGGGTCACCAGAGAGCAGGTAGCGGTGGCTAAACCGGCAATGCCCAATCCGCAACCTGGTCAGAAGGACCTCCTCGCGCCGAGATGGTCGGGAGGAAGTTGTCCAAGCAGTTGGGAGCGGTTTTACTGCCTGGAGCTTGTTTCCTTGGAGGGATGACCAAGCATCCCACCACAAGGACACAAGCCTCTTACATACATCCCCACAAACGTCAGATGACGGGACACAATGGGAGGCTGGCCGAGGCTGGAGGACTGCAGCCTTGGCTGCAGCATCCGCAGCCTCATTCCCAGGCACTCCTACATGTCCGGGGACCCACAGAAAGCTGACAGAACCGCCATTATCAGCGAAAGAATGGAGGGACTGCTGTATTCGTTGAATCAAGGGATGGACCGGATAGGGAGCCCCAAGGCTCTGAAGAGCACTGAGTGAGTCAGTGCAGAGTACATACAATGAATGGCGGTGGCGGCGGGCATACTGAATGGCCTGATGGAGAGCAAAAAGCTCAGCCGTAAAGCTGGAACATTGGTCAAGGAGCCGGTATTTAAAGGTGGCGGTCCCAACGACAAAGGCACAGCCGACACCATCGTCAGTTTTGGAGCCATCGGTGTAAATAAAGGTGTGACCAGCAAGTCGAGCACGAAGGTCGACAAACCGTGAGCAATACACTGCAGCCGGAGTACCCTCCTTTGGGAGTGAGCTGAGGTCGAGATAAATACGAACCGGAGCCTGGAGCCAAGGTGGTGTCGGGCTCTCACCCTCTCTGAAGGTGGTAGGGAGGGCAAAATCCAATTGTCGAAGCAGGCGACGGAAGCGGACTCCGGGGGGCAGCAGGGCAGACACATACAACCCGTACTGACGGTCGAGAGAATCGGCGAAGAAGGACTTGTAAGAGGGGTGTTCGGACATAGACAACAGCCGGCAGGCATACCGACACAGCAGTATGTCGCGCCAGTAGGTCAATGGTAACTCGGCAGCTTCAGCGTAAAGACTCTCGACAGGACTAGTGTAGAAGGCTCCGGTCGCAAGACGTATCCCCCGATGGTGGATGGAGTTGAGCCGGCGTAAGAGGGATGGCCGAGCGGACGAGTAGACGAAGCTCCCATAATCCAGCTTCGATCGGACTATGGACCGATACAAGCGAAGCAGGACAGTGCGATCCGCTCCCCAAGATGAACCACTAAGAACTCTAAGGACATTAAGGGAACGTGTACAACGGGCCGCCAAATAAGAGACATGTGGAGACCAACACAGTTTCCGGTCCAACGTGAGCCCTAGAAACTTAGTTGTGTCCACGAATGGGAGAACAACGGGACCGAGATGTAAGGATGGCGGAAGGAACGCTTTATATCGCCAAAAGTTGATACAAACCGTCTTCTCTTCAGAGAACCGGAAGCCATTTGCCACGCTCCATGAGTAGAGGCTGTCTAGACAACGCTGGAGGCAGCGCTCCAGGAGGCATGTTCTCTGGGCACTGCAGTAGATCGCGAAGTCATCGACAAAGAGAGAGCCTGAGACATTAGGTGGAATGCAATCCATAATTGGATTGATCGCGATGGCAAAAAGGGCTACGCTCAAGACGGAGCCCTGCGGCACTCCGTTCTCCTGGACGAAGACGTCGGACAATACGGAACCCACACGTACCCTAAACTTTCGATCCGTTAAAAAGGAATCAATAAAAAGGGGCAGACGACCGCGTAGGCCCCACTTGTGCATAGTGCGGAGGATACCTCCTCTCCAACAGGTATCATAAGCCTTCTCCAAGTCGAAGAACACGGCTACCGTTTGGCGCCTTCGCAAAAAGTTGTTCATGATGAATGTCGACAAGGTCACAAGGTGGTCAACAGCGGAGCGGCGGCGACGAAAGCCGCATTGGACATTAGTAAGTAGTCGTCGAGATTCAAGAATCCAAACTAACCGAGCATTAACCATGCGCTCCATCACCTTACAGACACAGCTTGTAAGAGAAATGGGGCGGTAACTAGAAGGAAGGTGTCTATCCTTCCCGGGTTTGGGTATAGGAACAACAACGGCGTCACGCCAACGCATGGGGACTTGACCTTCGGTCCAGACGCGATTGTAGGTACGAAGAAGGAAGCTTTTGCCCGCCGGAGAAAGGTGTGCCAGCATCTGAACGTGAATGGCATCTGGCCCCGGAGCAGAGGACCGGGACACTGCAAGCGCACGTTCGAGGTCCCGCATAGTAAAGGGGGCATTGTAAGTTTCCAGATTCAGCGAGTGGAAGGAAGGTCGCCGAGCCTCGTCTGCCTCTTTCCTGGGAAGGAAGGCAGGATGGTAATGGGCGGAGCTTGAAACCTCCGCGAAAAAGCGGCCAAAGGCGTTGGAGACAGCCACAGGATCAACAAGGACCTCATTACCTGAGGTCAGGCCAGGTACTGAGGAGTGGGCCTTAATGCCCGACAGCCAGCGCAGGCTACCCCAAACAACGGAAGAGGGAGTAAAACTGGTAAAGGAGCTCGTGAAAGAGGCCCAGCAAGCTTTTTTGCTGTCTTTGATGACTCTACGGCATTGCGCTCGGAGTCGTTTGTATTCAATACAATTCGCCAACGTAGGATGGCGGCGAAAGGTGCGTAAAGCACGTCGTCGAGCACGGATAGCGTCCCTACAAGCCTCGTTCCACCAGGGGACGGAAACGCGACGTGAAGAAGAAGTAGTACGAGGTATGGAACGTTCGGCAGCATGGATAATAACAGCCGTGAGGTATTCGACCTGACTGTCACAACTGGAAAAATCGTGGTCCGGAAAGGTCGCCAGGGAGGAGTAAAGTCCCCAGTCAGCTTTCAGTATGTTCCAGCGCGAAGGACGTGGGGATGGGGTGTGGTGCAGGAGACGAACGACACAGGGGAAGTGGTCGCTTGAATAGGTGTCAGAAAGGACATACCACTCGAACCGACGGGCAAGAGTGGTAGAACAGATCGAGAGGTCCAAGTGGGAGTAGGTATGAGTAGAGTCCGAGAGGAAAGTCGGGGCGCCGGTATTGAGGCAGACAAGATTGAGATGGTTGAAGACATCCGCCAACAGTGAGCCTCTTTGACAGGATGCAGGAGAGCCCCAAAGGGGATGATGGGCATTGAAGTCGCCAAACAATAAGAACGGCGGGGGAAGCTGATCGATCAGGTGCATCATGTCAGCCCGACTAACAGCAAAAAAAAATGGCTCTGAGCACTATGGGACTCAACTGCTGAGGTCATTAGTCCCCTAGAACTTAGAACTAGGTAAACCTAACTAACCTAAGGACATCACAAACATCCATGCCCGAGGCAGGATTCGAACCTGCGACCGTAGCGGTCTTGCGGTTCCAGACTGCAGCGCCTTTAACCGCACGGCCACTTCGGCCGGCCGAGACTAACAGCAGATGACGGTGGAGTGTAGACGGTACAAACTGAAAAAGTAAAAGCAGAAAGAGTAATGCGGATAGCTATTGCTTGGAGTGGGGTGGTCAATGGGATGGGATGGTAATAGACATCGTCCCGAACGAGCAACATGACCCCACCATGAGCTGGGATACCGTCCACAGGGGCGAGGTCATACCGCTCCGAGGTATAGTGGGAAAAGGCAATACGGTCAGTTGGGCGCAACTTGGTTTCCTGGAGACCAAGGACGAGCGGACAGTGCAGGCGGAGGAGCAGTTGTAATTCCTCCCGATTAGATCGAATACCTCTTATGTTCCAATGAAACAACGCCATTGCTAGTCAAAAAGTTGGGGGAACGAGACGGGGAAGAGCTGGTCACCTCTATGGCCGCGGAGGGCCAGGTTGCGAGGCAACAACACTACAACTGACG
This sequence comes from Schistocerca americana, assembly GCF_021461395.2. NCBI lineage: Eukaryota > Metazoa > Arthropoda > Insecta > Orthoptera > Acrididae > Schistocerca > Schistocerca americana. The sequence continues at coordinate 57,342,073 of NC_060127.1, forward strand.
GCAGGCGGATCCGGTTCCATCGACTCGTCGCCAGCTGCGGCCGCTGTCCCTGATTGTGTAGGAGGGGCCGCATCATTTGCCGACAAAAGGCCGGCGGAACGCCTGGCAGCAGAGCGTCCCGGCGAAACTGAGGACGGCCGGGAGCAGCGACTCACGGATGAAGCGTCAGATGAAACGCGCCGGGGTGGAGAGGGGGATAGAGACTTCTTCTTGGAGGCCTTCTTGGAAGGCCGAGGAGGCACAGGGATGGTGGGCTGGACCCGAAGAAGGTCCTCACGCGCGGGGTCCGTTTTGGAACGCCGGACCTCGGAAGCTGGGGTCCGGAACGTTTCCCCGATGGACGCCTGAGAAGAGGATCGCTTCTCAGGTGGCGTGGGGGGAGGAGGGGGAGGAGGGGGAGGAGGGGGAGGAGGAGGAGGAGGAAGTGTGGCCCCTGGGGCAGGGGGGGTGGGGGCCGCGGGGGAGGAGGAGTTGGAAGGGAGGGATTTGGGAGGCGGAGGCGGAGCCCCCGGATGGGCAGAGGAGGCGGAGGGGGGACAGGATAGAGGTGAGGATACAGCGGAAGGAGTGGACACAACTGAGGCAAACGAAGTGGCCAGTGACACGGGATGAAGGCGGTCATACTTCTTCCTGGCCTCAGAATAAGAGAGCCAATCCAAAGTTTTGATTTCTTGTATCTTTTTCTCCTTCTGATAGGCGGGGCAGTCTGGGGACCTAGGCGAGTGGACGCCAGGACAATTAGGGCACCGAGGTGGTGGGGTGCAAGTATGTTCCTCACGAAGAGGACGTCCACAGTCGCCACAAAGGGGCTGAGCCTCACACCGGGACGACATGTGCCCAAAGCGCAAACACCTAAAACAGCGCATAGGAGGCGGGACGTAAGGTCGCACGTCGCACCGGTAGCACATCACCTTTACCTTCTCCGGGAGAACGTCCCCCTCGAAGGCGAGGATAAAGGCCCCGGTGTCGATGCGACGGTCTTTGGGGCCGCGCTGGACTCGCCGGACGAAATGCACGCCGCGGCGCTCCAGGTTGGCCCTGAGCTCCTCGTCAGATTGTAGCAGGAGGTCACGATGAAAAATAACCCCCTGTGTCCTATTTAGTGCCAGATGTGGGACAATGGAGACTGGGATGTCCCCTAGGCGGTCGCACGCCTGGAGTGCCGCCGATTGTGTGGCAGAGGTGGTCTTGATAAGAACGGACCCTGATCGCATCTTGCTGAGAGCCTCGATTTCCCCGAAGACGTCCTCAATGTGCTGAACAAAGAACATGGGCTTGGAGGTGGCGAACGTCCCCCCATCTGTTCGAGAACAGACCAAATAGCGGGGGAAGTACTTCGCCCCGAGCCGGCGGGCCTGTCCCTCCTCCCATGGAGTGGCCAAGGGGGAAAGGGCAGGAGAACCAGAACTAGAAACGGTACCTTTTCTTTTGGAAGACTCGGCCGCAGAGCGACCTGATACGTGTTGACGTTTCATGTGCGAAACGTCCGCCCCGATACCACCCACTCCGACCAGGGGCTCTCCCCACGGGCGCCACCCAGCTGCAGCAAGGGCCACCTGGCAGGATGACCATTGCCGGGAGTCCTGATGCCCCAAGGAGACGGGCATCTACTCCTTGGCCAACGTGGGGAGGGTGCAGCTCAGGTATCGGCAGTACGATCCCTGTGTTGTCAGGGGGCTACAACCTAGAGGGTACATGACGACCCCACCACAACGGGCTGGCTACCGTGCTGGATTTCTGGTGCCATGGAAAGTCCATCATGATCGCTGGTGCAGATGGAGATGCACTATGGGCGTAACTTGGACAACCCATCAGGCGTTTAGGCCCAATTTGAGGAATAATGGGTATGGTGACAACGCCGGTGCAATGCTGAGTGCCAAGGTCTTAGTGCACTTAGGACCAGTGGTACACCATGTAAGGTGTCCTTCCCCAAAAGGCTCGTACTTCTGTAGAATTTTGAAAAATGGAGGTCAAACCCCAAGGGGGACCATCACATTAAGGCCAAAACATTTGAGACTCCTTTTAGTCGCCTCTTACGACAGGCAGGAATACCGCGGGCCTATTCTTACCCCCGAACCCGCAGGGGGGGGGGGGGGGGGGGGGGGGGGGGGGGAGAGGAGCCTGCACCATGGAAACTAGGTTGGGAGTTCATCCCCAAATGGCTCCCACTGAATTGAAAACGTCAGAAATGGAGTTCAAGCCCCGAGGGGGCCAAAAAGGAGATGGAAACAGCAAACTAAACAATAGTACATACCAAAACAAAGTTGAGAGGATAGCCAGGTGCATATAACGAAGTCCACCAAGGGGGAAAGGAGGGGCCAGGTAGAAAGGAGCAAGGACAGGGAAGGAGAGGAACAGGGATGATATGCAGTCTGGAAAAAGGAAGGAGACTGCAATAGCTTGGGGCCCCGTGCGTGCCACACATGCATCACACTCTTAATGTTTCCCCAAAAATTAACGTATATGGTCAGTTTTCCCTCTGTCACTATTCTGCCCTTCTCTCACAAATATTATTGTTGTCTTCATAATTTAAAACTACCTTCCTATAACTTGTCTCTACTTTTTACTCCATGAACGAATGCAAACTGCCCCCCCCCCCCCCTCCCGCTCTCTCTCTCTCTCTCTCTCTCTCTCTCTCTCTGCCCTGTAGTAATTACTAGATGCTTTACAACAAGTCTGTGTTCCCGACAACTGCAGTTGTGGTAATACGTCTTGCAAACAGAACACCGCTTACAGCTGTATAATACTCTTTAATGGGAAACAACCGGATCCATGGTTTATTCCAGAAAAATTTCAAAGCTCCTCTAATGAAAGTGATTGACAAACTGAAACAAGCTATGGACAAACAAGAGGTGACTATTATGCACTTTTTGGATTTCAGCAAAGCTTTCGACACTGTCTACTTCGGTATTCTACCCACTAACTCAAAAGTCAGTTTTTTTCTTCAAGTGCTGTACAATGGTTGCACTCTTAACTTACATACCGCCAACAGTGTGTAATGATAGGAACAAAGAGGTCACAATGGAGGAATGTAGTATAGGGCCCATTACTTTCCTCATTTTATGTTAATTATGTGTTGGCTATTATCCCCCCATTGCAAATATCATTTATAAGGTGAGCTCAATAAACCCACACACAGCCATCCAGATCATAAATACTGACTTACTTCCTTTATCAGAAAGGACACAGAACATTAGGTTATGAAACGTAACCCATTCTAAAATGCAAGCAATCTTACAAGGAGAGGAAGCTACTCGTCATAGCCAAATTCGTCCAAATTCATGGAACATGTAGGGCATGGTGAGACATGAAAATGCCCAAAGTGGGAACTTCAGATGGCCAAGCATTTAGGAAATAAAAGGAATTTTGATACGGATCTATGACCATGTGCATGTTATCAATTGTCCCGGCAACACGATAATACACTGCGTGTCTCACAATAAGGCGAACACGCTCCTCAACACAAGAGCATAGAAGGGAGCCAAAGAATTTTTCCTCTCACCCCCCCCCCTCCCAATCCCTAACTACTACTTGCATGTCTCCCACCCCATCTCTCTTATTTTTAACTGTAGGTAGAATGACATCATGAACAAATTCAATCATGTACAGCAGGAGGAACAGAGCAAAAATACACAAGGAGTTCTTGGGTACTGAATTTGGCCGGAGCAAGACAGCTAAAATTAGATAGAATACCACAATGTCACAACTAAATCTGGCTATTAAGTGTGTGCTGAGGGTTTAGTCTAATGCTTGC